>NC_137038.1:10813124-11130624 GCF_032717465.1 Coenobita brevimanus
CGGGCTCCAACAGACTCTCAAAAAATATTTGCCAAAAATCAGTTATTAGTCCTGGAATATTAAAATCAAATAAGCATATGGTACATACCTTCAGATTTCTCCTGGGATGTTTGTTGAGCCTTCGTCGATTACCGTAGGACTTGTGGAGACCTCTGAAGTTGGGTAACGATGTCTCCACTTTTCACTTCCCGACAACCCGTAATATGATTACCACAGCCAGATATTAACACTATAAACACTATTCTATGATTATCAAGTAGTTTGGGATCCATACTCCAAAAAAAAACCCACTGTGAAAGCAATGAAAATTACGAGCGCGTATGACCTTCCCACTTGCTCTAGTTCGCTGCTGGTATTCTGTCATTTATTATTCATAAAACTCCTCATACTTTATATTTCTATTACTATATAACACTTATATATATCTACAGTCTTTATCCATGTTTCCATCAGTAGTATTAGTTTATTGTCACTGTAGGGATTCAATTCTTTCAGTAAAATACGTAGCATTCACTTTCTCGTCCTGTATACTAGCATTGAGAGTGAATGTCACTTTCACCTTCACTCTCATAACTCATAGTATTCATACATGCTAAAGTGAAACTTTCACTTTCATTACTCCTAGAGTATATACTCGTATTCTTATCATACTACAGTACTCATTTACATTTCTATTTACGTTCTCTATTTTATTTACGTTATTTACATTTCTATTTTATTTACACTGTGTTATGCACTGTCACTTGAAGTAACTTATAAAACTATTTTCCACTGTTCACGTATATTTACATTCATTACTTTCACTTGCTGTTTACACATTATTTACAATTCCACTTGCACTGTTTACTCAATAGAAAGATCGTAGTCACTCTTTTATCAATTGTCAGCCCTTTACCTCTTTCCACACGAGGTTTAGTAGGTGGTAAAGGTCACAGGGCCCTTTGCATGGGGGTGAAAAGTGGCTGAAGTTAGCAGGAGCAAACAGACGTACCTTCACATTGGAAGATGAGAGTGAACTGAAAAGGGTGGGCCGGGGTAGTTGCCTACCTAGAGAAATGCATTACTGCCAACGTCAGCCTCTTGACAGCAGCTAATATATAGCAGTGAAATGATTGGCAGGAAATCTAGACAATACATTATAAATTAGGTAGTTCCAGGTGAATGTAAATATCACTTAGGCTTCTCCCTTCCCTCCTTATATGTATATGTATACTGTATTTATTATTTGAGTGTAAAGTGGAGGGACTGTAAGAAAATGTTCTGGAGAGAAGTGAAAAGAGTAAGACAGGGTGGAAGTGAAGTTAGCAGTGGAGTGAAAGATAAAAATGGTAGATTACTAGTGGAGAAGGGAGAAAAAGTGAGCAGATGGAGAGAACACTTTAAGGAATTGTTGAACATACAGGATGGAAGTAATGCAAGTATAAGTGGCTGGGGAATGGCTGGGAGAAGGAGGGAGGTGAGAAGACAGGAAGAAATCAGTAGGATAGAAGTTGTGGAAGCAATGAAGAAAGTTAAATCGGGGAAAGCCCCAGGAATTGATGGAGTGTGTGGTGAAATGCTGAAGCATGGGGGAGAGATAGTAGTAGAATGGATGTGGAAGATGTGCAGATTGGCCTGGGAGGAAGGTAGAGTCCCGGAGGATTGGAAGTCAGGTATAATTATTCCCTTGTACAAAGGAAAAGGGGAAAAAGAAGTGTGTGGTAATCATAGGGGCATTTGTCTTCTTAGTATAATAGGAAAAGTGTATGGTAGGATACTTATAGACAGAGTTAGAGAAAGAACAGAGAAATTAGTTGGAGAAGAACAGGGAGGCTTTAGGAAGGGAAGAGGTTGTGTAGATCAGATATTCATTCGTAGATCTACAGTGGAAAAGTTTCTAGAGAAGGGAAAGAAGTTGTATGCGGCTTTCATGGATTTGGAGAAAGCATATGACAGGGTGGATAGACAAGGATTGTGGAAAGTGTTAAGAATATATGGAGCAGATGGGAAGTTGTTGAATGCTGTGAAGAGTATGTACGATGGTGCGAAGGCTGCAGTGCGTGTGGATGGTGAACTAAGTGAATTTTTCTCTTTGAAAGGTGGGTTGAAACAGGGATGTGTCATGTCTCCATGGTTGTTCAATCTGTACATGGATGGGGTAATAAAAGAGGTACAAGGTAGGGTAGTGGATGTTGGAGTGGCCCTGGTGAGAGAGGATAGTGTCTGGAAACTCCCTGTACTGTTGTTTGCAGATGATACTGTGTTGTTGAGTGAAGACGAAGGGGAGCTGCAAGGCTTGGTGGATGAGTTTGAGAGAGTGTGTAAGAAACGGAATCTAAAGGTGAATGTAGGGAAGAGTAAAGTGATGGTCTTTGAGAGAGGTGAAGTTAGTGAATGTACAGCAAGGTTAGATGGTGAGGAATTGGAAAATGTAAGTACGTTTAAGTATTTGGGTAGTGTGATGAGTAAGGATGGAGGTTTGGAGGGTGAAGTGCTTGAAAGGGTACAGCAGGGAAGAAAGGTTGCTGGTTCTTTGAAAGCAGTGATAAGAAACAGGGAAGTGAGCATGGAAGTGAAAAAGTTACTACATGACAGTATTGTGATACCAACTCTAACGTACAGAAGTGAAGCTTGGACATTGTTGGAAGGACACAAGTCAAGAGTGAGAGCAGTGGAAATGAGTTATTTAAGAGGAGCCTGTGGAGTCTCGTGGAGAGACAGGCTGACGAATGAGGATATAAAGGAGCGTTGTGGTGTGGATGTGGATGTGATAGGAAGCGTTATGAGGAACACACCGAGGTGGTTTGGCCATGTGGAGAGGATGGAGGGTGAAAGACTGACGAAGAGAGTGTATGTGAGTGAGGTGGAGGGGGGAAGAGGGAGGGGGAGGCTGAGGATGAGATGGAGGGATGGGGTGGAGAGGTATATGAGAGAGGGGGGTGTGAGTTGGGAGCAGGGCAGTGAAATGGCGGGGGACAGGGCGACTTGGAGGCGATTTGTTTGTGGCCACCCCAAACGGGATTGAGGTGTCTGGCAATAGATAGATAGATAGATAGATAGATTACGAAAATAGATTATACGGCATATTTCAAGGGGAAATAAACAGCGAAAATTAGCGAACGAGTGCACGTGAGGTGTTGTCAGGTGATAATTAGCTAATTCCAGGTGTATGGCGCTATCACTTACCTTATTTCTTTTTTGTATATATTATTTGGTATAAGAATTGGGCATAGGGCTTATTTCTATGGATGAAATCAGTGGAAAATTCCAGGGAAGATTTACTTAGCATAGAATACAGTGTGGTGGCCTGCAATAATTAGGTAGTTCCAGGTGAATGTAAATATCACTTAGGCTTATCCCTTCCTTTCTTATATACAGTATATTTTTAATACGAAAACAGATGATACAGCATATTTCGAGGGGAAATAAACAGCAAAAATTAGCGAATGAGTGCACGTGAGGTGTTGTCAGGTGATAATTGGCCAATTCTAGGCGTATGGCACTCTCACTTACCTTATTTCTTTCTTGTATATATTAATTGGTATAAGAATTGGGCATAGGGCTTATTTTAATGGATGAAATCAGTGAAAAATTCCAGGGAAGATTTACTTAGCGTAGCATGGCCGGGCAGGCAAGAGGATAGGGTAATGGAGGGGGGGTAGGGAGGGGAGTCAAGAACAGGGAGAAATGGCTAAATTGCCAACAATGGATGGGAGTACAGATGAGATTAGGAGTGCTGACTAGTGTTGGACATTGGCAATACTGACAGATGATACAAGCCACCACTTGAAAGCCCAGGTGAATTCAAAATAACACAGAATCACAAAAGTGACGCCCCGCGGTATGATCCCTTGCTCCCAAGCGTCACGAAAGTGACACTCCGCGGTTAAGGGGTTAAACACACAGTCAGTGGAGCATTACCGCCATCATTGCCACATCCTTTGTAACATAACTTTCTCATCATGCCAAAATGTCTTAGATTTTACAGTCTTTCTATTTTGACATCTGTGATCTAATCTTGTTGAATGGGGCCAGATGCCCCTGAAATCAACAGCAGAGATCCCACTGCCCACCCCTTGGGTTATTTGAACTTATTATTATGGCTCGTTGGCAGTCCGCCTGACACACAGGAGACCTATATGCAATTTTTGGTGATGTCACTTAGACTGATGACATCAGCAGGTTTAGCCCAGCAAAGTACCTTGCATCAACAGACACCAACAGCAGCGAAGGGGTTACGGATAGTCAGCAAGTTTCAAACATCAATGTATTATCAGTTAATGTGAATAAAATGCATCTACTGAATCATCCCATGAGTACTGTGTCATAATACACAGACCTTTCCCCAACAAGCATCACTCACCTTGTCCTTTTTACTGAAGAAGCGACCGATGGATGACTTGATACCCTTCTTCTTCGGCTGGTTGATGACACTCTTGTGGAGAGAGTCTTGGCTGCTGTGGTGGGAAGAGAGGGGGGAGGGGGTAGAGGGGGACCAGTCTCCTCTGCTTCGCCCCACACAACACACACGTTAATGGATGGAGGGAATGGTGTTTATAAATAGGCACATCATGGAAGTAAGAACAGAAAGTAAGCAACACGTAAAATAAGTAAGCACGCAAGTCATAAATAAGTTTGCTCATTGTGAAAAGTAACACAGCATTAAGTAACATGTAAAGAAGTCAAGCACACAATTCATATGTAAGTAACATATTGTTAAGCATACATAAATATTAAGCAAAAGATAAAAATAATTATTTGTCATGATATAAAGGAAAGAACAACATGTAACACAGAGTTAAGCATTACACAAACAATGGCCTTCAATAATGACGTAAAGAGGCGTAAATATGCAAATCATGAACAAATGCAACAGAGTTTCAAGATAAAGAAGCACAAAAGAGACATGAATATGTTTCTTGTTCAGCGCCATGTACTACTGTGCATAGATCTTCCAAAATGCTCAAACTTATTGTTAAGATAAACTTTGGATCTGCAAATTAACATAAAAATGGCCGCATACAGAAGTAAATGGAAATGTTACCCACTGTATATATCTAAAAAGTTTTGTGTCAAGCAAAAAGAAAAGAGGTACCAGTAAGTGAGTGTACGGGACAAGCAACATTATACTCAAGTCAAAGTTTACCATGGCTGAGATGCACGTCAATCCAGTTGTGTTTCTGTACATAGGAAATCACATCTGATGCACCATAGATATTTACACTGTCTGTCTATTAATTAACTCTGGACTACTTTTAATTCTCATAAAGTAAAGTACAGCATTAGTTCACTAAATTTTAGGCAGCCACAACACAAACAAGCCATATAATGGATGCACCTTGATCTGAAACACCCCTCTGGTCTTAGAGCTATACATACAAATATTACAAACATTTTCTTGAATAAATGTACAGCACAGACAGTCAAGTAATCAAAATGGAGACACACACACACACACACACACACACACACACACACACACACACACACACACACACAATATCCAAGAGATACGCCTACAGCTGAAGAGACATGCTCACACCTACCTTACATGCTCACTTCTACCTTAATATGCAATACTAAAGTAAAAGTACCTACACAAGGAGGAAAATTACAGAACACAGATGAGCAACACAAACAACAACATACTACTCTAACAAGAGGAAGAAGTAACTAGATTACATAACTCTACAAAACCAATGCACAAAGAGAGAGAGAGAGTGAGAAAATAATACTGACTTGCTAGGTTATTTCAACTTCCAATACAACAACTATTGCAACAATATCTGCACCAACTGGATTAAAAAAGCTGTGATACTGTGGAATAAATAAATTACTTTATAATGAAAACTGCCTGTACATTAAAAAAAAAAAAAAAAAAAAAAAAAAAAAAAATGCACACTGACACAGTGAACCACATAAAATGCAGTCCTTAACCCCTACACCACAATGACATTATTTTCATTTAATTCCTAGTGATGTTAGATGATTATATTCAACTTAGGGAAGACTTCTCACAGTGAAGGGGGTTAATGAGGGCTGTATCTAACCCCCCTGCTTGAAGTGTCTTTTAAAATGAACAAAATCATGTGGTGGCAGCAAGAACAAAATTACTAATGACATTATCATAACAAAAGGATAAAACCTCTCTATGTCCAAATATTTAAAACACTGTCAATGATTACAGTGCGTGAAAACAATGATTGGTTGACTCAATGATGAAAATATTGTAGACCTGGTATAATGCCTATCCTAATTTCATTAACTAGTCAACCTATCAGTCACTGCTTTCATGCACTTTACAGTAAATTACTAAACCCATTCCACATAATTATTTCATTAAATTTCAGACAGATCTGTTAGTGAATGGGTCAATGAAGGCAAAATCTAATCCACTGGGTTAGAGAAGTATTTCCTAAGATGAATAAAAATTGAATGACAGTACCAAGATCAAAACAGATATAAATAATCAGGCTGAAGGGGTTAGATTCCTCACCAACTTGATCATGCATGTAATTATGACACACTGACACACTTAGATGTAAAGCTATACACACTAAGATGTAAAGCTATACATGTACTATCACTCAGAAACTTTCCAACACTTCTTTGCCTGCTGTGGAAGTGGAAGGTGTTACATACAGTATTTATACATAACAGCAATATGAAGCTCATAAGAAAAAAGTACAAAAGGGAAGATACTGACGTGGGGAGAACTCAGAATATGGATGACACAACAAAATGGTGCCGAAGATTGTCAGCGAACCTTTGCTTGTGACAGTACATCTAATTGACATAGATAAAGAAAAAAATGACAGTATAATGATGTGTTTATATTTACAATTATCACTGACTCAATATAGCAAAATTTTAGCATACTAGATCTAATAACACAGGCCAAATTAATGACAAAGTGGCATGATACAGTTACTCCCTTAATATGTCTAGTCTCCTTTAGTCGAGGGTTTTCAAGAAATGTATCTGCCAATAGAAGTGAAGGCAGCTGTACTGAACTGAACAAGGCAATATGTACCATGGAACACCCGGCTTCAACCATAAGATGACAAAAAACAAAGCCAATCAAAGAACCTGGGGATTACTGAATTAATAAACGGTGATGATGATAACTAACACAAAAGAATATAACAATTGTAAGTGCAACTGAAAACTATAAACAATATTTTATATGAGGCTCAAAGTACTGGGTAATGGACAACTTTCCTTTCGTGATACTTTAAAAGCTATAAAATAATCGGAGTTAATAACTACAGCAGTGATGTCAAAATGTGTTACTTTTAGGGAAAAGGAAATAAATTATACAAGCTCAGAACTGAATGTTATATCAATTTGCTGGATGTCTGAGTTATACATGCTTAGAGCGGGTGAAACTATGGTAAACTAAAGCAATAAGCTATAATACCACTTTGTTAACTTTGGTAAACTAAAGCAATAAGCTATAATACCACTTTGTTAACTTTGAGGAGGTTTGTTTTTTAAATTTCCATACTCAGCCAAGGTCCTGGTGTCCTTAAAATAAAAACAGTCTAAAACTGAGTTGCCATTTAATACTTCTGTACTAAATTAATCACACAACATTCCCCATGGCTTAATTCTGCATAACTGATATCAAACACTGTACAGACAGCAACATTATCAAGAGGCTGAGAACAGTGGTTTCTGCATGCTGGTTTAAGTCTGGCATGTTAGATGCACAATTTCTTAATGTTCATTTATTCTTTACTACTCCACAACTGCCAATGTCAAGTCTCAACACACAACTGAGTAAACAAAGTGGCAGTATTCATGGTTGCAGTACCAGGATATCACATCACATCCCCATTAAATTTAGAAGTCATTCTGCAGATACAGCTGAACATCAATTATCCAGTAACTCGGCATAAAATCCCTTGGTTATACAGTCCATAAACTAATCTGGAGTATGAAGACATACCAAGGGACTTCCAGGTTAGTTGGATAGAAATGTAAAAGCCTGTGTTACTATGACAAAGATGCAGTACTTAATTCATTCTTATGTATTTCTTCTTGAGGCTTACCATACTGTCTGGTCTTCACACAATCACACACTACTATTTCTGACCATTTTACAAATCACAATTACAGTATGCTCTACACTGCCTCAATGACACAAGAAGCCAAAATGAACATATATGAGGGTGAGTAAAAATGACCTTCAATTATTTTTTTAGTTATGTTGTGTTGCTTTCACTGTTTTTTGTGTTTGCAAGTAAAGCATGAACTCTGTGTCACCAAAAGAATTGTTCACTCTGAGTGTTTGGTTGTAGTGTCATCATTAAGGTGTTACCATGACTGCACTGCTGTTTAGCTGCACCAAAAAAGAGCACTGTGCAGTGACATGATTTTTGTATGATGAGCATCAGACTGTTCATCATCGGTGACAACTGTATGATCATTTCTTAATGGACTCCAATTACACAAATTCCACTGTGGTACAGCACTGTTTTCATACTAAGGTATGAAACCACTATGAATATCTGCCCCTGGACTTACAGTCCAAAAAATTCCTCTAACTGCACAGTGCTTTTCTCTGGTGCAGACACACTCTGTATGACACAACTCACTGCTCAAAGCTGACACTGCTTCACAGTGACACACAAAGTGCATGCAAAAACAAAATACAATGCAGTCAACACAATTTTAGTTTAATTACAGTATTGTGGATATTTTAAAAACAATCTTCATATAATAAAATAATTAAAGAAATTAGCAACAAATTTAACACAACTGCAAAAACTTGGATATCTCAATGAAAATCCAAGCAAATGCTGTCTCTTAAGTAGTTCAAATAATGAGAATGAAGATATGCCCAAGAACTATAAGTTACAACATGCGATGCACAGTGGGCAGATGCGACATCCATAACTTTGGTCAGAATAGTAAATTACTTTACTGTGTTTTGTTTGGTGCAAATAGGTGACTAATGACTTGAAGCATATCATGTTAAGTCATCTGGAACTTTTTTTTATCCATTCTTCCTACTTATCTCCCCCCCTCCCTACCATGAGACAGTTCTCTATGGAGTCTCCTCTAAATTCAAATCTTAACCAGTGAAGTACACAAATTTGAAGTGCTGGTTTGTATGGCACAGCCTGAGCCTTGATTCCCACTCTGGGTTTACAGTTAGGTGAACAACTGATAATCTACAGTAGATACCCAACTATTTAGAAAACGAGGTTCCTGGATAAATGGGAGTTCTACTGTAACTGTGAAGGTGAAAGTGAGGGTGAGGGTGAAAGTGAGGGTGAGGGCATGAGAGTGAGCGTGAAGGGCAGTGGGGCAGAGCGGCACAGCCAGTAACCTGAACATGGGGCTGGAGAGTAGATTGAGGTTGGCCGGGTTGTGTGTCTGGCCGGAGGTGGCCACACTCAGCCTGCGGACACAACACAACACCACCACCACCGTTAGTCACACACATACCAACACATTGCAACAATGATGTAGCACATCTCCATATTCACATAACAAAGGCAACTAAACCAGGGTGAGCTAGCTGTCACCAGATTACAGTAACATCCCTTTATCCCAAAACAAACATGTCCTTTGCTGCGACACATGGCTATATTACACAGTTCCATAAGATTTTAATGATCACTGGATACCAGACATTATCCATGAACTAGTGGGAAAGTCCATTACACAGCCAAAGGGTTAATCTGGTCTCCCAGCAGTCCATGATTCCTTAACTCCCACCATGGCTCTCTCAAATCATATCTAATAACTTGGGTGTCCTTAAACATGCATAATAGAGCTGACCTCCCATGTTAGGTGAGAGCAAACCAGTCCCGTACAATATAATACAAGTATGGTATTTACTGTTGCAAATTTTTATATGAGTAAGAAGACTAACCTGACTCTAAAATGCCATTTATCTGAACAGAATGCTTATTGAGACCTTCTTGTGTGTATCTAATGCACCTTATCTAACACCAACTCTTGAAGTCTGATATGGAAAGAAAGAAAGAGAAAAAAAAAAAACATTCATAATGACTCTCTCAATGTTAGTACAATAAACTCTCTCTATACCAGATTAATTGGGAGGAAACCCAATTCGATGAAGCCGATAATCCAGTAAGACCAAGGCTCTCCCCTCCCCCCCAAATGAGATTTCAAGCACATAATGGATAATAAATGAATGACATAGCATATTCTGGTACTAAAAATGAAAACTGTACCCACTTTACACTTACTTGGCCCATAATTACACACTCTTGTCATAATTTTTCTTCATGACTAGACCAAGTGAGTGGAAAAAAATGCTGCCAGCATTAGAAACTGTGTTCTAAGCCACCCTCCACGTGGGAAGCAATCTGGTTTGATCTGGCAGGCCTGCATCATATGCCCCATGTACTGAAACAGATAGTCTGGTGGTTCTTCCCAAGTACCAGATGGTATCCAGTATGTACAATGGTTTGTCTGGGGACCTCAAAGTGTTCGTTAAATCTGATATCCAGTCTAGTGGAGTATAGCAAAGCGAAGGTTTTTTATTACAGTGAATCCTACCAGTGCCAAACAAAAATACTGCAAAATTTGTGTTGTTCCTGTTATTGTTACTTTAATGATTTTGTAAACAAACTCTCAGGGGAAATAATGTAGGTGGAGGCACTCGCCATCCACTCACTTGATGTAGTGCTGCTCTCGGGTGTGTGCCCTTTCCTCTCCTCCATCCTTCTTTCCTTCCATCCTCTTCTGTCTTCCTTTCCTTCATTCTTTACTCATCCTTCTGCCTACGGGTGACTGTACACTCTCTCTTCTGTCTTTCTTTCCTTCATTCTTTCCTGTTCCTTCTGCCTGTGGGTGACTCTACACTGAGTGACAAGCCAAATGTTTTCCTGAACACCAAGAAACCATTTACTATGCTGAGTGGTAACCATATAACCAGATTTTGGCACCTGGTGGATTAGTGGGTAATTACGGCACTCCAGTCGGATTGAGCCGGTGAAGGTTTATATCCAAGGAGTGGTTGGGGTTTATTGCTCATGTAATACCACTCAGGGATGAGTGAGGCTGGTCACTCTCATCTTAAATGTCAGGACCAACTTGCCTAGCCCCGGGCTCCTAGGCTCCTTATGGGGCAACATGGGACTGGATGATGGATGGATGGATGGATATAAATGTGTAGATAAAAGAGGGTCAAAAGATATATGAACGACTGTGCGACCTATTTCACTGAGCACATGCTTGTTAGAGAAAGGTCCCCTAATGTGAGTGTCCATTATACAAGAATTTAGTGATACAAGGTTAATAAATATAGGACACTTTCTGGTATTACACGTACCAAAAATTCAGCTACCAGCATCAGTCAAGAAAATAAGAATCAGTTACAAACATGATATGTAAATGGAAAAGGCCCCCTGCAAATTTTACTATTGCATTCTCTCCGGCCTCAATGAAACACTGAGCCAGCCCTGGTGATGGTAAAGTGACATACGGGAAGATCATCCAAAACAAGCTAGGACAATGTTCATATTGGATACAGTAAAGCAGAATTATGATTAAGTAAGAAGTACACATCTTACACTAATATGAGCATTTAATTTCTCTCTTTATTACTTAATAACATAATAACATCACTCAACTGTGCGGCAGAAACAAGGTGGGTGCTTTAGGTATCTAAAATGCAGAGGATTATACTGTATTTGTTTACAACCTGAGCATTGTGTTTTTGTCACTCACTCCTAAGGTATCATGTCCCAAGTCCACTTATGTGACCCACATCATATACCTGCCTGCTTGAGCCTCATTGTTGTGTTGACTGTTATTGTGTTTAACAGCATTTTTGTTCTCACTCCTCATATCATCCCAGAATTCTGACCATGCAGTTCCAAACCAACTTAAGTTACGATACCTTAGTACCCAGAAAGTGCTCCTTCTTGCACTGAGAATACTGTACCAAACATACAAGAAATGCATTTACTATTGAGGAAATATTAAAAATATTGGACAAAGCAGCATGAGATATGGAAGATTAATATAAATGAGAAGAGAGTCACATTCGTACAACCAGAAAAATGAGCTGGCAGTGTTTATGTACTGTACATACGCCCATTGTTGGAAAGTGATAAAAACTTTACAGAGGTTAACAATGAGGCAGGAGTAAAATTTATGAGTTTTCACATTAACTTCGATGAGTGTGAAAAGAGTACTGTGACTGATTTTTGTTATGAGCTGATGGACACATGGTTAAAAGGATTTGGCCCTTACAGTAAATGACATGTTTATGTGCTGACGTAAGAAGTTAGGAAAGATAATTATGAAAGTTCAGTTCTTGGGAAGCATGTAACCATACAAATTTGTACTGTCTTGATGACATGATATTAATCAAAATTATTGCACTCAGGTTTACCACAGATGTTATACACAGTCACCAGCCAGAGTTTACAGTTTGTGGATGCATTTCTTGGGGATATTTTTGTGTCAGTTACAGCAGATATGCATTACAATAGGTCATATGTTAATTTTGGTACATAAAATATAACCAACTTTTACTCTTCTTTAACCCCTAAAACGCAGGGCATCGCGTTTGCGACACTCGCCGAAAAGGACATAACGGCGGATCATCGCGTTTGCGATTCGAGTTAATTTTGAATAAACGAGGGCAAGGATGTTCCAGCTGGTATTGTCTATCAGTACCACCACCCTTTAGCTACAATTAGCATACTTTACCTTTGTACTACTGACCTCCATTGTTGCCAAGTATCACGTTTTTTCCCCCCTCCCCCCCCCCATGGCCCGGCCAGCCTGGCTGTGATACATGGCAGCGCTCTGACTGCTCAGAACTGTAAATCTGCGCTCTCCTCTCACAAGCAGTTTATGCTAATAGGAAACGATTGTTTCCCCAGTTGTCACACTAGCTTTTTTTCGCACGGTTTGCCCCTGTTTAGCGTCAGTTTACCGCAGGCTTTCAAAGTGACATCATGGCGAGTTCTAGCTCTTCCGAGTCAGTGCGAGCGGCCGACAGGAACGAGAATAAAGTGACGGGCGTAAGGCAGAATAAAAAGCGCGCTGTGGTGATCTTTTGGGAAGTAATATGATTGAAAATAATGTAGTATACGTGTTTTTAGCTGTGAAAATGGAAATGTTTGTTGAGTGACGGGAAGACCGCCGCCGCTCTGCACGTCGGCCATACGCTTCGTTAATTCTAGCCTTATTTTCAGTGCTTATTGTACAAATACGGATTCAAAACTACCTGTACATTGCAGTATAAAGTTTACTGTGATAGAATGAGGCTGTGGTAGAGGGGAAACCGGGTTGCTGGAGGTGTGAAAGTGAAGATTTTGTTACCCAACTCTGCAAGTCTCCACAAGTCCTTGGGTATTCCACGAAGGCTCAACACCTGTCTCTGGAGAAAGCTGAATGTAAGTACTATCTGCCATACCAAGTATAATGTTCTAGGGTTAATCTCTGATTTTTGGCTAATATTTTCCTACAGGTACTCAGACCGCGATCGAACACCGCCACCCGGGGGGCGGTCGGCTGTCCATTGGCCGTGCATTAGGGGTTAAAACTGCCTTATATAGCATCATAGGTATAACCTGGAGGTGGTCAAATACTGAATCCCCCTTTTCCCATAGTTTATGTGCTCCATTATATGAGCATTCTCTTCAACTCCTCGACTGTCCATAGCATTCCAGAAATGCTGATCAGCAGACTGCGTCATACATTCCAGAAGGGCTGTGTGAAATATTGTGAACTTTTCAGTTATTTTTTACACCTACTGCATGCTTATGTTTGATGACTGGGTCATGAATCATCAGCGTGGAATGTAAACTTTGTATGAATAAATTGTTATCATGTCTGGTTAGGTATAAGTGGGTCAAACCACATGATGAAAACATTTTTTTTTAACCGGTTTTCCCATACCACGGACGTAGGAAATGTTTAGGGCGGCCACAGCCTCGGGGCTAATGAGCAGATTTCCATAAACGAACAATTCGTGACATCAGGACCCTCCTGTAGTTCTCTCACGTCCCTACTTTCTCTTTCATTGTTATGGAAGCTACCTCACCCCATCCTCTGGTAGGTAAAAATATGTCAAGATGATGATGATGTTGAGATAAAGGGGTATTACTGTACTGGAGTAAGAGCATATACTCCATCACCTGGTTTAGTTACTCACAGTATGTAACCTTCAGTTTCTTTACTTTGGAGTCACTTGGATGCACAAACAACACAGCACTGCACACTAATACCTGGCACCTGGGACACATCAGCTTAGGAGGTTTTCTACAGTTTGTTCACCTTCACTTGGCTCAGAACTTTGTCCTTTTGTAGCCTGTAGTTCAATGGCAGAAAAAGAATGCAACAACTCTGTATCCCTTCCATACCACTTGTTCATGACTAGATGCTAGGATTTAGCTATTGTGACACTTCAAATTTCGAGATGGGAATTTGAGGGCAAGTAAAAGTGAAGTGAGTACAGCACCTTTTCTTTACCACGCTATTACTGCAAACAGTATAGCATAAAAATTTCCTGTATGTTGTTTATGACTGTTAATTTTAATAAAACACAAATAACACACAGGTGAATATTTAGGCGTGATATGCAAATACTGTATATCACTAGGGCAGACGTATGTGAAACCTCCCACTCTGACAACAATACAAGCCTTAGTTGGCTAGTATACCAAAAAATGTCCTACATTATTTCACAAAGGACCAAACCCACACATAGTCACACTGCGAAGTATATAATGTCACAGGGTTAGTATGTTAGGTAAGTAAATGTAAGGAAAATTGGGAGGTACTTGTAATATAATATGATAACCCAGAAGAATAAACTTACTATGGAAGAAAATATACCTGTAGAATCAGAATAAGTAATTTGGGAAAAAAAAAATGAGAAAGGATTTACTATGATGATTCATATGAATGCAAATCATATATTTTTCCAGGAAAAGATTAAAGAAGAAATGAGAAAAAGACCTACTATAAAATACATATGGATATAAATTATATACTGTACCAAGGACAAGATGTTACAAAAATCATGTCAGTGTTACAAAAATCACATCAGTATTAAAAAAGGGAAATTCAGTAAAAATGTACATTGATTCCCTTCATTCAATGATATACTTTTCATTTACGCATCAGATGACTTTACTCAAGTTAGGCCAGGCCTCTAGTAAGAAGGGATTAATGAGGGCTGTATGTAACCCCTTCAGTTCAAAATTTCTTGTAAGCTGAATAATTAATCTAGAGATAGAAATAACAATATATAAAAGACATTGTTGGACTGAATGGGCTAAAACCATGGAATTAAATGTTACTATTGCTTAATACATTGACATCTTATGGGTAAAAAATTAAGGATCAAACAATTAGGGCCTTGTGGCCTTAGTGGCCAACCTGTAGTGTATGAGGCTAGACAAACCCACCTCACTCAAGCTGAAGTATAGAGTGGCTATTTTTTTGCTTTAACATGAATAAGAGGGAACCTACAGCTTAGAGCCTGCATAAGCTGCTATTTCTAAATAAAGTATAGCAAAACAGAAATTCAAGATTTGTTCATTTTCAGATGCCTGGATACACAGCATTTAAAAAGACTGCATGTTAATGGCAGTAGTTCATACACAATGAACTCTTTCTGTTAGTATCACAATGAACTCTTAATGCTGGTATCACTGTTACTCTTGAACATTTTAATTATGCTTCCATCATTACTTTGGCTGATAAACAAAAATTAGCTTGCCAAAAAGAGGTGCAAAGCAGAGAAAATGGATCCACATTAAAATTAAGACTAAGTCTATGCACCAGAGAAGAACAGAAATCTCTCCTGTGTTTGGGTCTATTAACATAAAAATTCAAGTAAATGAATTTTCAGGAAGACAGAGCATACTTATACTAGTTCTATCTTGTAAAATATCTGTCAAGATTCATGTGATAAAGGTCACTAAGAAGGCCAGTATAACATGTCCTGTCATCATATTCAGACATACAGTATTATAGAGATCAAGTTTCAGTGAGGTCGGTGGTTCCAAACTTTAAATATATGGGCCGTCTAGACTCTTACATTACACACATCTCTGGGGTGAAGGAATGCATACGCACATACAGAATATGCAAAAATGCTCAAACTGTACACCCAGAAACACATGCTGGTGTGGTAAGTTCAATCGTGATGAATAAGAAGGCTTAATGTTATTTACCAAACATATAAAACACACACACATGCAAAAACACTTGCACAAGACTTATGCATGCTTGTGCTATCACGAATGATATCTTTTTATCATCCGTATACTGTGCATATACAAACACGTCCAACTCCGCCATTGATTTCTCCATGAAATAATTCAGGATGTGTAAATGATTCTTATGTTCTAAAAACAGTATATTAACCCCTCACTCCAATGACATTTTTCTAGTCTATTCTTATTACCACCACACTGTTTTATTCAAATTATAAGAGACCTCTTGTAGTGATGAGGATAATGAAGACTACAATTAACTCCTCCAGTTAGAAAAGTCTAATCAAAACTGTCTGATGGCATTAAGAACACTGAATAAAATACGTCACCACATTCAAGTAATTAATAGTAAATGAACATGGTCTTGCTTTGAGAAACCCCATCACTTTAACTGCGTTATTTTATTTATTTATTCTTATTTTTTTGGCTGGTGAACTTCAAAAGGATTACTCTGTCAAATACATAACTATGGATTAACCCCTTCAATCTGGTGTGTGTGTGTTGTTTTTAATACTTTATTCTCCATGCTGCTAGACAACTTCATTGGGTTTTAGAGAAGACCTATTGTTGTGAAAAGGTTGAAAGTCTCTCCAAAACTGAATAAACTGTTCAGAGACAGCAAGTACAAAATAAGTACTATGTCACCGGATTCAATGGGTTAAAATTTTCCTTCACTCATGCCTATGCTACACATATCGAAATGTTTATTTCCATCCTCCTGTTGTTGCAACACTGTAACAACACATGTTATTAGAAGCAGTGGATCTGTGTGCTGCATATCCCAGTTCTTTGATAAACTAATCACTGTAATTTTTACCTACCCTACATATCCTTATATTATAAAAAAAATCAAGATCAAAAATTATGAAAACTGGAAAAATGAGCAATGACAAGTCATTATCAGCAAATGTAATGTCAAAACATTGCAAGTAAAAGGGCTGACCCCAATTCTTATGACATTCTGACACCATCTGCTACATTTGCTTTTGATAAAAGCTGATAGAAAGTCATGAGTGTTAGTCATTGAACCCTGAAGCGCAGCACACGCAAAGCACTGAGAAGCATCAGGGCAAGCACTAGCAGTTGTGTATGTGTTGTGTGGGAGTCTCTATGCCCTGCTGTAAACACAAGGAAGTTCATGCCTCTTTGAAATAATGTGGTTGCTGAACTGGATCTTTCATATAATCTTTAGCTGCCAAACCAAAAACTCCTGAGTACTCTCACAAATGCTGTTCTGTACTATGTTTGACATTTTATAGAAGCTCCAACTTACTGTTGTGCTCAAAATGCAACCTGCTTTATTTTCACCCCAAAATGGAGCACAAAAATACAGCATATTTTATTTTAACTTTTTCTATGAAGAAAACAAATTATATATCTGGCAAAAATTACCAGATTCAATGAAGAATACTCTGTATCAGTTAATAAATATTTCCAGTATTAAATACTCTTGCACTCATTTTGATATTCACTTGCAGAGACAAAGAAGAGCATCTGAACACACTATACAAGGCAACCAACTTATTCACCGAGGATGAATGTCCTTCCTAATGATTCACCCCTGCACCACCATGATGTGTTTAGTTATTGTATCCTTGCTTTCACCACATGATTTCATTCAAATCAGGGGAGACCTCTGACAGTGAAATGGTTCATGGAAATAGTTTCCAAACCATTCACCAAGCAATGTTTTCCCTAAGCTGAAGAACACAATATGGACACTGCAAGAATATAATTACAGTAACTCTTTTGCTGTTGCTGACACACTTTTGAATTCAGAATAAAATCAGATGACGATGTTCATATGCTGGAAACCCCAGCAGCCACGTGTTAAAATCTATTTCCATAAACCAAAGGTTCCCAAACTAGGGACCAATGTTGCATTTCTCAGGGGGTCATGAATACCTCTTAACCTTCTCATACACAAGGGCTCGGTAAAAAATCAAACTGCTTGCACTTTTCCGACGCAGATTGCATCCAAGTGAAATCCAACCACTTGCACTTTTTCGACACAGGTTGCATCCAACCAGAGAGGTTGTGGTATTTTTTCACCATGATTTTCAGCTGTGTCCTAACCTGGGCTGTGGACACAGCACAGGAGCGTCAATCAGCTGTCTCCCCACACCCACGCACAAGGGTCCCTGCGCCAGTTTGCCTTCGTGTGTTACAGCCTCTGGACGCTCCTTTATGCTTGCCAACGGCATCGTAAATTCTTTTGTTTTTCTCAGAATTCTTTTGTTCTTTTCAGTGATTTTGGTAAAAAGGTAGTCTTTATTAATGGAGTGTTTTGTGATATATTCTATCTATCTATTGCCAGACACCTTTATCAAGTAAGGGGTAGCCACAAACAAATCGCCTCCATGTCGCCCTGCCCCCCACCATTTCACTGCCCTACTTCCAGTTTACACCCACCTCTCTCATATACCTCTCCACTCCAACCCTCCATCTCATCCTTTGCCTCCCCCTTCCAAATCCCCCCTCCGACTCAATCACATACACTCTCCTTGTCGGTTTCTCAGTTTCCATTCTCTCAGCATGACCAAACCACATCAATGTGTTTCTCCTAATGCTTCCTATCACATCCACATCCACACCACAATGCTCCTTCACTTCCTCATTTGTCAGTCTGTCTCTCCATGTGACTCCACGTGCTCCTCTCAAATAACTATTTCTACTGCTCTCACTCTTGACTTCTGTCCCTCCAACAAGGTCCATGCTTCACTTCCATACGTCAGAGTTGGTATCACAATACTGTCATGAAGCAACTTTTTCACTTCCATGCTCACCTCCCTGTTTCTTATCAATGCTTTCAAGGAACCAGCAACCTTTCATTCTTGTTGTGATACATTAGCAGTCTTAGCAGTGTTTATTACTGAATGTTTTTCATGGCCTGTAAAGCAACATTTGTGATATAAACCTGTGATAAAAGTAGCTGAACCCCGGCTGATTTTTACTAATCAATATGTTTCGTTCTTCAGTACAACCATACCCTGATTTCTGATGCATCAATAACTGACGATTTGCTAGACTGAACAAAAGAAATGAGAAAACATTCCCACAATCTGAAAAGCCATCAATTCGCTAGTCCAAACACTCCACCCTTCCCTAGGTCTGAAATGGGCATGCCTGAATGGGATATGGTGGTGCTCACAGCTCTCTCTGTCCTCCCTCCATCCTCTCTATTCTCCCTCATCCCTCATCCATACCCCACCACGCTCAGCACTGCCAGACGTGTCTCCCTCTCCATCCCCCCATCCTCCCCCACCCTCAGTTGTCTAACTCCCCATCTCCCCACTCTCCCCCACCCCAGCTTGTCTCCCAAGTGTGTGTGTTCTTACCTAATTACCTAATTGTTCTTACCTAATTGTATCTTTACAGGAATGAGTCAAGTTCGTACTGTCCCATGTCTTAAACCATATTTATCGTAAATATCCTTAAATTTGTGAATTGTTTTGGCACACACTATTTCATTCGGTAGTGCATTCCACTGATCAATTGCTCTGTTTGGGAAACTGAATTTCCTTACGTCTTTATCACCTCTCTTCTTATGCAGTTTTTTGCAGTGTCCTCTTGCTGATGCTTCTCCATATGTTAAGTAATCATTTATGTCTATTTTCTCCTTTCCTGATATGCACTTATATAGCATTATCATGTCACCTCTTTTCCTTCTCTCCTGTAAAGTTGGTAGATTCAGTTTATTTAGTCTTTCTTCGTAGCTTAGGTCCCTTAAGCTTGGTATCCATCTTGTAGCGGCCCTTTGAACTTTTTCAATCTTGTCTATATGCTTTTTGAGATGAGGACTCCAGACTACTGATGCATATTCCAGGGTTGATCTAATGAATGATGTTATTATCCTTCTTAGCACATCTTCATTTATGTATGTGAATGCTATTCTCATATTTGCAAGCAGTGTATACATGTTCCGTACCTTCTCGCTGATGTGGTCAGCCGGAGATAGTCTGTTATTGATAATCACACCTAGGTCTTTCTCTCTTTCTGATGTGTATAGGGTTTTATTTCCTAACTTATAATCCCAATCAGGTCTTTTTCCACTTTTACCAAACTTAATTACATGACACTTGTCCACACTGAATTCCATTTGCCATGTACTACTCCATTCATGAAGTTTATTTAATTCTTCTTGTAGCTCTTTACCAAAGTCTGTGCTAGCAATTCTCCTTTGTATTTTTGCATCATCTGCAAACATATTCAGATAGCTCTCATTTCCAGTGTTACTGTTTATATCATTTATATACACTAAAAACATGATTGGTGCCAGCACTGAACCCTGTGATACTCCACTAGTCACTTCTTTCCATGATGAGTAGTTTCCTCTTAGTACTGTCCTCATTTCTCTTTTTATGAGAAAGTCTTGCATCCAACAAAACAGTTTGCCTCGAATTCCTCCTTGATGGTACAGTTTCCATAAAAGTCTTTGGTGTGGTACTGTGTCAAAAGCTTTCTTGAAATCTAAATAGATACTGTCCACCCATCCTTCCCTTTCCTGTATTGTGTTTGTTACTCTGTCATAGTAGCTCAACAGATTAGTAACACATGATTTTCCTTTTCTGAAACCAAACTGTCTTTCTGTTATCATACTGTGTTCTTCTAGATGATTTACCCAAGCTTTTCTTATAAGTTTTTCTAATACCTTGCTTACAACACTGGTCAGTGATACTGGTCGGTAGTTGAGTGGATTTTGTCTATTTCCTTTCTTGAATAAGGGGACAATATTTACTTTTTTCCAAATATCAGGTAGTTTACCTTGACTCAAGGATTTCTTGAAAATTATAAAAAATGGTTTACTTAACTCCTTTGCACATTCTCGTAATACCCAACATGAAATTTCATCAGGACCACTTGCTTTTCCTCTGTCTAATCTACTTAACTCCTCCTGTATCACTTTTTCTACTATTTGTATATCTGGTAGTAAGTGTGGACATGCGTGTTCCACATAGTCCCTCTCAAAAATTTTTTCTTCTGTAAAAACTAATTGGAAATTCTTATTTAGTGCTTCACAAATATCTTTCTCTTGTGTATAAGTGATTCCCTCGTCCATAATGGATTGTATTATATCTTTTACTTTGGTTTTGCTTCTGATATAGCTGTAAAACAGCTTTGGTTGATCACTACTTTTATTTATTATATCCTCCTCAAACTGTTTTTGGGCTTCCCTCCTTATTCTTGTATAGTCGTTTCTTGCCTGTTTGTAATTATTGTACGCCCTTTCACTATTGTGTCTTCTGTATCTATTCCACAACAAATCTCTTCTTTCTTTTGATTTTCTACATTCTGTATTAAACCACTTCTGTATTTTCTTATCTGCTTCTTTGTGCTGTGGGATGTACTTCTGGACTCCTATTTCATAAAATTCACAAAATTTTTTATATACAGCATTTAAATCTTGTCCTCTAAGCTCATTTTCCCAATCAACTTCTAAGAAATTCTTCTTTAGGTCTTGATAATTTCCCTTTTTATAGTTTAGGCTCTTTTTGTAACTGTCATTGCTGTTTACTATGTCATATGCTATCCTGAAGTTAGTACTGCATGATCGCTTTTGCCGAGTGGAGGGTGATATATTAAACTGTCAATATCATTTTCTTGTCTAGTAAATATTAGATCTAGCACTGAAGGTACATCAAGTCCTCTTTTTCTTGTGGTTTCCCTCACATGTTGCTCTTGTACGAGATCCAGGAGCTTTTGGTCCCAACAGCTTTCTTGGCTATTTATATCTAGAGTATTCCAATTTATATTTGTATTGAAGTCCCCAGTTAGTATAATTCTTTACGATTTCTCTTCCATTTTATGTAGCAATGATCTTATACTCTGAATTGTACTCTCTGCCAGGTCCTCATATTCGTCTCTTTCCCATGTGTTTGATCTGGGTGGCATGTACAAATTGGCTACAATTACTTTACCTTCAGATGTGTCGATCTCTACTGCAATCAGTTCTACTTGTGATGGTATATCTAGTTTTATTTCCTTGACGTTTAGATTTTTCTTAGTTAATATTATAATTCCTCCTCCTTTTTTTAAATTTCTGTCTCTTCTCCATACTGTATATTGTATTCCTCTAAGTTTAGTATATCATTGGATATCCTTGGTGTTAATTTTGTTTCAGTTAGGCATATTATTTGTGGTTCATTTTCTCTGACATAATCATTCATCTCTAGTAATTTAGATACCATTCCATCCACATTTCAACTTTATCATCTTGTTTATATACTTGTCATGACATGGTTCTACTACCTTCCTCCTTTTTCTTCCATCCTGTTTGTGTACCACTTTCGTACCTGCAATCCTATTACTTTGTAAAAAAATTTCTTATTCTCCTCTTCTGATCTTCCCTCATTTTTTGTTTTTGCTTCCTCCCTTTTCTCTTTCAGTAATTCCAGTTCCTCTTGTGTTAGGCATCTTTTTATCCATACATTTTTGAACTTCTCTTTTTCCATAAGATTCTTTGCATTTTTTAGTATCTCTTCCACAGTGTTTACACTCTGGAAAGTCACCTTTAGAGGTCTTGTCTTGCTTTTCTCGTATTTCCCTAACCTTTTGTGTAAGTGTGTGTGTGTAAGTGTGTGTCTACTTACCTATTTGTAGTATACAGGAATTGAACAATGCTCGTGTTGTCCTGTCTCCATACCCACATTTATCTAGTCTACTTTTACACACATGAATGTTTTTCGCCTGCACCACCTCTTCGTCTAGTTGTTCCAAATATTTATGTATTTACCTAATATACCCAATTGTGATATACACAAATTGTGCTATGCTCGTGGGTTCCCGTCACTGTTTCTCAGTAAGTGAAATGTTGAAGCATGGGGGAGAGGAAGTAGTTGAATAGATGTGGAAGATGTGCAGATTGGCCTGGGAGGAAGGGAGAGTTCCGGAGGATTGGAAGTCAGGTATAATTATTCCCTTGTACAAAGGAAAAGGGGAAAAAGAAGTGTGTGGTAATCATAGGGGCATTTGTCTTTTTAGTATAATAGGAAAAGTGTATGGTAGGATACTTATTGACAGAGTTAGGGAAATAACAGAGGAATTAGTTGGAGAAGAACAGGGAGGCTTTAGGAAGGGAACAGGTTGTGTAGATCAGATATTCATTCTTAGATCCTTAGTGGAAAAGTTTCTAGAGAAGGGAGAGAAGTTGTATGCGGCATTCATGGATTTGGAGAAAGCATATGACAGGGTGGATAGACAAGGATTGTGGAAAGTATTAAGGAAATCTGGAGTAGATGGGAAGTTGTTGAATGCTGTGAAGAGTATGTATGATGGTGCTAAGGCTGCAGCGCATGTGGATGGTGAACTGAGTGAATTTTTCTTTTTGAAGGTTGAGTTGAAACAGGGATGTGTCATGTCTCCATGGTTGTTCAATCTGTACATGGATGGGGTAATAAAAGAGGTACAAGGTAGGGTAGTGGATGTTGGAGTGGCCCTGGTGAGAAAGGGTAGTGTTTGGAAACTCCCTGTGCTGCTGTTTGCAGATGATACTGTGTTGTTGAGTGAAGACGAAAGGGAGATGCAAGGCTTGGTGGATGAGTTTGGGAGAGTGTGTAAGAAATGGAATCTAAAGGTGAATGTAGGGAAGAGTAAAGTGATGGTCTTTGAGAGAGGTGAAGTCGGAGAATGTACAGTAAGGTTGGATGGTGGGGAATTGGAAAATGTAAGTACTGTACTGTACGTTTAAGTACTTGGGTAGCGATAAGTAAGGATGGAGGTTTGGAGGGTGAAGTGTTTGAAAGGGTACAGCAGGGAAGAAAGGTTGCTGGTTCTTTGAAAGCAGTGATAAGAAACAGGGAAGTGAGCATGGAAGTGAAAAAGTTACTACATGACAGTACTGTGATACCAACTCTAACGTATGGAAGTGAAGCTTGGATGTTGTTGGAAGGGCACAAGTCAAGAGTGAGAGCAGTGGAAATGAGTTATTTAAGAGGAGCCTGTGGAGTCACATTGAGAGACAGGCTGACAAATGAGGACATAAAGGAGCATTGTGGTGTGGATGTGGATGTGATAGGAAGCATTAGGAGGAATACACTGAGGTGGTTTGGCCATGTGGAGAGGATGGAGGGTGAAAGACTGACGAAGAGAGTGTATGTGAGTGAGGTGAAGGAGGGAAGAGGGAGGGGGAGGCCGAGGATGAGATGGAGGGATGGGATGGAGAGGTATATGAGAGAGGGGGGTGTGAGTTGGGAGCAGGGCAGTGAAATGGTGGGGGACAGGGCGACATGGAGGCGATTTGCTTGTGGCCACCCCGAATGGGACTGAGGCGTCTGGCAATAGATAGATAGATAGAAGTTTTTAGACTGGATGATCTCTTTGTCCAGGCTATTCCACAGGTCTATACTTCTATAAGGAAACCTATATTTCTTGATATCCTTCAAGCAACTTGACTTCTTCAATTTCATTCCGTGTCCTCATGTTGCTCTCTTATCCCATATAAACAGATCTTCTCAGTCAATTTTATCTACTCCTATCATGGTCCTGAACACTGCAATCATGTCTCCCCTTTCTCTTTTCCTCTAAGGAGGGCAAATCCAGCCTCTCTCTGTATGAAAGATCTGCCAGACTGGGGACCATCTTGGTCGGTGTTCTTTGTATTCTCTCAATCTTGTTTATATCCTTCTTTTTGTGTGGAGACCACACTACCGCTGCATATTCTAACCTAAGGCGGATCATCGCCATTATCAATTTTTTATCAACTCCTCATCCCTATAATGAAATGCTACTCTTACGTTAGTCAAGAGTTTATACGTCTCTCCAACTAACTTGTTAATATGTTTTTCAGGTGACAAACTATCTTGGACCAGCACTCCCAAAGCTTTCTCTTCTCTCGTTTTTGTATTTAATTCATTACCCAACAAATAATTCTGTGATGGCCTCCTGGTACTTTTACCCATTTCCAATATTTTACATTTCTTTACATTAAATTTCATTTCCCACATCTGGCTCCAATCATGTATCCTATCCAGATCCTCCTGCAGCATTTTACAATCCTCCTCAACCTCTACCTTCCTCAAGATCTTTACATCATCAGCAAACAGACTTGCATAACTGTTCACTCCATCTACCATATCAGTTACGTAAATCAAGAACATTACTGGTGCCAACACCAAGCCTTGAGGGACTCCACTTGTTACATCCCTCCATCCAGACATCCTATCCTTTGTTACTGTCCTCATTTGTCTGTCTCTCAAAAAGTCTCGCATCCATTCCAGGAGTTTCCCCTTCAGTCTTCCTATATACTCTAGTTTCCACATTAGTCTCTTATGAGGTACCTTGTCAAAGGCCTTCTCTAAGTACACACAATCCACCCAGCCATCTCTCTCCTGTACCACATCAATTGCTCTTGAGCAAAAGCTCAGCAAGTTGGAAACACATGACCTTCCACTTCTGAATCAAAACTGACGTTTAGCAAAAATATTCATCTCTTCTAGATATTTTATCCATCTGTCTTTCAGGATTCTCTCACACAATTTTGCGACTATGCTGGTTAGAGACACTGGTCTATAATTCAGGGGTTCTTCCATTTCCTCCCTTATAAAATGATACCACATTTGCCCTCTTCCATTCTTGTGGCACTTTCCCCTCTTCCAGAGAACACACAATTAAACTGTGTGTGTGTGTGTGTGTGTGTGTGTGTGTGTGTGTGTGTGTGTGTGTGTGTGTGTGTGTGTGTGTGTGTGTGTGAGAGAGAGAGAGAGAGAGTCAATGACAGTGAGCATAAGTGTGAGTCAGTGAGTGATTGACAGTGAGTCAGTATGAGTGAGTGAAGAGTCAGTAAGAGTGAGTGAGAGAGTGAGTCAGCGAGTAGGCGAGAGTGTGTCTGTGACAGCCAATGAGAGAGTGAGTCAGTGAGAGTGAGTGAGCGAGTGTCAATGATAGTGAGTAAGACAGTGAGTGAGAGAGGGAGTGAGACTGGGTGGGGATGGAGGTGGGGGGTAATAGGGCAGTTTGGCTTTTCTGTCTCTCCCTGTCCCTCAGCCCTCCTCCACCCTTGCTTGTCTCCCTCCCCATCCCCCCACCTTCTCCCACTCCCACTTGTCTCCCACCCCCACTTCAGCTTGTCTCCCTCCAGTCCCCCACCCTTCCCCATCCCCACCTGGCACACTGCCAGATGCCTGCCTGTCAGTTGCCCAGAAGCATCTCACAGCACACATCCCACCCACCTTACCTTCCTGCATGTGATGTTTATGTCTCATTTTTTAGCAATACCATTGTTTATGAGGATAATAACATTACCTATGATGTTCCTGTGTCAGTCTCTATTGACTAAGGTACAGTATATGAGAGTTTGGCTTTCGGCCTGGAATGCATCTCTGGCTTTTCTTCACTATCTTATAGGGAAAATTGCTTTGATATCCGACGTACTCGCTGAACGAACATTCCCACTGGTACATAACACTGCCAGAAATTGGGGTATGGGTGTACTCTGTTGAGAACGAATATTTTCAGGGTTCTGCATGACATCCTCAGTGTTTTCTGTGACATTAGCAGTGTTGTGTTGCATCAGATTATATAGCCTGTGCATAGTATTTGAGGAAATGTTTATATTTATGTGAGAAATCAGTGTTGAATAAATGAGTGAATGCTAAAATAAGCTAATTTATTTTCTCTCTTTTTTTTTTCCCTTCATTAGGAAGATCATTTATTCATTTATAACATGTAGCAATTTCAAAACAATACAGTTATAAATAAGGGCAGGGGAGAAAGTTGCATGGAAATACTTTCCGATGTCACACAAATCGTCGAGTGAGGAGTGTGTGGTGTGTAAGGTCTGGGCCTGCCCATGGGGGTCATGCAGTACTCTCAACCATCTTGTGCACAGCAAACTTAGCAGCAATGCAAGAAAAATTCCTCAAATTTAGAAGTGACTTATTTGTCACTGACATTTTTGTAATGCAAAGCTTGACAGAACTTAGAGTAAGCATGGAATGCTACCCTGTCATCATCTAACTGGCTATCAGGGTGTTTCTATTACTCTCATCTACCTTTTTCTGTAAAACAGTTTTCTCAGCTGCTGAACATCAAATTGAAAATAACAATCAGTAAAACATGGGAGATGATCTCTTCTATATCTATTCTGTACCTCAACTACTGATTTCTCACCAGCTAGCAAAAAGGCAATTTCAACCATACCATGGAGTTTTCCATTCACTTCTTGAGTGCTCTTTTATGTGAGTGCACCACAACTTTAATTTTAATCATCTGAGTTATTATGATCTCATACCCAACATGCTCATTCAAGTGATGTAACTTTTTCTTCTTCCAAAGTGTAGATGGGGGACACAGATGCCATCATATTTAATCCAAGGGTGCCACAGAATGAAAACATTTTGATCACAAAATGAAAAGTCTATGAGCGACTGTCATAAACCTTCTCACTAATAAAATTTACAGCTGCTGAACTGGTCATCTGGTTTTAGCCTGAATAACATACCAAAGTGCTGTTGTTGTCCTTGAGACCTCAGAGTACTCTGGATGTGAACCTGGTGGTAAGCAGGCTGAAGCTGCCGTCCTTCAGCAATCTATCATTCTCCTTTCAGGGGAAAGGGAAGGAGCTGAGGGATGTTTGTATTACTAGGCATTGGAGTCACCCAGTTATATCAGTGCCACCACAGGAAAGCTTCCCTCTCCTGGGCCCATGTGTGTCAATAACAAAGAAGGGATTGCAGAAGACATCATTCTACTGAAAGGGTGAGACTTCCATTAGCCATTGTTGTCTACGCCCGCGGGAAGGATGGGAACTAATGCAGCTCTCTGAAAGCCACTGGACAGAAGCATTATTGAAGCAGTTCACCGGATCCCTGGTTAAATGCCCAATACCCATACATATGGTCAACAAGGAGTCACAAATGTTTACTCTTAAAATTTTGTACCATCCAATACCCTACCATATTCAAAAAGTTCAATATAAGAAGTTTTAATATAGTTGAGCAGAACTACCTAGTGGTCATCATCATCATTCTATTTACCTAACACAAAATATTGGGAAGGATCCAGGGACAAGAACATGAAAGATGAGGTAACAGAGACTGTATCGTACTGAACAAGCTCACAGACAGTGCTTAACTTCACTACAAGAGATTTTGCCATTGTTCAGTAAATTAACTGGGACTTGGCATGAGTAAACTTCTTAAAATGATGGTCACCATACTGCAATAGTCAACAAACACTTCTGTCTAATTTCTCTGGTCTTGGGGTACTAACTGTCACTCCTTTTACTCAATATCTCTTTTGTCCTCTCTCATCTCTGTCTTCCCTCTATCTCCATTTCCCCATACTACTCTCTACCCTCTTCTCCTTTTCCCTTTTTCAAGTTAAATTATCTTCTCATTTCTCCTGCTATCAGAAAAAATTTGCTGTAGTCAATGCCTTTGTTGTTGTGATGATGAGAATATGTTCCCCTACTACTTCACTGTCATCACTACAATGATATAATTTTCATTTCATTTTTTCTACCTCCAGACACCTTTATTCAGATTATAAAAGATTTTTGAACTGGAAATGGAGATACAGCTTCTTTCACCAGTTCAAAATGAGATCTTTCTAAACTGCATAAAATGATCTGGATATAGCAAAAACAAACAGAAATTATACATCAACTGACTATGGGGATTGTGACCCAAATTTTCCTAGCCCCTTGTTGGTTGGTACAAAGTTTTAACTGACAGGATGGTGGACTGTAAGGTTAGTGGCAGCAGGTGCCGCAAAGCTTAAAATAAAAGGTTAATTGCTAAAAAAGGAGGTGAGGTGATATTGGTCAAGTGTGGTAGAGTTGTCATTTCTGTAAGTTACACACTGAATATTAATCATGCAACACATCCTGAATGATTACACTCCATCATTTATGAATATATTAATTATTCTGTAAAATAAGGATGTGCGAACTTTGGTCATTAGCATCATTTAAGTACTGTATGTATTATAGATTTTAGCTTAATTCTTCCTTAATCTTCCAATGACTACAGTAATTTACAAAACTGCCACATCTTAATCAAACCAATATCTCCAAAGCACAATCAGGTTCCCCCTCCCTTGTGTTCATGTAGGAGCTGTGACAGTGTAGGTAGTGGTATGAACTGCATGTTTTGTTTTGCTTTTTGTTGTTTATTTATGCATGTCATACTCTCTGAATTACTTATCCCCTTCACTATGATGATATATTTTTCTATTTTTATAACATCCAGATAATTTTATTCAGCTTAGTGGGTGACTTTTTGAATTACATGGATCTGTCAATACTAGAGGTCTTTCCTAAGCTGAATAAAGTCATATGTAGGCAGCAAGAATAAAATAAAAATGCATCACTAGTCTGAAGGGGTTAAGCTGTATGAGAAGCACTGTGTGGATATGATAAGGTGTTATTTTAAACAATGGAAATGTGTTTGCTGTGATGGGGTATGGTTATATGTAGCTGTAAATGATGGAACCTGATACAGTTTGTGTGCAGTTTTATATACGGTGGTATGGTAGATTACTATAATGCACTGCTTGTGTTGATAACTAGAATACATATAAGTAAAATCAAGAGACAAAATTTTAATATGTATGCAGGGCTAAGTGGGTGACAGTACCCTAGTCTACCTAACTAAAGTATTAAGCCCCTGACTCAGGAGGCACCTTTTCCATTTTATTCTTGCCATCTCCTGACAATTTTCTACAGCTTAGGGTAGACTTTTCAAACCAGCAGGGTTCGATATTACATTAATTAATTTTTCCAAATAAGAAAGGCCATTCCTAAGTTGAATAAAATTATCTGACAGCAGTAAGAATAAAATAAAAAAAGAAGTCACCTCCATCAGGAGACTGAATGTATGGCTACCTGACTAAACTGTTAACAAGTATAACAAGTAGTGTCTGAAGGGAGAAGGTGTTAGTGTGGAGAGAGAGAATGATTTGAGAGGTACAAGTGTGAGTGTGAGTGGGGAGAGGGCTGAGTGGTTTGTACACATGTGGAAGAGGAGAGAGGTTTGGGTGGTGTGTTTGAGTACAGGAGTGATGCAAGGTGTGAGTGTAGGAGGGGAGAGGGGCACCTGGGGTGGGTGGGCAGGCAGTGCAGCATATACAGTACCCTGGGGAGTACGGGTGGTGTTGTAGGGCGGGCGAGAGAGCAGAGGCGGGTGAGTGGTCAGGCAGTGGGGTGTACCTCCTCAGATCTTCAGACGATGCACCCAAATTTGCCAGCTGTGAGGGTGGGAGTGGGCCGCCTCCTGTTCCAAGGTTATTGTTGCCGCCAGGTACAAGGGAGGTCGGAGGGGCCATGGGAGGGCCAGGCATGAGGCGGAGGGAACGTGGGGTGGGTGGGGAGCCTTCACCTCGCACGCCCAACCCCACCTGGTTTTCATCTCGACCATCAACACGGTTCATGTTTGCTAGGTTGCCCTGCAGACGTCAAAACCACATATTTGGGGAATTAGTATTGGGAGAAATAATTATTCCAGCCTTACGTGTATATGCTAGGTAACTAAGGCTATGAACTGAGGCTAATATGGCATTCTTAACAATGGCAATGACAGATGACACCCAACATATGACAGACCAACTTAGAGCAATTCTGTACATGTAGGCCTCATATTATACAACCTTACAAGGCCCTCCTACCCCTCCTCCCAAAATAAAGACTGCATTGAATCCCTTGACTATTGTAAAGGCACTCTTATTTTGCTTTTGCTATTCTTAGATAATTATTTCACCCATGAGAGGGGCTTTCAAAATGCAGGAGTCAGTAATACTTGCTGTTGATGGAGACTGTTTCTAACTCCTCCACTTTGAGAGGCCTCCCCACTTCTGAACTGATTCACTGGTAGTAGCAAGAATAAAAATAACCTCACACTACTGCAAGGATTAGAAATGAACAAATCTAATTATTTTACTGTTTATCAAAAGAGATTCATGAAAAACAAATGCATTAATAATACTGTAATAAAAACTATATGGTGCCGTACTCCAAGATGATAAACCCTTCAGATACAGGGAGCTAACTCATCCATCATTCAACTTTTATCAATAACAGTACACTTCCTCTTAGATCCACCCTCTACTAAAAAGAAAATAATAATAATGCGAAATCCCTTGCATCTGCTTTAAGATGTGCAGTTCTTTCATAACCCCTTCAACATAATGATACCCTTTTTCATTTTATTCTAGCTTCTGCCTGATTATTTAATCTGCTTACGAAAGCCCCTCAACGTGAAGGTAATAAAGAAGGCTATATCAAGGCCTTTCGGTTTGAAAATTCTCTCCTAAACTGAATGATACTGTAGTCTGACAAGAGCAAGAGTAAAATACCAGGCATCAAGATTTCAGAAGGGTTAATATGCCCATATTAGTGTGCCATCATTAAAATAATTGTCGGTTAAATTTTATATACAGCATTGTTAGTATAATCCACTTAACTGGCAAAGACTTTCATCATTTGCAGCACATTTCCAGTAGCTTAATGGCAGAATAAGATGGCTCTACATCCTTTCCATAGCACTTTCACAACTACAGCCACAGTCTAGTGTTACTCTCTTGTTACAGCTCAGTGTTCAAGATGGAGAAAGATGGCAATTTTGGATAACTTAAAGAAGATAGAGGATAGACTGGTGCATAATGATGATGTGGATACATGGAGAAGATGGAGAGTGAAAATGAAAGGGACAGAGAGGGGGAGTACACATAATAAAAAAAGTACTGCACATGAGGGATCTATTGATATCCTACATATTCAATAGCTCATGATATCTAAGAGTTACTTATTTTCAAGGTAGTTTCCCTATCATAATAAAACTTACTATGGATGATATAGAAAATATCACTATCAAGCCATATTGTGAATCATCATGAGTGCAGGGGTAGGAATATTGGACATTTTGCAATATCCATAACTTGTGGTGTCATACTGTCTCATACAGAATGTGCACCAACAAGTTTCTGATTGAGTGTACATGAGGAAAGATTGTATTTCAAAGAAGGGGGACTGTTACTGAGTAAGGACAAAACTACCAGCAGGTCCTGTTGTTGAGGATGCAACACTGGACAAGAGAAAAAACAGGCGGAAACAGAATAAAGGATCTTATGGTATTACAGTCAGATGTTGGGTGTCTCCTGTATTTTCAGTAATATGATACAGTATGTGGAAATACAAATTATGAAAATTAGACAATACCAGCACTGTATTCCACACTGGAAAAAAAAAAAAAAAAAAAAACTATTCCCTGGCAATATAGTTTATCAACTACAAAATTCTTTATCAATAAGGAGATACAAAGGAGAGAGACGAAGTAGCAAAAGAGCACAGGACAGTTTTGAAATCCAGTAATACAGTATGAAGATCAGTATAAAAAATAAAAAATGAAACACAAAATTTAAAAAAAAATATTAATGGAAAGACATCTTGGTTACTGCCATTACATCACTTCATCCAAAACATTTTTATCTCATTATTTGCAGCTTCATTTCAACCCAGTGAAATGTAATTTGGGGAATTCATTTAAGAATGTGACCTGAAAACAAAATGTTAGATATTAAATTCTGTAACCCATGCTAGATGAACACTAAATAAGACTGTGTATCTGTGGCATGTGTACTGTTAGTATAGTTAATAATTTATCACATCAACAATTACTGGTAAAATATTATATATATATATATATATATATATATATATATATATATATATACACATACACAGCATATGTAACTTCTGTTTCATTCCAGGTTATTTTAACACACTATGAAAAACATCTAATTAAAGCATTCCAGTTTATGCTAAAATTTAAGCTGAAAGATATAAATATATATCACAGTTATATGGTGTGCAAAGTTGTTTGTGTACAGAGATCTTTGTACTGTTTGTACTGAACTGATAAATGTTCAAAGTACAGTATCTAACATAACTTCTTTGAGTGACCCCTCATAATTTTCTTTTCAGTATCATCAAAAATTGGTAAATAATAATTGGCTAAATTTCACAACTATGGAACATAAACTTGAGAGCTCCTGACAAGAAAAAGGCAGAACAAGAGTAAGCAAAACAAATCAAACCAGAACACAACACCTCCCAAAACAGATTTAAATGGTTAATAAACAAAGAGAATGGTCAACTGTTTGTATGCACTGTGCCTGTGACCATTACCTGAGTGCTGTTAGAGAACATACTGAATTCTGTACAGTGATATTTATTCCCCATTACATCTGTACTGTGCATGTTCTGGACACTGTGATGGTGTGATAGAATGGTTATTAACAAACACCAATATTCAGGCAAGCAATTTTAAAAACTCCAGCAGGATGACCATAATACACTCAGGGGAAGAGAAAACTGAGAGTGCATATCATCTGTAACTAATTAATGGCTACACAGTGATCACTAGCCACTAAAATTTTCATCTAAAAGCGAAAAATCCATGCCAAATCTTACCTGACCAACAGGGTGATTAATTTGGAACTGAACTGACTAATACATGAGAGCTGAAAGAGTGAGTTTAAAGTGTGCCGCCATGAACAAGGGAAGAAATAAGATCTTTGAGGGGGAGGAAAATGACATAAGTACAGGTCTATTGGAGAGGCTAATTACTGTGAACTTATGCATTATGGTCTGACTCAAGATATTCACTACTGTAGTCATTATCCAGTATTCCTGGAGGAATACTCAAATTTGGGAAAGAAAGTATGGTACCATTAAGACTTAATCACATCAAAGCATCAGTAAAACAGCATAAAAGCAAACACGGCATTATAAAAACACAGACCTAGTGACTACTTCAAAAACATTTCCAGGACATAGGAAAACTGAAAACAAAATATTATCTTGGTTAGCTTAATCAGATCAGTATTACATCAATATACCAAATACACCACCATTCCAACCCGAGTGAAATGCATCAAAGTTAGTTGCATCCAAGTCTGCTGTTAGTAAAATGAAAATACAAACTTGAAGGTCCTCAAGGAAGGACCAAAATGTAACCAAAGGTGTGCGATTAGGAAGAGAGAAACACTACAGTGTGCGAGATTAGCAAAGAAGATCATCAGAGAGTGCATTGTTGTGCGCTGTCAGAAAGAAGTAAAAATTCAGAATGAGCAAGTTAATTATTTAACGAGTGGAAGAGTAATGGAGGGTTTTAATTCTGGAAAGTGGGGTTTGTTGAAAAGGGATGTGGAATAAAAAGAAGGTGTAACGTGAACAATGAGAAGGGCTATAGCACTTTTGGATGGGGGGGGGGATGGGAAGAGAGGGAGAGAGAGTTAGGACAGGAGCTGGGAGAGAGAAAGGACTGGGACAGAGGCTGGAAGAAAGGGAAGGTCAGGACAGGAGGTGGGAGAGAGAAAGAGTTAAGACAGGTGCTTGGAATGAAGAAATGGTGTGGTGACAGACCAAAGGAGGTCTAACGACTAGAAAGAAGAGCAGCAGACTGAGGGAGATCTGAGAGCTAGAATGAAGAGCAACAGATTGAGGAAGCACTAGCCAAAGGCAGAGTGGAAACTATGGAAAGGCTACTATTGGGGAAAGGCTAAGGACAGCATTTGGCTATATGAGGTAGGCTGAGTACAGCTGAGGGAGTAAGTCTGACAAAGGGCTGAGACAAGAAGGATTACATACATGATGGCAGAGGCTTGGAGGGAAAAGTGGAAAATCTTATGATGGGGTGTGTTGGTCTGAGAGGGGGAAGAACAGATGGGAGGGAAGAGGAGAGAGGGGCATGAGGATATGGAGGATGGGAGACAGTCTGAGGGAGGGGGATGCAACAGTGAAGGGATGGAAGGTAAAGAGATGACTGGTGCGTCAGTGCAGATAAGAGAAAGACGGAGATGGGGAGGGTGGGGGAGTCTGAGGGCCTGGAGATCTTACAAACTAAGGGACAAGGTGTGGAAAGGAGAACAAGTGGGACAGCACAGGAGAAAGAGAAGGATGGGAATGAGGGATCAGGGATGAGGGATCAGGGATGAGGGATGGGGGATGAGGGATGGGGGATGAGGGATGCGGAATGAGGGATGCGGAATGAGGGATTGGGGGATGAGGGATGCGGAATGAGGGATTGGGGATGGGGGATACAGAATGGGGAATGGGAAGAGGAGAGGAAGTCTGAGGTTCTGGAGATCTTACAAACTGAAAAGACAGAGGATGTGGGGAGGACAACAAGAAAAAAGAGAGGGACAGGGGATGGGGAGGGGCAGGGTGGGACAGTAATTACCTGAGAGCCCGGGAGGGAGCCCGCTGAGGGGCGACGGGCAGCCATGAACTGGTACATATGAGAGGGGGTCATGCCAGCCGGGGCCTAGATCAGAGTACACCGTCAGGCTTTGTGTGCTGCCATGTATGGATGTGTGCATGTGTCCTTATGTATTTGTACTTGTTGGTTACTGTGTTTAGTACTGTATACTGTATATAGGCATATGTGCATGGGTATGTATTTATAAGTAGGAAGAAATGTATATGTGTATGGGTATGTCATACTTATCTATGCATAACCACACCCCACATATAAATACGTGGGTGTGTGTGTGTGGGTGGGTGTGGGTGTATATATGTGTGTGTATATATATATATATATAAACAGTAATACCTCGATATACGATACCCCCAGATGTGATACCCCGGCTTAACAATGGGGGTAGAAATATCACCATACCCAGCCTATCACTGACCAAACCCCGGTTTAATGATGGGTTTTGATTTTTTTTTACCGATTTTGATGATATTTTAGACTGTATGTGTTTAAGTTGATTTATAAACTGTTTTTAGACTTAGATTAATGTGTTTTATCCATAGGTGGGGTGAACACTGTCATTTTGGGGTACAGTTTACTAAGCCTGATTTTTTTCCAGACTTATATTTGATGATTTTCAGATTTTATTTGTTGGTATTAGTAAGTGACTGACAGGTGTTAGGCTTAGGTTAGCTTCCTTGACAGCTGTTAGGCCATTTAGATTGGCTTTAAACTTGTTTTGGGGCTCATTTGGGTGGGTTTTGGGCTAGGTTTGGAGGGAAACCCATGACTGGTAAAAGCTCCACATTACTTTACATGTTAAAAGTACCCCAATATATGATACCCCGCCTAACGAAGGGGCTTTACCTAACCAATTACATCGTTAAACCAGAGTATGCCTGTATTCACACAAATATATAAATATATATATATATATATATATATATATATATATATATATACTATATAAATAATCCCTCAATTAACTGGACATCCATTATCAGTCCATTATCTGGATTCAGCGATCTGGCTGTTCAAAACCATTATTCGTACATTCTTCCAATTTAAGTGGACATATCCTTCCATCCGGGTGGAAATTATGGCCATGTGAACATTCTTGCCTAGTCGAGCTTTTTCTTTTTCTTTTTTTCTTTTTTTTATGTCACTGCAGGGTATGGCCCTGCAGTGGTGATTCTTTCTCTGTGGCTGATGGGTCTGTTTGACCATGGTACAGTAATTGCTTGACTATGGTTTATAGGTCTGCTTGACCTGACAGAGTAGTTAAACAACTGGAACAAGTGTTATACAATCTACAGTAATCCCCGTACTATCCAGACGTCCACACTCCGGACACCCCACTTACCAGGCATTGTGGGCCTGGACCTTCGGAACCCAAAAATGGCCAAAAAAAGAAAAAAATACCCCCAAAATCCGAATTTTTCCCCACCCGTAATTTGAAATTGCCACGCGGCGCCGAACAGCTGGTTTAAACCATGGCCCCATCACCCTTTCCTTCCTCCCCCCTCCCCCCTCCCCTGTCAGAGTTGCCATTTGGTATTTTTCATTACCAAATGTGGGCCAATTTGGTAATGAAAAATTTGTTTGGTAATGAATCAGAAAAATACATAACCAAATGGATTTTTCACATGTACAGGTCTCCCTCGTTTTACGCTGTATCGTTTTACAATATTTCGCATTTACGATCCTTCTTCTTTAGTACCAAGTGTTCATTTTACGATTGAGCTCCCATGCATTTACGATTGGGCATGTGGAAATCCCGCACTCACAGGCAGATCAGCTAAGAGTTGAGTGGCATACCCGCCCTGCCCACACAGTTTCCCGCGCTTCTGCCTGTCTCACCCACGTGCTCGTTCAGCGTACAACATCTGTGCATCTGTGTGCATCAATGCCCAGGATATTACAATTTTTCCTGTTCTTCATATTTTGCATCTCTAGTGCCACCACCTTGATGTCTTGTAAATGCCCAGGAACATCTGGTGCTGGTGATATGAAGCCAAAGAAAGCAAGAACGTCCTTAACCCTGGAGTGTAAACTTAATACAGTATCGTGAAACAGCACGAAGCAGGTGAGGGGGCAAACTCCATCGCTCGTTCCATGAGTCTTGCACAGTCGACTGTATCGACTGTTTAAAGAATGCTGTCAACATTAAGAAAGCTGGGGAGACAAGCACGACTCTCATGGCCAAGATGCTGACTCGCCAACAGGAACCCATCTATGAGGAGATGGAGCGGCTGCTTAAGCTTTGGATAGACGACCAAACGCAATGCCGCATGCCCCTATCCACCTCCCTTGTGACTACCAAGGCCTTGTCTAATTGGGATGACCTGTGCAAGAAGGGCTACGAGGTTAAGGAGGGAACATCATTCACCGCAAGTAAAGGTTGGTTTGAACGTTTCAAGAATAGGGCATGCCTACACAATATTAAGATGACTGATGAGGCTGCTAGTTCTGACAAGCCTGCTGCCGACGCTTTCCAGCCAGCCCTTTTGAAGTGGATAGAGGAAGGTGGATATTCCTCTAAACAAGTTATAAATTTTGACGAGACTGGCCTATACTGGAAAAAAATGTCCTCTAGGACATTTACTTCCCAGGAAGAAAAAACAGCACCAGGGTTCAAGGCATCAAAAGATAGGCTGACGCTACTGCTGGATGGCAATGCAGCTGGCGACCTTAAGCTGAAGCCTATGCTCATTTATCACTCTGAAAATCCCATGGCATTTAAAGGACTAATGATTATTTATCTCCCAGGCTTCGTCAGTATGCATCAGAAAATAATCCTGACAACCGTTTTCTGCTGCTGTTAGACAACGCACCTAGCCATCCATCTGTCATGCAAGACTGGGCAGATAATATAGAGGTGATGTTCCTGCCAACCAACACTACTGCATTAATTCAGCCAATGGACCAATTCATAATCTCTGCATTCAAGGTCTACTACCAATGTCACACAGTGTCGCAACTTCTCGCTGCCACCGACACCCCAGACAAGCCAAGCATAAAAGAATTCTGGGCAAAATACAACATCAAGAAGGCCATTGACAACATAGATGCAGCATGGAAGGAGGTGACACAGAAGGCCATGAATGGGAGTTGGAGAAAGATCTGGGAGGAGTGTGTGGCAGACTTCACTGGCTTCCCTGACGTACAGGCAGTACGGAAGGATATTGTGAGGATTTCACACCTTGCAGGGTTCAAGGACGTGGATGAGGACGACATCCAGCAGCTGTTGGACTCGCATGATGAACCTCTGTCAAATGAGGACCTCATGCAGCTGCAGCAGGAGAGGGTCTTTACTGAACAGGACGATGAGGATGAGGACAAGGATCCACAATGGGGCCTTGATGTGAAAACACTTGAGAGGCGTTTGACAGCATAGAGAGGGGCATGGAACTTCTCAGGGAACGTGACTGCAACCCAGCCTGGAGTGCAACAGCTACACGTGGTGTGGATCAAACCCTAAAAGTTTACAAGGAGATGTACGAGGCCAGGAGGAGGCTGGCAAAGCAAACAACAATTTCCAGCTTCTTCAAACCCATTGCTAGTCCATCTGCCTCTACTACCACTGAGTCATCCAGCCCTGCCACCCAAACTTCCACCACCTCTCATTCGCCTAAGATCCATCCCTGCCATCCAAACCTCCACCAACCCTGCTTCCTCCCTCTCCACCTCGTGTTGACGAGTGATGGGCTTTGGCCCAGGATGTCTCCTAGCCTCAGAGGAGACATTAAGGCATTACGTCCTCCAGCCTCGGGGGGGACCGACTAAGGGTTGATGGAGCTACAGTACAGTAGGAGGGTACATAATGGTACAGTACAGTACATGTTGTTTTTGCTATTTCATGTCTTCATGTTTGCAACCATACTTTACTGAGGGATGCCTTGGGAGGAGATGATGATGATGATGATGATGATGGTTCATTCACATCAAACTCGGCAAGCACACCCCCGTGATGGCAGAAGAGGAAAAGAGAGAGAGAGAGAGAGAGAGATACAGAGAGAGGATGTGTGGAGAGTTCTCGGAGGTCGAAGGACTAAGGGCACGGTGCCAACTAACTGGCTCCTGGTCATCCTCCTCCTCCTGCACTGCCTCCTATTGCTCCTCCTCCTCCTCCTCGTTCTTGCCATCATGCCCCCCTGCACATTCCCGGCACCCAACAGCATACCCTACTCCCTAAATAGAACAAAGGGAGAAGGAAGACAGACAGCCCTTCTCGAGCACCCAGCATATATGTACATACAGTATATATATATGTACATATACATATGTATCTATATTATCCTGCTCCAGCTGCTGCTGCTGCTGATGCTCTCCTTGTCCTCCTCCTGAGGATTCCCATCCCCCCTGCTGCTACTGCTGCAGAGGTAAGACGGGATGAGAGGGGGAGGGAGAGAGAGGATGGGTGTCAATAAAGTATTCTGTCAAGGGGAAGGAGAAGGAAGAGCAAGCCCCTCTCGAACGTAAGCTGATGATGTGCGCTGCTTTACTTGTTACTATGGAGGCAGAGGCCCACCACCTATGACAGTAGTATCATGTGCCACCCTCTGCCGGCGCTCTCCCTCTCTCTACGTCTCCCACCGTTGGTTGGGCGAGTAGCCAGCAGAGGCAGCAAGAGCCGGAGAAAGGTGGCGTTGGTTGATATGTCTGATGGTGTCGGTCCCTATTCCTACTGACGAAAGAGGAAAAGCCTGGTCGGGTGCATCCCGCAGGCAATCCAAAACTACTTTTACCAAGGTCAGCCGTGAGTGACACCTCACTGGCTCTGTCTGGAAACCTAAGAATTGTGCGACATGGACCTGGCAAGTCCGAGATCGCTTCTTCTCCCAAACTGTGACACAACTCTTAACGGGGGATCACTTGGCTCGTAGGTCGATGAAGACCGCAGCGAACTGCGAGTCGGTATGTGATACGCATTTTCAGATACATCGACAAGTCGTACGCACATTGAGCAAAACAGTCAGTGCTGGGTGATACCATATGTCTAAATCATATGTGCTCCCTATGTATCAGATGGGTTGGTTGAGGATTTGTACCCCTCCTTGTAAAATCTGATAAACTCAGAAGTCATGGATGAGGGATAGGTGGATTTCAATACTTAACCGCCGGTGACAACAGGATTCTCCTGCTTGTCCTTCCTCTAAACCATGTAATCATATACAATGTTGGGTACCCCTCCCTGTAAAATCAGATTAACTCAGAGTTCATGGATGAGGGATAGGTGGATTTTATTACTCAACCGCCAGTGACAACAGGATTCTCCTGTTTGTCCTTCCTCTAAGCCATGTAACCATGTACAATGCTGGGTGGCTTACATCTATCGAAACCATATATGCTCCCTACGTATTAAGTGGGGTTGGTGGAGGATTAGTGCCCCTCCCTGTAAAACATTTAACTCTAAGCCTTGGCCACCCCGCTTTTGGGATACATGGCATCTGGCAATGAATGAATGAATGATGTTTTCAAATGTACATACATATGTGATTCAGATGCACTACAATACATAAAACATCATCATTATTATTGCATATTAGATCACTTGTATGGGTCTTGGGTTCCTTATACACGAGTCCAGGAATGCATCCCTATTTTTCCTATTAAACTTTAATTTCTTTACGATATTTCGGTTTACGATTGCCTTTCTAGGAACACATACCAATCGTAAAACAAGGGAGCCCTGTATAAGGATACACAGGATGGAGATGGTGGATTGTTTGCTCTCTCTGATTAATCTGCTTGCCTATATAGCGTGAAAATAATCAACATGCTGTTAATTATAAGGAGAGTGATTACATGTACTTCCACTTGTATATATAATTAATGATGAATAAATGCTAGCTTTACAAAATTGGTAATGAAAAGTTAAATTTGGTAATGAAAATTGAGGAGTTTGGTAATGTGGCCGTTGCAATCTGCCAACTCTGTTGCCCGTCATCAACAGTTACTGCCTAATTTCGATCGTGAATAGATGCATATCGCAATGGAAGCCACACCTGCTCATTTTTTGTGAATAAACAGTGAATAAACTGCAATACCTCGACACTAGACCACACGGGAATTTACAGTGTTGTGCAGTGTTAAGAATTTAGAATTTAGAGTGAAAAGGATTAACTGTGGAGTGCTTTTTGGCAGTTGAAACTGGCGGCTGAAATTGGCGTGGTGCAGTTAAGAACAATGTGCAGTGGGGGTAGGGGGGTTTTCAAGAATACTCCCCCAGTATCCCTGCTTGTCGTAAAAGGCGACTAAAAGGGTTGGCGGAGGGTTAGTGCCCCTCCCCGGAAAACAACTAACTAAAAAAACAAACAATAAGCCTCAGACAAGGACTGACCAAACGATGACGACCAAGGACCGGACAAAGGACATTGTAATTGGAACCTGGAATGTAAGGGGAGCGAATGATGAGGTGAAAGAGAGAGATTGTCCAGGTGCTTGAGGGTGCGAAAGTGGATGTATGTGGAATAACTGAAACAAAATGGAGAGGAGAAAATGTGAGAGAATGGGAGTATGGATGGGGTATATGTGCAGGAGTAGGTGAGAATGAGAGGGCAAAGGAAGGAGTATGTATAGTTGTGAGTAAAAGATGGAAGAGGAGCATAAGACAGTATGGATCAGTTGGGTCAAGGATTGTGTGGGTAAAGTTGAAAGTTGGAATACAAATGTGGGCGATTGTGTGTGTGTATGCGCCAACGCAAGATCGTGCTAGAAGAGTGAGAGAAGAGTTCTGGACAAATGTAGAAGTGTGCATGGAAAAGTTTGGAAGGAATGAGAGAGTGTTTTTGATTGGTGATATGAATGGTAAAGTTGGGAATGTGAAGGTGGATGGAATAGTTGGTGAGTGGGGTGTGCCTGCTGAGATAGATGAGAATGGGAGTGCGTTAGTGGACATTTGTGCTGGGAGGGGGTTGGTGATAGCCAATACCCTCTTCAGGCATAAAATGATTCACAGGTATACATGGCGAGTGATAAGAAGGGTGGGTGGTGAACTGAATGAAAGGAAGGCAATGATTGATTATGTGTGTGTGGATGAAAGGATGCGAAGATGTGTAATGGATGCAAGAGTGTATAGAGGTTGGGGGAGTGGACTTTCTGACCACTACTTGGTGATGGCCAGAATTAAAGTACAAGAAAGTTGGAGGAATAGAAGAAGGGAAAGACGAGAGGAAGGAGTAGTTGCAAGGAGAGTGGAAAGGCGACAGGAGGATGAGAAAAAGGCAGAGTATAAGAGAGAAGTGGAGGAACAATTGGGCAAATATGAATTGGAGCAGATGGGAGACGTGGAAGGTGTGTGTAGAATATTTACAGAAGAAATATGTGCAGCATGTGATGTGGTGTGTGGAAGGAAGAGAAGATGGAGGGGGGTGCAAGGAACAGCGTGGTGGACTGAAGAGGTGAAACAGGCTGTGGCACAAAAGAAGAAAGCATACAATGAATGGATGAGAAATAGGGGCGTGGAAGAGGTTGAGAGGCGGAAGAGAGAGTTATATGTAGAAAGGAAGAGAGAGGTGAAAAGATTAGTAAGAGAGAGTAAGAAGAGAGTGGATGAGGAATTTGGAAGAAATGTGAGTGTAAAGTGGAGGGACTGTAAGAAAATGTTCTGGAGAGAGGTGAAAAGAGTAAGACAGGGTGGAAGTGAAGTTAGCAGGGGAGTGAAAGATAAAAATGGTAGATTACTAGTGGAGAAGGGAGAAAAAGTGAGCAGATGGAGAGAACACTTTAAGGAATTGTTGAACGTAGAGGATGGAAGTAATGCGAGTATAAGTGGCTGGGGAATGGCTGGGAGAAGGAGGGAGGTGAGAAGACAGGAAGAAATCAGTAGGATAGAAGTTGTGGAAGCAATGAAGAAAGTTAAATCGGGGAAAGCCCCACGAATTGATGGAGTGTGTGGTGAAATGCTGAAGCATGGGGGAGAGATAGTAGTAGAATGGATGTGGAAGATGTGCAGATTGGCCTGGGAGGAAGGTAGAGTCCCGGAGGATTGGAAGTCAGGTATAATTATTCCCTTGTACAAAGGAAAAGGGAAAAAGAAGTGTGTGGTAACCATAGGGGCATTTGTCTTCTTAGTATAATAGGAAAAGTGTATGGTAGGATACTTATTGACAGAGTTAGAGAAAGAACAGAGAAATTAGTTGGAGAAGAACAGGGAGGCTTTAGGAAGGGAAGAGGTTGTGTAGATCAGATATTCATTCTCAGATCTTTAGTGGAAATGTTTCTAGAGAAGGGAAAGAAGTTGTATGCGGCATTCATGGATTTGGAGAAAGCATATGACAGGGTGGATAGACAAGGATTGTGGAAAGTGTTAAGAATATATGGAGTAGATGGAAAGTTGTTGAATGCTGTGAAGAGTATGTATGATGGTGCGAAGGCTGCAGTGCGTGTGGATGGTGATCTAAGTGAATTTTTCTCTTTGAAGGTTGGGTTGAAACTGGGATGTGTCATGTCTCCATGGTTGTTCAATCTGTACATGGATGGGGTAATAAAAGAGGTACAAGGTAGGGTAGTGGATGTTGGAGTGGCCATGGTGAGAGAGGATAGTGTTTGGAAACTCCCTGTACTGTTGTTTGCAGATGATACCGTGTTGTTGAGTGAAGACGAAGGAGAGCTGCAAGGCTTGGTGGATGAGTTTGGGAGAGTGTGTAAGAAACGGAATCTAAAGGTGAATGTAGGGAAGAGTAAAGTGATGGTCTTTGAGAGAGGTGAAGTCAGTGAATGTACAGCGAGGTTGGATGGTGAGGAATTGGAAAGTGTGAGTACGTTTAAGTACTTGGGTAGTGTGATGAGTAAGGATGGAGGTTTGGAGGGTGAAGTGTTTGAAAGGGTACAGCAGGGAAGAAAGGTTGCTGGTTCCTTGAAAGCAGTGATAAGAAACAGGGAAGTGAGCATGGAAGTGAAAAAGTTACTACATGACAGTATTGTGATACCAACTCTAACGTACGGAAGTGAAGCTTGGACGTTGTTGGAAGGACACAAGTCAAGAGTGAGAGCAGTGGAAATGAGTTATTTAAGAGGAGCCTGTGGAGTCACATGGAGAGACAAGCTGACGAATCAGGATATAAAGGAGCGCTGTGGTGTTGATGTGGATGTGATAGGAAGCGTTATGAGGAACACACTGAGGTGGTTTGGCCATGTGGAGAGGATGGAGGGTGAAAGACTGACGAAGAGAGTGTATGTGAGTGAGGTGGAGGGGGAAAGAGGGAGGGGGAGGCCGAGGATGAGATGAAGGGATGGGGTGGAGAGGTATATGAGAGAGGGGGGTGTGAGCTGGGAGCAGGGGAGTGAAATGGCGGGGGACAGGGCGACTTGGAGGCGATTTGTTTGTGGCCACCCCAAACGTGATTGAGGCGTCTGGCAATAGATAGATAGATAGACAATGCAAAGAATTAAGTGCAGCACAACACTGGATTACTGTACATGCTTCAAGAGCATTTTAACCACTGCCAAAAACTTAGAGAAGGCGGCCACAGACGTGCTGTAATTACCCTGGCTGAGGTACAGTCACTTCTAATTCCTCATTCTTTGGTTCCTTTTCATTTATTTCATGCTTTATGTCCATTACTGGTGTGAATAGGGCTTAAATAGGTTTAAATAGGTGCTATGCATGTCTGGTAGGGAGTTATTTAGGTGGCTTTCAAAGTCAGGCTGGGTTAGGGTCCTAAAGTACCAGTCCACGAGCCAGGGGCCCACTTTCCGGACAGGACCACTTTCCGGACATGTCTTTGGCTCTAGTACGCTGGATAGTAGAGGGATTACTGTACCGCAATGGCCTGTTACAATGGCTTTCAAAGTTAGGTTATGTACGAAATGGGACCGGGGAGAAGTCTATTATCCATATGATCCACATTTTGGACATGCCTTTGGCTCTATTACGACAGATGATCGAGTGATTACTGTGTGTGTGTGTATATATATATATATATATATATATATATGTATATATAGCTCTCTACATGTCAATAAGTGGATTGGTGGAGGGTTAGTGCCCCTCCCTGTAAAACAAATAACTCAAAGTCAAATGGCCACCCCTTACGGGATTATGGCGTCTGGCAATAGACACACACACACACACACACACACACACACATATATATATATATATACTGTATATATATATATATATATATATATATATATATATATATATATATATATCTAAACATACATATATATAATACTATATATACAGACTGTGCTCACATAATATGCGATCCTATAGCACAAAACTCACATAACATGGGAGGCAAGTTTTATGTCCAAATTTAGTCATAAAGCGAAATTAACTGACATCACGCGGGTGGAGGAAGCTGCCCATTTTTTTAAACACCATACTGTGTGGTAATAATAGATGTAACACGGCCAGTGGCCCCAATTAAGATTCAAATAGTCATAACGTGGCAATCTAGGGTCATAACTAGGTGGGAACAGGCATAAAGCGGCCTGTGATAGTCACAATGCGGGATGCATCAGCCTATGATGTACTGCTCTCAAGTGTCTGCGTGGGGGTGTTGTCACAGTCCACTGAGCATTCCTGCCTCAGTTATGCCTACCCTCTCTCCTTGCTCTGGTTGCACACATGTTCTGTGTGATCTTTGCTCTTTTTTTGGACCATGGAACTCCACTCCACTTCCCCCCAGATTGCCCACAACCTCCTCCATTCTGGGTGAAGAATCCACCAGTGTTTGCATGTAATGAAGTCTATATTAGGTACGTAAATGTCCTGGGAAAAAGCCCTGAAAAATGCCCCAAAAGGTGAACTTGGGGCTCACTTGGATACCACAAAACCCTTTAACATGTAAACATATGGCCCTATAATGCAAAATTCTCATAAAGCTGGAACTTCTGGGAACAATATTCACATGTTATGTGAGCACTCTCTGTATACATATACCGTATAGTGTACGTATACATATACAGTAAGACCTCACTATAACGGACTAATTGGGGCCCAAGTCACTCCAAAAAATGCAAAATTCCAATAAAAGCGACATCTGGACTTCCCCCTACTAACCCCCATATATGTCAGACATTAGTCTGGATCGAATGAACAGTTTGTGAACTGTTTTGACTACCATTGTGGTACTGTACTGTGTTATAACATCACTACATTAATCAAATGGTATAATATTTATAATAATACTGTACTGTACACTGATAAACATGTCTTTTATTTACCTTATCTTGGTGAACATAGCTGACGTGGTCAGGCAGTCCGGACTGCTTCTGGCTTTATTGGGCTTTTTCCGGTACATAGAAATTTTAGTCCGGTAGCTCCTCAATTCCGATAAAAGCGAATGCCGGTCTACTGAAGTCCATTATATCGAGGTTTTATTGTATACATACATACATACATACAAACATATATATATATATATATAAGGGGAGGTGGATATGCAGAGATAAGTATGTGTGTACTTGTGGGCACATGATGATATGTGTGAATATGTGTGTGTTGGCCACTTGCATTTGGATGTGTGTACGTGCTCTGATATTGTAGTTAGCTATGTCAAAAGTTATACATAACTACACAGCTCTGAAGACATCCAATAATGACTAATGTATAGGACCACAGTAAGGAGCTGAGGATGAAAGCTATTGCACATGACTATGAGCATATTTTACATGATAATAAGTCATAATGTAGGGATCTGGGGTAGACTGTGTGACTTAGAACAATAAAGGTTATTTAATTCATTGGATGCATAAGGTCTCTCTCATCTGAATATCTGACTAACATTAGCTAAACGAAAACAGATAAAGGAGGACATAATACTCAAAAGGGAATGTGTTGTCCTCTAAAAGTCATGAGCAGCCTTTAAATAGCTTACTGTTCATTGCTTTGATTTGTTCTCATTAGGCTATGTATTGCATGGTTTAGTAAACTGTGGCTCGTACTGGATATTAGTGTCACAGCGTAATGGGGTGTAATGTCAGGGAAAAAGCTCGCCTACCATATCACTAAATCTGCTTCACACTCATGGCATGTCTGTCACTTTCTTCTCTGATGCATCAGCATCCTATCAAAGAGAATCAGCTACAAGTAAAGAAACATACCAAGCTTCCCTCAGCTTTAAAATATTAGACAGCACAGGAATGTGGAAAGCAGAAGAGGTGAAACACTAGGCAAACTTTTATCCATGATTGTGCAGTGTGTGGTTGGGAGGTGATGTACAGTAGGTAGAGTGTTGATGTGCATGAGTGTGTAGTCAGGGTGTGGTGTACCTGCAGCTGGATGTGAATGTGGCCAAGGTGTGACTATGGATGTAGTTCATACCTAACCTGACCCCAACAGGTGGAATGTGGCCGGGGAGAGAACAATGAAGGTGCACCACAAATGCCCCTGATGCTAATAAACCCCTCAATGCAATGATATATTTTTCATTTCTATTCTTGCTGCCTCCAGACAATTTTATTCAGCTTATGGTAGACTTCTTTTAATGAAGGCATTGATGAAGCCTATATCTGAGCTCTACTGTTCAAAAGTCTCCTACAGTGCATAAAATCATCTGGAGATAGCAAGAATGAAATAAAAATTATATTCCAGCAGAGTGATGGGGATAATACCCTAGAATGAAGGAATGTTGCAGATAATCAGTGAAAACAAATGGCAGCCAAATTTTAAAAACATTTAGTTAAAATACAGCCTGAGTATTAAGTAAGTTCTCTGAAATACACACATCAACTATTAATGTAAAAGATTATGGATCCCTGATCAACTAAGGATGTGATAGTTAATTCTGAATATTAGCATGTTCATTTAAGAGCAATGTTGATTGTTCTTACTTGATACTCTCAGGGTGCAATAATTTTGAAATTCTATATATTTAAAAAACCTGAGAATTACACAAACAGATTAAGATATTCAGTCTGCTATGCATCTGTAATTCCCAAGCTAGGGTGTACTCAATGTTCAATTAATATTTCAGACTAATATACTGTATGTATGTATATGTGTGTGTGTGTATATATATATATATATATATATATATATATATATATATATATATATATATATATATATATATATATATATATATATATATATATATATATATATATATATATATATATATATATATATATATATATATATATATATATATATATATATATATATATATATACATATATACTGTATATATATATATATATATATATACATATATATACTGTATATATATATATATATATATATATATATATATATATACAGTATATATGTATATATATATATATATATATATATATATATATATATATATATATATATATATATATATATATATATATATATATATATATATATATATATATATATATATATATATATATATATATATATATATATATATATATATATATATATATATATATATATATATATATATATATATATATATATATATATATATATATATATATATATATATATATATATATATATATATATATATATATATATATATATATATATATATATATATATATATATATATATAAAATGAGGTTTACTTTAAATACTGCATGTTCTCTGAGTAATTATGGTATGAAATTAACATATTAAAGTACCCATATAAAACTGTAAAGTCTCAGCAATTATCTGATCTAAGACCAACATTTTATACTTCAAGAATTTTATAACACTAACATTCGAAATTCTCAAACGGTTGGTGATACGAGCCATCAGGGTGCAAATGTTTGGACTTTGCCTCTTACTGGGGAGGAGATCTTATTTATTTCCAATGCAAGTGACAATGTTTGGTTCCTGGTCAGGTTGGAGTTTCTTGTGCCATGGTTGGTACAATGCAGTAAAGGCAATAGCTGACAGCTGGGAGGCATCACAGTCTGGACACCAACTACTTTGGTCCCAACATTATCCCTAACTTTCTCTGCACAATACTAAAAAATATATAACTGTACTATTTCCTACCCCAGAATGAATGCAACTAGTGTGTTCACTGTTTTGTATACGGTGACTATAAATGACAGGTGGTGGGGTTCTGCAAACTTTTCTGTTCTTGTTCTAACAAGGAATGCAGCAGCATTATCAGCACATACATGTGGTGTAAGCAGCTCAACATTTTCTAGTACACAAGAGGGAGAATTGTAAAATGGACTTACTTCTCTATTCCATGTCCTGAGAGATCAAAAAGTTATGTTCTAGATGTTATAACCCATGTTTATATGAAACAATTTTAGAATGAAGATAATGAAGAAACTTGCAGCAAACACTGGTCTCAGAATCCAACACAAGAGGCTTCACACTCTATCTGAACACTGAGTACACTTTCTGTCCTCAACGGACCTTACTCATCATCATTAACAAAAACAATAATACTGCAGAGAGAAGCATACTGTGAAATGTCGCGGCAAATGTAAAAAACTCAATGTACACAAGCTGCATTACATTGACTGAAAGAAGCAAATTTACATAAATCAACAGCAGCTAAACTTCCAATACAAGAATAAATGTACAACAGCACAATATCAACAATAATATACAGGTTTTGGTAAAGGAGTGGTGCCAAAGAGAACAAGACAACTGAAATTAACAAGAAGTGCAAAGTAAAGCAGGCCTTTAATCTGCCATTCATTGTACAGTACTGATATCCTTCATACAACTGCAGGGCTCTATGATAGTTATTACTGTAAAATTTCTGACTGAACATCACTTTGTTTCCTAATTCAAGCAGTGTTTGGTAACCCGGTGGTCTTAAAGGAGTCTTATATCCAAATTAAAACACTACTGCCTTATATCTAGTGAACAATGACATCAGAAATGGCACAGAGGGTAGGAAAAACCACTGCCCATCAACTGTTGTGCAAAAGCTTCAAAGCTGCAATGCAACAAGACAGGGTATGAATGACCACAAGCTCTCTCGGTATACAATTCCTGTCCTGAAAAATGAAAGAGACATACTCGAGATCTCTTCACAAGTTACGAATACTGAAAATCATGATTAAGATAATGATGATGATAATTATGTTTCTAAAACACTGAAGTACCTTTATATAAATTTGTTAATGCATGAACTTTTACAGCATTTTACTTGATCAAAAATTTAGTGTAATGAGGATGATGAATAAACTCAACAAATACTGTAAATTGCTAAATCACTTATAAAGTCCCTTTCCCACTAAAAAGCACTTTACACTCCTTTGCCTTAAAAACTTTGGATAAAGAAAGGGGCTAAAACGGGGAAGCACAAAAGAAAGATTAACCTCCTGAATCCTGTAATGTATTTTTAGTTATATATGCTGCTCCCAAACTGTTTTATTTGGCATATGAGTGAACATTCGAACAGAAGGGAATTAATGAGGGCTATATCTTACCCTTCCAGTTTTAGAAGTCTCTCCAAAGCTGAATACAAATGTTGGCGAATAACAGTAATAAACAAAAAAAACACATCACTGGATCTGAAGGTTAAAAAGAAAAAAAAGAAAATCGATAACAGAAATAGGAATAAGAGATAAGAAAGAGTCTGGTACAGACTTTTCCTTCTCTCATGCAACAGAACCATGAGCACCAAACCACAAACACAATACGAATGAAACTGAATCACCAACTTCATCCAACACATAATAACACAAAGGAAGCATAGTTCTAAAAAATTATGCAACTTTTCCTGATTTGCATTCTGATCACATACAAACATATATATATATATATATATATATATATATATATATATATATATTTATTTGTGGTAGGTGGGGGCGCTCACCATCCACTCACTCGATGTAGTGCTGCTCTCGGGTGTCTGCCCTTTCCTCTCCATCCTTCTTTCCTTCCATTCTCTTCTGTCTTTCTTTCCTTCATTCTTTCCTTGTCCTTCTGCATACGGGTGACTTTACACTCCCTCTTCTGTCTTTCTTTCCTTCATTCTTTCCACTTCCTTCAGCCTGTGGGTCACTCTACATTGAGTGACAAGCCAAATGGTTCCCTGTGCACCAGGAAACCATTTACTATGCTGGGTGGTAACCATATAACCAAATTTTTGGCGCCTGGTGGTTTAGTGGGTAATTACTGTGCTCCAATCGGATTGAGCCGGTGAAAGATTATATCCAAGGGGTGGTTGGGGTTGATTGCTCATGTAATACCACTTAGGGATGAGTGAGGCTGGTCACTCTCCTCTTAAATGTCAGGACCAACCGTCCAGCCCTGGACTCCTACGCTTCTCATGGGGCAACGTAGGATTGGATGATGGATGGATGAATGATATATATATATACATATATATATATATATATATATATATATATATATATATATATATATATATATATATAGTGTATAGTACACTAATATAAATTCACATATCAACACTGTACAGCACTATATTAACAGTGTACAGCATTATATTACAAGGCTGGCATGTACAATATCTGGAATATCATGCACCTGCCATTGATTTTCTGTATTATGTAATTTTCCAGTAGGCCTTGCTAGGTTCATTAACTTAATATACTCTAGAGTACTGAAAAATCAATTCCTATATGCATGATATGAACCCTGAGGAAAATCTGAAACATATATGGGCTTCCATTGTGAAATTCCTGTTGCACCTAGCCATCATATCCAACCTATGTGACATGAAGCTCTGAAATACTCATATAAATAAAGTAATCAATAATCAATCTTCTATACAATAATAAAATCTTAATATACTCCTCCACCTAATGTTATCCATGCTATGAGAGGAAGTATTAAAACTGAGGAAAATGATTATCCATGTTATATGATCTCAAGACATACTGTAAGTGGCACTAGAGGTTTTGTAACCTCTCTTCCTTAGCAAATTTATTTTGCTTGATACACCCTAATATCCCATACTATGTTGATATTAAAAAACATTAACAGCATAAAAGAGAATATCAAGGTGTAATATGTATGTAACATTGCTACAAACACTGTACAAGTACCATGAAGTTTCCTATGACACCTACATCAGAATACTGCCCTCAGCCTTATGCCCTTATCAATCTATTCTTACCACCACTCTATATACTGATTCAGCTTTGGAAAGATGCTGGGTAATGAAAGGGTTAGCAACTAACTCTATTAACCTCTACTGCTACCAGGAAGTCATAAGCTGACTAAAACAGCCTGGTGGTAGCAATATATTACGCTGAAGAGAGACGTAATCATAATAATGGGTAAGATATGGAGTTATATGACAAGTATGAGGTGAACATGTGGGACTCTGCCTGTGATCTGCTCCAACAGCCTCATGCAGGCTAACTGTGCTATGGATACACAATGGCTGGTGGCACACTCAAAACAATGGGATGGAACACTTACATCTAGTGAAACATTCTGCAGTTGTTCTAAACTCTGTAAGTTTGTGATGCTGATCTTTTAACCATTAATCTACTTCCATTGTATGCAACATCATGCCACCTGCCACTGTGGTGCAGAGAGAGAGGAGGTGCTGGGGTGATAAGCTGAGGGACCATGAGACATTCACAATACGTTGTACTGTACTCTAACATTCTATGTGATAACATGTCCTGCCATTGCTAACACATGCATTAAGCCTAGTCTAAGTGTAGCATTTAGCCAGTACACTTGTACTGATGCAACTGTAACCTACAACGTAACTAACAAATACTGGAACCTCATCTCAATAATCCCTTGAGTAGAATGATGTCTTTTGTCTTACCCTTGCTAATGCCAGATTATATCATTCAGCTTAGGAGGGACGTTTCCTAGTGAAGGAGTTAGAAGTATCTCCACTAACCCATTCACTGTAAGACATACTCCCAAATGCTGAATAATAAAGTCTGGCAGCAACAACAAGAATACAATTAAAACTGCATCATCAGAATGAAGGAGTTAATAACATTTTCTGAACCTTGAAACTATCTTGCCTTAACCCTTTCAATCCTGAGATATTCTTGCTATCTACACATGATTATATTCAGCTTATGAGTGACTTTCCAAAATGGTGGGGTTACATATAGCTTTCACTAACCCATTCAGTGCTAAAGTTCGTAGGTTAAAAATATGCATCTGGAGACAGCAAGAATTTTAAAAAACAAACAAATACACCATCAACTGAAGGGGTCAAATACTGATCATAAACTCATTCATATGAGTTCTCCTTCTCTTCAAGCTACAGAAATAAGCAAAACCTTTTCCTCTATAAGCAAACACAATACCAAATCACTGAATATTCATGTCTCTCTAGCACCAAAAGCTTCACTAAGCTCAAGGATTAGTTCTTCATCCTAACTCTTCTTTCTCAACAGCTACAATGGTAATTAGTGCTCTTTGTTTCCTTTTCCTGGCATTAATTAAAAAAAAAATAATAAAAAATAACAGATTGCTATGAAGCACACAAAATGACAAATATAAGCTACTCTGCCTGGCCTGTTTAACCCAATATCCCATCCCTATAAACCAAATTTGGGAGAAATTTTACTCACACAATAATGCTGTCTTAGTGTGAGGATACTGTATAATAGTTTTTTACCTGACTTGGCCTCCTTCTGGTATGAGTCCATGCTTGGCTAAAACTATCTTCACAATAAACATAACTAAAAGGTGTGGATAAAATTTCTTTCTTTTCAACAACTCACAGCACTGTGAAGTCAAGACTCACACAAAATCTGGTTTAAATCTAAGGTAAGATAACCTGATCTAACCAATTTATTTATTGATGAATCTACCTATCCACTGCCCTGCACCATGCCCCATCCCTCATCCATAGTGAACTGACCACACTTACAGAAATCCAATCCAACCTATTTCTGTATGCCAATCCAACAGATATACAGTAATCACTCTTCACAATCTGACTTCAGTTTATTTTATCTTATCATCTGTATCCTAACCCAAGAAATACATCATCCAACCTACATTACATACTCCAGCTCAAACCTAACTACTCCAAATCATGATCCAACCAAACAATCCAGCCTACAAAAATTACATCCTAACTCCTGACACAGACATAGACCAAATAAATTAATTTAACCCATCCCAAACCAAAGCCAGGATCCAAAATACAGCAAATTCATACATAACACCTAAAGAGAAGCCAGACTGACTTTCTGACCTACGGTAATATAATCTTAAACTCTGTATCCTAACCTAACATTGACATAATTCAACCTAATATTATGATTAACTTACTTCCTACCCTCTGTATCTTAACAAAGACAAAATACAACCAAACCAATCAAATCCAACTTATAGAAACAATATCCTAACCTCTGTATCTTAATCTAACACTGATATACTACACCCTCCTAATTAAATCCTGTATATCTAAACCCTAACCCAGATGAAATTTAATCTAGCAATCTGACCTAAAGAATACAACTCAAAATCTTTCTCCTAACTCAACAAGGGAAAACACACACACACACACTAATCCAACCCAATCCTACTAGCAAAGCCAAGATGTATCATACAGTAACTACATCCTGAATAGTTGTACCCTAACCAACACAAAATTCAACCAAACGTCATCAACTCCAACTCAGTACTTAACAACTGTGCCCCAAGTTGGGCTCCAACCTACCGTGTGGAATTTCTGCAGATAATCTCGAGATGGTGAATGGTGGGACTTTGGAGTGGAGCGTCCAGATATCGGGGGAGAAGGTCGGTCAAGAGAGCGTCCGCGGAGCATCATGTGTTCCACGCTACCGACCCTTGACTCCAGCTCCTCTGCCCGTGCCTCCGTCGTTTGTTTCTCCTCCTGGATTAGCCTGTGGGGGCAGGGGAAAGTGGCTGGTGTGGGGGAGGCTAAGGTTCATGTTCTGGCTAGCACAGGTGACTTCATGGCACCTCTTCCTTAGTGAATTAGTATGACTATTAAACCATAATCTTCTCTTTGCATGCTATCCGCTGTGCTTTAATATCGACACAGTTTGCATCAGTAACATACAAGAGGATACCAAGGTGCAACATTCAGAAAAAATTGCTAAGGAAGAGGTGTTACAAAGTCTATAAAACCACTAACAATATGGCCCAAAGTCTTGGCTACTGGAGGCTTAGCAGTGCAGTTACCACTGTGTCTACAGCAAACAATACCTGTGCTGTATCCCTTCAATACAAAGTGTGCTATATCCCTTAAATACAAAGATCTGTTTCTTAACATGCTACCATTTATTCAACCTGAGGGAAACTGCTTATACTGAAATGGCTTGAAAATCAAAATTATCACCTTCAATACAATGATATACAAAGTTATATTTTTGCTACCACTAGGCCATTATTTAGATATCAGGAGACCTCCTGTAGTAAAGGGGTTAAAGTCATCCTACTGAACAAATTACAAAAGTACTTCTTTTCATATCTTTTACTAAGGCTATCATGCAGTATTAACAAATAAATGACATAAAACTGAAATCCAGACATTTTTGCTGTAAAGTTATTTCTGTTAATGAAAGAATAAACATACTGTACTACAGTTGTCTCAAAACAACACAATATTGTTAATGGTGAAATAAAAAAATGAACATAAATGCAAATGTCATGATGTGAAAATACTGAGTTTCATAACTGATTTAAGTAGTGATGTAGCACTCAGTGTGGATGATGTGACACAATAACAGATTTATTACAGTATGCAGCACTGAGAAAATCAATTTGTATTTCTATGGCTTATGCTAATGCACTACAATTCTTGCAAAATCCACTAATGAATACTGCAATATTATAATTTATGAATTTATCTTGAATAAAGTGTGAACAGTTAATGGCAAACAAATACAGTCAACCCTCTGCTTAGGTGGCTTCCACTTATGCTTCTACCTTTTACACAGTCAATCTAAATATGAACATTCACCCCATATGCAGCACTGTCACCGCATACACAGTTCTATATCAATGGAAAACCTTGAGTCAATTTAAACTGGATGTGCAGTGACGTTAATGCATGCAAGTCTCCCTACCAACTCCCCTACGGCTATCTCCTTGCACATGCACAGCTGCCTGGACTGATCTGGCTGTGTTTCTCGGGGAACTATTTTAAGACCTATGGACAGAAGGACAGAGCTGGAGGGCTTACAGATAGAGGTTTGACATGACACTGAGGTATCCTGGCATCTGTGCAGGTAGAGAGATGACACTTAAAGCAGCATTTCTTATCCTGGGGTGCTGAAGTAAATTTTAGGGGGTGCTGGAAAATGCAACATATATTGGTTTTGCTTATTATTGGCATCGTTGATATTCTATTTTTGGAGAATGTATAAAATAAATTGTCAAGGAGTACTTCAGTTTATTGTATCCTTGTAACAATGTAGTAACTGTAGCAGTGTAGCAACTGTAGTCCCAGTAACCAGATGTAAGGGGGTGCTGGACCGTGCGGCCTTACTGCACGGGATGCTGAAGTCAGAAAAGGTTAAGAAACGCTGCTTAAAAGGGTTTTGGTAACAATTCAGCAACATGGATGCTCTAACAAACAATGCAGACACTTCGGGCAAGGTTACTGCTGACATAATTAAGCTTGTGGAAGGGGAGGGAGTGATTAGAAATGTTCCGGTGATGAAAGATATAAAAGTGGAGGTACAGGAAGTGTATAAATTACTGGAAACTCAAGATGTAAGGAAAGCCCCAGGACCTGATGGAATTTCTAATTGGGTACTGAAGGAATGCAGAGAACAACTGGCGGATAAAATTCACAGCTTAATTGTATGCTCACTGGAAGAGGGGAAAGTGCCAAAAGAATGGAAGAGGGCAAATGTGGTACCAATTTACAAGGGAGGAAACAGGGAAGAACCCCTGAATTATAGACCAGTGTCTCTAACCAGCATGGTCGCAAAATTGTGTGAGAGAATCCTGAAAGACAGATGGATAAAATATCTGGAAGAGATGAATATTTTGGCTGAATGTCAGTTTGGATTCAGAAGTGGAAGGTCATGTGTTTTTAACTTGTTTAGCTTTTACTCAAGAGCGATTGATGTGGTACAGGAGAGAGATGGTTGGGTGGATTGTGTGTACTTAGACTTAGAGAAGGCCTTTGACAAGGTACCTCATAAGAGACTAATGTGGAAACTAGAATATATAGGAGGACTAAAGGGGAAACTTCTGGAATGGATGAGAGACTTTTTGAGAGACAGACAAATGAGGACAGTAATAAAGGAAAAGATGTCTGGATGGAGGGAAGTAACAAGTGGAGTCCCTCAAGGCTCAGTGTTGGCGCCAGTAATGTTCCTGATTTACGTAAATGATATGGTAGATGGAGTGAACAGTTATGCAAGTCTGTTTGCTGATGATGTAAAGATCTTGAGGAAGATAGAGGTTGAGGAGGATTGTAAAATACTGCAGGAGGATTTGGATAGGATACACAATTGGAGCCGGACGTGGGAAATGAAATTTAATGTAAAGAAATGTAAAATATTGGAAATGGGTAAAAGTACCAGGAGACCATCACTGAATTATTTTTTGGGTAATGAATTAATCACAAAAAGGAGAGAAGAGAAAGATTTGGGAGTGCTGGTCCAAGATAGTTTGTCACCAGAAAAGCACATTAACAAGATAGTTGGAGAGACTTATAAACTCTTGACTAACATAAGAGTAGCATTTCATTATATGGATGAGGAAATGATGAAAAAATTGATAGTGGCCATGATCCGCCCCAGGTTAGAATATGCAGCGGTAGTGTGGTCCCCACACAAAAAGAAAGATATAAGCAAGATTGAGAGAATACAAAGAACAGCAACCATGATGGTCCCCAGTCTGACAGACCTGTCATACAGAGAGGCTGGAAAAACTGGATTTGCCTTCGTTAGAGGAAAGGAGAAAGAGGGGAGACATGATTGCGGTGTTCAGGACCATGGTGGGAGTAGATAAAATTGACAAAGAAGATCTGTTTGTATGGGATAAGAGAGCAACAAGAGGACATGGAATGAAATTGAAAAAGTCAAGCTGCTTGAAGGATATCAAGAAATATAGCTTTCCTTACAGAAGTATAGACTTATGGAATAGCCTGGACAAAGAGATCGTCCAGTCTAAAAACTTAAACGAGTTTAAAGTTAAATTCGACTTATTGAGAAACAGCGACGGAAACCCACGAGCATAGTACATTCTGTGTATATCACAATTAGGTATATTAGGTAAATACTTAAATATTTGGAATGACTTAGACAAAGAGGTGGTGCATGAGAAAAACATTCATGTGTGTAAAGGTAGACTTGATAAATGTGGATATGGAGACAAGACAACATGAGCATTGCTCAATTCCTGTATACTACAAATAGGTAAATACAGCTGATGAAAACTCCTGCTGCAAGTTTACCTCACATTTTCTTGGACTCTCATCCTCAACGTACTAACTACAGTACTGCTGCCTTAGTTGCCCGCACATTACCAGGTGAAGGCTTTGCCAACATGACAAGGAGAGTACTAACAAGCTGCGCAAGCTGGGACCAGAAATAATTATCAACAAACTGAAGTGGCTGACCAGGAAGGCACCTATGGATACTCCAGAACCACCAAAGGCAGTTGCATCAACAACACACGAACTGACACAGTGGGAGGTGAATGAAAGTCCTACAACTCACCAAGCAGCTGAAGGGCAAGTTACAAAACTTGTATAACATTCAGTACAAAAAGGAGTCTAATACTGGGTTGGATCAAGTTTTGGCATCAGTTAGGACTGATCTTTACCACAAAATCACAAGCCAGCCCCAGCAACTTATTACATTCTACCTTCCACCACGTCGCCGAGTTACTCCCCTTCTCCACATGCAACATGAGATGAACCTGTCACCAGCAAACAATACTCCTCAGACAATGACTACAGTGAGAGAGGTTCCAGGCTACCTCCTAGCACTGTTGCAGATGAGTTGGAGACCAGCCCCAGCCACCATTCCTCAGTTTTGGCTCCCCTTCACTCACCCTGTCAGTTGATGTCATCTTTCAAAGTACAGTAAAACCCTGATATAACAGACTTCAATGACCAGAATTTACTCTCATCGGAACTAAGGTGTTACCGGACAAAATTCTTACATATTGGAGGAAGTCCAATAAAGCCAGAAGCAGTCTGGACTGCCTGACCACTTCAGCTGTGTTCACCACAATAAGGTAAATAAAAGACATGTTTATCTGTGTACAGTACAATATTATTACAGGTATATATATTATACCATCTGATTACTGTAGTGAAAGTATGATACAGTACAGTACTGCAATGGTAGTGAAAACAGTTTAAAAACCAGTGGTGTGATCCAGACTCCTGTCTGATAAATTGGAAAAAGTCCAGATTAGCAGGGGGAATTTGGATGTCGCTTTTATCGGAATTTCACTTTTTTCGGAATGGCTTGAGCCCCAATTAGTCTGTAATAGTAAGGTATTACCGTAACTGCCACCAGAGCATTTGCTGCTTAAAACCTCTTTAACATCAGTGCCTTATGTTGTTGTTTTTTTTCTGTATAACATATTGTATCTTTTGCTGGGGTCATACAAGGTTTTTAGTGGTAAAATGGTTGTCTGGGTGGGTATCTGATCAGTACATCAGTTTTATCACAATGAGCTGAAGGCATCTGCTTACATAAGTTTTTGTATAAACGGTGGGCTTACTTAACACATTAACCACCTAAGTAGAGGGTCGGCTGCATTTGTATAAAACTTGAAGTGTTCCACAAGAAGATCAGGGAATACGATAGGCAATATATGAATATTCCTTCAAAAGACAAGAAAAAAGTCCTAATATGGCAAAAAATAAATAACGAATCATCTGAGTAAACATCTACAGTACTTACTAAGACCAACTGGCAGCAAGGACTAAAAAAAATATGACAGGTATGGGACATCAACACACTTTCTAGTGGAGTTAAATAGCATAATACTGCCAGCTACCCAAGTTTTATGCTGCATCATACAGTACTTCTCATAAAAACTTAAATGAAAATAAAGCAAAACAAAACTTCATGGGATTTTTTTAAAAGTCAAAAGCTGATAAAAGACAACAGTTGGTCTATCCTGTATGCTACAGTAAAAAACGTCAAACCTGGCAACGTATTAGTCTCTGACACACAAAGTTAGTGGGTGTATAAGGCAAATTAAAAATCTCAGTAACTATCCCTATGATAATGCAACTCATCAACTGAACACAGGGTGACACAAAAACAATAATAAAAATATGGTGCTGCAAAAAAGCTACTTAATGGCAACTATGTAAACACAATTGTTACTGAACAAATATCTAAATACAACACAGTCTATAGTCTACTGCATAATGCAGTTTCAACCTTACTTTACTAATCTACAAAAATTTACATACAAAATACATACGGTAACAGAGAATAACCTTATACAGTACAAAGTCAAGAGATACAAGCTTGCACAGTAAGTAAATAAAACATGGAAGACCATATAGGGCTCTCCCTACATCTACTACTAATGACAGAGTAAGATATGAGTACTGAGTATGGGCTGTATTTGCAACTTATTTTCCCATTAGCACTTCCAGAGACCATGGGCTGTATCAAGTGGATTACAGGGGCAAACTTGCATCACTTCCTTACCGGCTTCCAAAAATGCTTTAAATTACAATATTTCATTTTGTTTAGCTAAGGGGAAGTTCAGTAGTCAGATGGTCAAAAACAATTTCACTCAACTCTTGGATTCCCAGAAATTTTATCAGATGAATATAATAACCTGAATCAAATCCCCAATTTCTTTTGTGGTGGCAAAACAGTTAATGTTTTTGCCTATGATACCTACATAAAATTAGGTTGATATTACAAAACAGAGAATAACAGACTTCTGGAATGATGAATAAACAGATATGAGGTATTTCACAACTGTTACTGAGTCTATGTTTCTTTTTTTCTCTCTCTATATCCAGATACAACCCATCTCATCTCTCAGTAGAAAATGTGGTTATGATAATGATGTTGTCCTATTCTAGATGGAAAGAATAAGCTGCAACACTTCTTCTTTAACCCCTTGGCTGCTAAGAGCCTCTAAGGCAGACCTATCAACAACCTGCTACAGACCTCTCAGAAGGCGCCCTTTGATTTCAAATTTTGCGTCTTTGATTTCGGCGGGAATGTGGTACGTATCATCCCTCCCAAGCACAGAGTTGCCACGCAGTGGTTTTCTGAGTCACCCAGCATCACCAGGCTGGTGGCGAGCGCATGGGGTGAGTGGCGAGGCAGCCACAGACTCAGTTACCCGAAAAAACAGCCAAAAATGACCACTTCAGCCTGTTCCCACAATGCCATAAAAGGCTCTATCTCTTCACAAACATGCTCATAGGCAAGTAGAAAGGTGTTGACTTCTGATGCATGCGCTTTTTTATTTTCTGTCTCTAACTATAAACAAACATGAGTTGAAAATGACCAATTTTTGCCCAAAGTAGCTGCACCAGGGCACGATGTAGCTCAGAGTCCGCCGCAGCCTAGGGGTTAATATTTTTATTATGCATATTATCCCTTACATTCTGAAGTATGCAATTTTTATCATGTTTATATGGACAACGTTTGGATCAGTAACATATCAGAGGATTCTAATTCACTGAAGTACAGTGTAAGGTGCACCTGTTCTGATAGAATACTGCACCACTTATGAGCTAACAGTCACGTTAATTATGAGGTTTTGAACACTAGTGAATTCTTTAGAAATGACGTCTTGGAGCAACAAAAGATTGACCATTATTATTATTATTATTATTATTATTGTCACTATTATTATATTATTGTTATTATTATCATAGTTACTATTATTAAACTGCAACGAAAAGATGCTAGAAAGACTCCATGCCAGGTGGAATACGACCATATTATGTTGTAATATGCAAAATATGCTGGTATTATATGATCCATAGGAGCTGACAAGAATATAACCCCCATACTGCATGGCAGAGAGATTGCCAATTCTGACACCACAAATACTGATCAAGCTAATCCCTTCAATCCACTTGCTTTTTTTTTTTTTTTTTTTTTTTTTTTTTTTTTACTGTAATCAGGCCACCAAAATATGATTTTATTCAAATTAAGAAGAACCTCAAATACTGAAGGGATTACTGTAATGAATGCTATATTCAAACCCTCTAATCTGAAATCTCTCCCGAGATGAAAAAATCATATGGAGATAGAAACAAATCCACACACATTATCAGTCGATTCAACGGGTTAATTTGGCAAGCAACATGTTTTGACCCTTTGAATCCACAAAGATATTTTTAAAAAATGTTCTTACTATCACCTGAAAATTCTGCTTAGCTCTGGGAATACCATTTATAGTGATGGAGTAAAAATTGTCTCCTTTAACTCCTTCACACCCTGATGTCTGTCCCTAAGCTGAATAAAACTGTCTGAGGGTAGCATGAACAAAATGAAAATGTCATTGGACTGAGGGGAATAAAATGTGGAAGTCATGCATTTCACTGATGTGTACAACAGAAAGGTACCCTGATATCATTATTATTCTGGAGCAGATAAACAGTATATTAGAAAATGCAAAACTATCTGTGGTGACTGGTATAAACCACTGTATACTGCAGTGCTGTAACAATATCTTACATGATGGTTTTCAAATTTTGCACATTCCACTACATTAGTTCTTACCCATTAGCTTTGTTAGGATGAAGAGGCAACTCATTATTCATAATTCAAAATTCTTTCTTAGTGCATCTCACTTATTGTATTGTTCATATCATTTATGAAAGCTACAACATTCTTGCATGCATCAGGCTTGGTCATCTAATGGTGGTTCTACATGCTGCACGATCTCTGACCGTCTCCCTATTCAGTCCTGTATCCCTGAGGCCACACTCTATGATCTCATCCCAGGTCGTTTTCAGTCTGCCTCTTGCAACCCTACCCCCAACATTCACCCTTCTCATTTTTCACACCCAACTGTTATCCCCCATCCTCTCGACATGCTATCCTCCATCCTCTCGACATGCCCAAACCATCTCAATTTACCCCTCCTCATCACAGCACCAGTTCCCTTCAGTCCCAACCTTCCCCTCAACTCTTCAATCGTAAACCTAGACCCCCCAGGCCTTGCATTCAAGGAAGTATCACATATCCACATAAGCCTACCAATATCTTCTTTTACTGCCCAAGTCTCAATACCATACAGCATTACACATCTAACACATGCTGCATACAAAGATCCCTTAATACAGACAGAGAGTCCTCACACTGTCAGGAGAGGCAACAGCTCCCTGACCTTCCTCCAACCACTCCTCACTTTTGCCATAAAGCTAGCTCCAGCCCCACCTCCAGCACATAACAAGCCTCCCAAGTAACAAAACTCTTCCACACATTCAAGACACCCACCACCAAGATCAATCCTTTCACGCCTGACGCTCTCCACAAGCTCTCCCTGACACACCGCACAAACAAAATCAGCATCTCACAGTCTACCTCTTATGCCACTACAACTCTTTTGCACCCACTTTTCACAAATACTGCACAAGATGGAATTACTTGTCACACCAATGGCCACTACCCCTCTGCCCTGAATACTGCCACGAACCCTAAATATCATCACTTTGGTTTTATCTTCCTTAATATTCTATATATATATATATATATATATATATATATATATATATATATATATATATATATATATACACACACATATATATCATCATCCAATCCTGAGTTCCCCCATGAGGAGCGTAAGGGCCCAGGGCTAGGCAAATTTATCTTGACATTTAAGATGAGTGATATATATATATATATATATATATATATATATATCATCCAATCCTGAGTTGCCCCATGAGGAGTGTAAGAGCCCAGGGCTAGGCAAATTTATCTTGACATTTAAGATGAGAGTGATATATATATATATATATATATATACACAAATATATATATATATATATATATATATATATATATATATATATATATATATATATATATATATATATATATATATATATATACAGGTAACTCGCACGGAACACGATCTCACGGAACGCGCTCGCAATTATACACGGTAAGGGCTGGGATACATATAAGACAACGTAAGATTAAAAAACCATTATGAAAACTACAAATTAACGCAGGAGAGGCCTTTGAAAGATCAAATCCTCGAACGTCACCGCAGCGCGCGGTTTGTTTTGATTACGTGACGATCTAGGCGGGAAATTAATCAGTGAGTGAGACATTCCCGAGTACAGTAGCACAGTACAGTAATCCCTCTAATATCCGAACGCCCAATATCCGAACATCCCCACTAACCGGACATAATCCTCCTGGGATCCAATATTCCCAAAATGGGCCAAAAACTGCAAAAAATTCGAAAAAAATCTGACTTTTTTCCCTCCCATAATTTGAAATTCCCGCCTGGCGCCAAACAGCTGTTACACCATGGTCCCTTCACCCCTTCCTTCCTCCCCCTCCCCCCTCTCCTGTCAGGTTGCCATTTGGTATTTTTCATTACCAAGTGTGGGCCAATTTGGTAATGAAAAATTCGTTTGGTAATGCATTAGAATAATGCATTACCAAATGGATTTTTCACATGTATGAGGATACACAGGATGGAGATGGTGGATTGTTTGCTCTCTCTGATTAATCTGCTACCCTACATAGTGTGAAAATAATCAACATGGTGTTAGTTATAAGGAGAGTGATTACATGTATTTCCACTTGTATATATAATTAGTGAAGAATATATGCTAGCTTTACGAATTTGGTAATGAAAAGTTATATTTGACAATGAAAGTTGAGGAGATTGGTAATGTGGCTGTTGCGATCTGGCAACTCTGTTACCCCACCAACATCAACAGTCACAGCTTAACTCCGATGGAGAGCAGATACTCATAACAGTGCAAGCCACAGGTGCTTGTTTTTTGTGAATAAACAGTGAATAAACTGCAATACCTTGCCACTAGAACACACAGGAATTTACAGTGTTGTGCAGTGTTAAGAAATTAGAATTTAGAGTGCAGAGGATTAACTGTGGACTGCAAACTGGCGGTTCAAACCAGTCCAAGACCAAGGGACTTGTAAGTACCCAGAATGTTTAATATTGTATAAACTCACCTCTAAAACCTCATTTTATGGTTCTTTTGCATTTATTTCAGTCTTTTATGTCCCTTATTGGTGTGATTTGGGTCTTAAATAGGTGCTATGCATGTCCAGAGGGAGTTGTATAGGTGTTTTTCAGAGTTAGGGTCCGTAAGTACTAGTCCATAAGCTGGGGCCCAATATCCGGACAGGACCACTATCCGGACCTGCCTATGGCTCTATTGATCCGGATATTGGAGGGGTTACTGTATTTGTAAGTTAAATATTTACAGTACTGTACTGTTCTGGTAAGTTTATGTGCAACTTAAAGTACTATTAAATAACGTTAAAGCAAGAAATAAAGTCTTATAACCAGTTTACCTGATAGGCGTCAGAATATTGCCTTTTTTATTTGTTCGTTTTTTCCACAGTGCTGTTCAGTATTTGTAAGTTAAATATTTACTGTTCTCGTATGTACTGTACTTGTAAGCACTTAAATAAAGTTAAATCATTAAATAAAGCCTTGTAACCAGATAACCCGAATTATATGATTACCCATGATCGGCGTCGGAATATTGCATTTTTTGTTTGTTCGTTAAACTCTTACTGTACTGCTTTTCTACAGTACTGTATTTGTAAGTTAAATATTTACTGTTCTGGTATGTACTTGTAAGCAATTAAAGCATTAAATAAAGCCTTGTAACCAGTTAACCTGATTTATATGATTACCCATGATCGGCGTCGGAATATTGCCTTTTTTTTGTTTGTTCGTTAAAGACTTATAATAAGAGAAAAATACATTTTTGTCTTGGTATCTTTACCTATTTGCTCAGGTTTGCTGTAATGGTTTGCAACTTGTAGAAAACTGTGAAAACTTTCGGGAAGTGAACGAAAATCTGGGACATGACCTTGACTTCACCGTCTCATGTATCATCTGTCAGTTCACCACCGGCTATCGTGATGAGTGGATGTACGATTTTTTCGCTCGTGGCCATGCCTAACCACACATAGTTACACCAGTTATCTCGACCCAGACAGAAAATACAACCTTTTTCCTCCCTTGCAAAACACAAACAACCACCCTGTTTACGAGACAGCAATATATATTGCGAAAATAACAAGGTAAAATGATAAAGATGAACGTAAAATGATTGAGAAAGATGAACATGTTATGACGGAAGAAATACGTTTTCCCTGTCTGTAAACGTATTTATTTCTGCTTTGTATCTGTATTCGTAATAATTAGACTTTTTGTTCGTTCTGAAACTGCATTACGATTCTATTTTTAGCTATTCTCGTGGTGTGGGAGCTGGAAGTTGTGACACAACTTCCTTATTGCTAATCGGACTGACCCTCCACTTTATTCTCCCGTGGCAGAGTCTAGCCTTGGAGGACGTGCAGTTTTCTCATTTAGGACTGAAAATTCAACTCTTTCGCTCCCTTTTCCAAGCATGGGCACAACGATAACATAAAAAATAACTCGAAACTACCATAAACATATATCAAAAAGGTGAAAATGTATTCATAACATTTTTTTTTTCCAGCCATTCCTAACAGATTATGTACTGAAATCATTCGATATCACAGTACTGCATTTCTAAGTTAAATATGTACTGTTCTGGTATGTACTTGTAAGTTAAAGCACTGGTACCAGTTAACCTAATTTATTACCTATGATCGGCGTCGGAATGTTTCCTTGTGTTTACGTACAGTATTTGTGTGATGAAGTTTTGCTCAGGAGTACTGTATTTGTGAGTTATAACATTAAATAAACCTTCTAACCACTTAAAGTGCTTTCTAGTGACAGATAACAGCAAAACAACACATTTGGGGGGTCTAGGGGGCAAAATACGGAGTAGTTTAAATATACGCGATTTCGCACCTAACACGGCACGGTAGGAACAAAACCCTCGTGTTCCGTGCGAGTTACCTGTATATATATATATATATATATATATATATATATACAGTGCCCTCACACAGTGAATGTATTCATAGTAAACGATTCGCCTAGTGAACGAGCAGGGGATAATCAGGTCCACAAAACCATAATGAATGAGTTGATCTTCGAATGAACGAAATCAGGGAAAAGAGCAGGCCATAACCACTGTCTCCCATATTGAATGACCCCCCCCCTCCCCAGTAGACGCTGCATAAGAGGTCAGATCTGAGCAACCTGTTGATCAGAATCCAATGGAGGATGAAGATCTGCTTATGTCGAAGATCAGTAAAATTCTTGTTGCAGCGGATGTTCTGAGAGAAGAGGTCAGGGAAAATGAAACCAGCTACCTTAGGAAACAGGAAGTACTCAGTGAAGTAGAAACTAGCTACGACTGAACTCAAGAATGACAGGTGCAAGTTGCCTCTACATCGTCTGTTACACTTCCTCGGGAAGACAATGATGATGTGATGAGTGCTGTCATCTTTGGACTTTGAAGGTTTTATGGGAGGGGTGAATGATGTAGAGGTACGTGGGGAACTGGTTCAGTCAGATGATGAGGGCGAGACTGCCGATGGGAATGAGAGAGAAGGTGATGTGGAGGGGTCACCCTAAGTGGATCTCTCTCCCTCAGAACCACCTGTATTCAAACCAATCAGGACTGCCATCTGCTCCACCTAAGGTAAATTACCATGTGTTTTATATTTTTTATATCTGTTCTGTTTGCATTTGAAATGTGACCTTTGGTACATTTCTTTGGCTCAAAAAGTGGACTTTGAGGAAGCAGTGCCACCCAAATGCTATTTTTCCCATAAGGTATGTTGTTCACAGTGAAAGAATTCGCAGTGAACAAGCTCATCTGCTGCCCATAACTCGTTCACTGTGTAAGGGCACTGTATATATAAATATATAAATACCTATATATACAGTATATATACAAGTGCTTGTGAACCTTTCGGGCCCCTCACACTTGCTCCTGGAGAGGGCTTAAACGCTGCGCGCTCGCCTCCTCATCTCATTTCCTCATGCTTCTCACTCATTTTCTCCTGTTTTGTGCACGCGCTGCGATCATTTCAGGTTATCCGAGTCACACTTTGTGCTGTTCTAGTCTACCATTGTCACTTTGATTTTTTGCAGCTAACCAATTGACCGTGTTATTTGCAGCTTTGGAAATGGAACCCAAGTTATCCGAATGCAAGTCCGAAATACACACAGACACATGGCTACTGCTATAGCATATTTTAGTTGAAGCTATGGGCAAAAAATTCTACAGAGATCCTAAGCAGGGAGTCGAGAGCAGCGTTTTTTGGTCAAAATGTTTTATATATATATATATATATATATATATATATAAATATATATATACAGTAATCCCGGTACTATCTGGACGCCCACTTTCCGCACACCCCACTTACTGGACATTGTAGGCCTGGACCTTCGGAACCCAAAAATGGTCAAAAAAAAGAAAAAAATCCCTCCAAAATCCAAATTTTTTCCCACCCTTAATTTGAAATTGCCGCGCAGCGCCGAACAGCTGTTTACACCACGGCCCCTTCACCCCTTCCTTCCTCCCCCCTCCCCTGTCAGGTTTGCCAGTTGGTATTTTTCAATAACATATGTGGGCCAATTTGGTAATAAAAAATTCATTTGGTAATGAATCAAACAATGCATTACCAAGCGGATTTTTCACACGCGTAAGGATACACAGGATGGAGATGGTGGATTGTTTGCTCTCTCTGATTAATCTGCTAGCCTACATAGCATGAAAATAATCAACATGCTGTTAATTGTAAAGGGAATGATTACATGTATTTCCACTTGTCTATATAATTAGTGAAAAATAAATGCTAGCTTTACAAATTTGGTTAAGAAAAGTTTAATTTGGTAATGAAAACTGAGGAGTTTGGTAATGTGGCCGTTGTGATCTGGCAACTCTGTTCCCCCGTCACCAACAGTTATTGCCTAACTTCGATTGCAAGTAGGTGCTTATCGCAATGGAAACTACACGTGCTCTTTTTTTGTGAATAAACAGTGAATAAACTGCAATACCTCACCACTAGACCACACGGGAATTTACAGTGTTATGCAGTGTTAAGAAATTAGAATTTAGAGTACAAAGGATTAACTGTGGAGTGCAAATTGGCGGTTGAAACTGGCGTGGTGCAGTTAAGAACAATGTGCAATGTTAAACAATTATAATTCACAGTGCAAAGAATTAAGTGCAGCACAACACTGGATTACTGTCCGTGCTTCAAGAGCATTTTCACTACTGCCAAAGCCTTAGAGAAGGCAGCCACAAACGTGCTGTAAGTACCATGGCTGAGGTACAGTCACTTCTAATTCCTCATTCTTTGGTTCCATTTCATTTATTTCATGCTTTATATCCATTATTGGTGTGAAGAGGGTCTTAAATAGGTTTAAATAGGTGCTGTGCACATGCGGTAGGGAGTTATTTAAGTGGCTTTCAAAGTTTGGCTGGGTTAGGGTCCTTAAGTACCAGTCCAGGGGCCAGGGGCCCACTTTCTGGACGGGACCACTTTCCGGACATGCCTTTGGCTCTATTACGTCGGATGGTAGAGGAATTACTGTACTGTAAAACCTCACTGTAATGGACTAATTAAAGGCATCACCAAACCCTGTTTCAGATGTCTGCCACCAAGTGGTCTAGCATCACCCAACCTCAACTAAATATTTTTGTGGGATTTTGGATTTGGAGAAAGCATATGACAGGGTGGATAGACAAGGATTGTGGAAAGTGTTATGAATATATGGAGTAGATGGGAAGTTGTTGAATGCTGTGAAGAGTATGTACGATGGTGCGAAAGCTGCAGTGCGTGTGGATGGTGAACTAAGAGAATTTTTCTCTTTGAAAGTTGGGTTGAAACAGGGATGTGTCATGTCTCCATGGTTGTTCAATCTGTACATGGATGGGGTAATAAAAGAGGTACAAGGTAGGGTAGTGGATGTTGGAGTGGCCCTGGTGAGAGAGGATAGTGTTTGGAAACTCCCTGTACTGTTGTTTGCAGATGATACTGTGTTGTTGAGTGAAGACGAAGGGGAGCTGCAAGGCTTGGAGGATGAGTTTGGGAGAGTGTGTAAGAAACGGAATCTGAAGGTGAATGTAGGGAAGAGTAAAGTGATGGTCTTTGAGAGAGGTGAAGTCAGTGAATGTACAGCGAGGTTGGATGGTGAGGAATTGGAAAATGTGAGTACGTTTAAGTACTTGGGTAGTGTGATGAGTAAGGATGGAGGTTTGGAGGGTGAAGTGCTTGAAAGGGTACAGCAGGGAAGAAAGGTTGCTGGTTCTTTGAAACCAGTGATAAGAAAGAGGGAAGTGAGCATGGAAGTGAAAAAGTTACTACATGACAGTATTGTGATACCAACTCTAACGTACGGAAGTGAAGCTTGGACGTTGTTGGAAGGACACAAGTCACGAGTGAGAGCAGTGGAAATGAGTTATTTAAGAAGAGCCTGTGGAGTCACATGGAGAGACAGGCTGACGAATGAGGATATAAAGGAGCGTTGTGGTGTTGATGTGGGTGTGATAGGAAGCGTTATGAGGAACACACTGAGGTGGTTTGGCCATGTGGAGAGGATGGAGGGTGAAAGACTGACGAAGAGAGTGTATGTGAGTGAGGTGGAGGGGGGAAGAGGGAGGGGGAGGCCGAGGATGAGATGGAGGGATGGGGTGAAGAGGTATATGAGAGAGGGGAGTGTGAGTTGGGAGCAAGGCAGTGAAATGGCGGGGGACAGGGCGACTTGGAGGCGATTTGTTTGTGGCCACCTCAAATGGGATTGAGGCGTCTGGCAATAGATAGATAGATAAATAGAAACTGTACCTAATACTGTACTATGTTGATAATGATGCTGCTATTTATAGGAATCTTTTTTCCTATTCAATCAAGTGTATATATATATATATATATATATATATATATATATATATATGTACCTGTAAAGAAAGAATAACCAGGCTTTCAGAGAATCTTGGTTTGAGGACTAAAATAGTGTGTTGTCTATTTACATACAGTATATTTGAATAAATCATTTGCAATTAGTAAAAGGAGATTACCTTCAGGACTTCTGATGTGTGTGTTTTAGCATGCTTTAAAGAAATAAGCTGTTCAACCGAAAATTATGTACTTAACAAATGCTCAGTTAGTGAACCAGTCATATTAAACAAAATAAAACAGGAGCACAGTAAGACACTTTAACTACAGCCAAGTATGGGGAGGAGCTGGGTGTAGTACACTGTCTCTCTTTTTCTTGAAAGTTTTTTATTGACCAATTCTTGCAGGCAAACAGTTCTGGGTCATGATGGGATGAAGATGGCCCATTTCCACCCCACTCTAGAAAATGTCTTGAACAGATTGCATGGTTTCTCACGGCCCTCCACCCAAATTGTCGCCTGCACCTGTCTTCCCACAGCTTTCTTTGTCTTAGTTCCTTTTTTGAGATGGGAATCTTGTCCATCCCCTCATTTTAGCCATATAAGCGTAGCTTTTGGCACTTTTTGTGGAGTCCGATTTGCAATCAGCAACTGCACACATAAATTTCGTCATGTTAGACTTAGGCTGCTAAGACTGTCCAGACATCCAACAGGTATTGTTTTGAAAAGTCATACATCAGGCAGGGCAGCATATCGAAAGGTGCTGCCAAATCTGCGGCTTCATATCTATTTTCTTTTGTGGATACAAATGAATGACAAATATTTTAATCACTGCTATCTTGTTTTATGGATGGTTCTAGTAAAACTGCCTAAGTTTTGCCTCTATGTTATGCTTACAGAGATGAGTATACTGACAAAAGCTGGTTTACAAAATGACACTTATATCCTTTATATCAAAAAGACTCCCATATTGTAATTTCTTTGTAGCATATCATGCCAACTGAGTAATTTGATGAGTAAAATATGTTTTGGGGTGTTTTACTTTGTGTCAAAATTAAAAAGAAATTAAGCACTGGCTACTTTTCAATGCTCACCCTGCATCAGAGCTGGGCGATGGAAGCGAACCTAGTGGCAGATTTCTGAAACAGGATCTGGTGAAATGTCTAACTGGGGCCCATGCCATTCCAAAAAAGGCTAAATCCCCATAAAAGCGACATCCGGACAACTTCCAATATATCAGAATTTAGTCCAGATTGCACAATGGTTTTTAAACCGTTTTCACCACCACTGCAGTACAGTACTGTATTATACATTCATTACAATAATCCGATGGTGTAATGTATTTAATAATATGGTACTGGGCACTGATAAACATGTCTTTTATTTACCTTATTGTGGTGAACATAGCTGAAGTGGTCAGGAAGTCCAGACTGCGCCTGGCTTTATTGGACTTTTTCCGATACATAAGAATTTAGCCAGGTACGAGTAGCTCCTCAATTCCAATAAAAGCAAATTCCAGTCTACTGAAGTCCGTTACATTGAGGTTTTACTGTATACAAATATACAGTAATCCCTCTTCTATCTGATGTAATAGAGCTAAAGGCACGTCCAGAAAGTGGCCCCCTGGCTCCTGGATTGGTACTTGAGGACCCTAACCCAGCCTAACTTTGAAAGCCACCTAAATAACTCCCTACCAGACATGCATAGCACCTATTTAAACCTATTTAAGACACAATTCACACCAATAATGGACATAAAGCATGAAATAAATGAAAAGGAACCAAAGAATGAGGAATTAGAAGTGACTGTACCATAGCCAGGGTACTTACAGCACGTCTGTGGCCGCCTTCTCTAAGGCTTTAGCAGTGGTGAAAATGCTCTTGAAGCACGTACAGTAATCCAGTGTTGTGCTGCACTTAATTTTTTGCACTGTGAGTTATAATTGTTTAACACTGCACTTTTGCACTGTGAGTTATAATTGTTTAAACTGCACATTGTTCTTAACTGCACCATGCCAGTTTCAACCACCAATTTGCCCTCCACAGTTGATCCTTTGCACTCTAAGTTCTAATTTCTTAACACTGCACAACAATGTAAATTCCCATGTGTTCTAGTGGCGAGGTCTTGCAGTTTATTCACTGTTTATTCACAAAAAACGAGCAGGTGTGGCTTCCATTGCGATAAGCACCTACTCACGATCGAAGTTAGGCAGTAACTGTTGATGACGGGGAAACAGAGTTGCCAGATCACAATGGCCACATTACCAAACTTCTCAATTTTCATTACTAAATTTAACTTTTCATTACCAAACTCATAAAGCTAGCATTTATTCTTCACTAATTATATAATTATACAAGTGGAAATACATGTAATCACTCTCCATACAATTAACAGCATGTTGATTATTTTCACGCAATGTAGACTAGCAGATTAATTAGAGAGAGCAAACAATCCACCATCTCCATCCTGTGTATCCTCATACATGTGAAAAATCCGTTTGGTAATGCATTATTCTGATTCATTACCAAAAGATTTTTTCATTACCAAATTGGCCCACATTTGATAATGAAAAATACCAAATGGCAACCCTGACAAGGGAGGGGGGAGGAAGGAATGGGTGAAGGGGCTGTGGTGTAAACCAGCTGTTCGGTGCCGAACGGCAATTTCAAATTACGGGTGGGAAAAAAATTAAGATTTTAGGGGGATTTTTTTTTTCTTTTTTTGGCCATTTTTGGGTTCCGAAGGTCCAAGCCCACAATGTCCAGTAAGTGGGGTGTCCGGAAAGTGGGTGTCCAGATAGTACGGGGATTACTGTATTAGTGATGGTCCGAATATTCGCCTTCATCTTCGCAAATATTTGCATATTTTTCATTATTCACACTCGCATCTGTCATGCGAGTATTTTGCGAATATTAATAGTGCAATTTTATTTGCAAAGTTTATAGAAAATCAAATAAAGAGTTAAAAGCATGAGCTGAATGAGTGTTCTAGGCTAGTGTTGCCAACTAAGCAGCTGTGCCAAGCTGGCTATGACTGCTTGCTGCATCATGCAGTGTTAGCAAATTTCCAGAAAAGTCTGGATTTCTCCAGATTTTTTGCCGAATGACAGATTTTCAGAATTTCCCATTAAAAAGTGGGTCATCGTCATCGTCATCATCATCAACCGGACCTCCTTTCCCATCCTTGGGCAGGGTGAGGTGTAAACGTCCAGACAGCCTAAGTTTGCCCAGTTTAATGGGCCACGCTTCCAATTACTCATCAATCAAGCCCACAGAATCTTGGCTCCCTCAGATGGAGAAAAAAAAAAATCATCACATTCTGTAGCTTCACACATACCTACCTGTTGGAGTCAATCCAAATACTTTCATGTTATAAAAGAGTGCCAAATCCCCGGTAATGCGCTTCTCCACAAAAAATTCATCCAGCCAGCTCAGTCTCTTGTCAGTCCCTTTGCCTCACCAACTTCCATATCTCTCTTCCTCACACACACTCATCCACCACATCCCTCCATCTTCTTCTTGGCCTACCTCGCCTCCTCCCTCCTTCAAATTCACTAAGATATACCTTTTTCACCACTCTATTGCCATCCATTCTCTCCACATGACCAAACCATCTCAGTACACTCTCTTAGATTCTGGTGTCCATAGACTTCCTCACTCCGCATATTTCACAAATCACATTTTTCCATATCCTATCCACTCTCTATACTCCACATACATTCCTCAAGAGTTCCAGCTCCACTGCTCTTACTCTTGACTTTTTATTTTCATTCCACACCATAGATTCACATCCATATGTTAAAGTTAGCACTAACACTCCTTCACATAAGCCTCACACAACTGCAACACTCAAGCCACTGTTTCATATCAAGGCCTTCATAGCACCAGCTACTTTCCTTCTTTGTGTCACTCTACTTTCCACTTGTTTTGCATTTTCCTCTCTTTTCTATCACTGTACCCAGTTATTTGAACTCTTTCACCAATGCCAGTCTCTCTCCATTCACGGTAACAATGCACTAGGAGTCACCTTCTCTCTCAATAACCATCACTTTACTCTTCTCTGCATTTACTCTCAAGGCATGATGCTCACACACATCAGCAAAACTCTGCACTAGCCTACCAAGTTCTTGTCTGGTATTTGCAAGCTGTACTGCATCATCAGCATACAACAAATTTGAGATATTCCATCCATCACCATTCATTACCAACGCCATCCCCCTCTCCATTACTCGTGTTTTTACTTTTCTAATCATCCATCCATATATATACTGAACAACCATGGGGACATCACACAACCTTGTCGCACGCCAACACCAATCGTGAACCATTCACTTGGATCCCCACTTACCTTTACACATGCGTCATTACCATCATAAAAGCTCTTGACGGCACCTAGCAGCTTATCATCTACAACGTACATGCGTGAAACCTTCCACAATCCTTCTGTGTCTACTTTATAGTATGCTTTCTCCAGATCCATGAATGCCATAAACACCTTATAGTCCTTCTCACAAGCCTTTTCCACCATCTGTCTCACTGCAAATATTTGATCCACACATCCTTTGCCACTCCTAAGGCCACAATGTTCATCACTCACTAGGACTTCTGATATCTCTCTTACTTTCTCTATAATAATTCATCCATGCACCTTCCCTACCACACTCAATAAACTTATGCTCGGATAATTCTTGCACTCACTTCGCTGTACAGGGGTACAATCACATACATATATATATATACATAGTAATCCCTCCACTTTCCGATGTAACAGCGCCAAAAGCATGTCCACAAAGTGGTCCCGTCCAGAAAGTGGGCCCCAGCCTCCTGGACTTGTACTTATGGACCCTAACCTATCCTGACTCAGAAAAACACCTATACAACTCCCTACTGGACATGCATAGCACCTATTTAAGACCCAAATCACACCAATAAGGGACATAAAAGACTAAAATAAATGCAAAAGAACCAGAGAATGAGGTTTTAGCGGTGAGTTTATACAATATTAAACATTCTGGGTACTTACAACAAGTCCCTGGCTCCTGGACTGATAATTAAGGACCCTAACCCAGCCTAACTTTGAAAGCCACCTAAATAACTCCCTACCGGATATGCACAGCACATATTTAAACCTATCTAGAACCCAATTCACACCAATAATGGACATAAAGCATGAAATAAATGAAAAGGAACCAAAGAATGAGGAATTAGAAGTGGCTGTACCTCAGCCAAGGTACTTACAGCTGCCTTCTCTGGCTTTGGCAGTGGTGAAAATGCTCTTGAAGCACATACAGTAATCCAGTGTTGTGCTGCACTTACAGTAATTCTTTGCACTGTGAGTTATAATCAGGGGCGCATCCAGGGGGGGGGGGGCAGACCTGGCCCTCCCCCCCTTAGCTCTCTGGGTCCATTAAAAATTTATATGTATTTATTTTGTTAACAGCAAAACATGAAAAACAGGCAAGTACAAACAAAGAGTAACACATGAGCCAGCAGCTCTCCGACTCTAAACCTGTACGTGACTTCCCAGTAATTATCGGATTACCTGACCTCATCTCACTACAGGCCCCCCCCTTAGAAAATTCATGGGTGTGCCCCTGGTTATAAATGTTTAACACTGCACATTGTTAATTGCACCACACCAGTTTCAACCGCCAGTGTGCACTCTACATTTAACCCTTTGCACTCTAAATTCTAATTCCTTAACACTGCACAACACTGTAAATTCCTGTGTGGTCTAGTGGCGAGGTATTGCAGTTTATTCACTGTTTATTCACAAAAAATGAGCACATGTGGCTTCCATTACGATAAACATCTGCTCTCGATCAGAGTTAGGCTGTGACCGTTGATGATGGGGTAACAGAGTTGCCAGATCGCAACAGCCACATTACCAAACTCCTCAATTTTCATTAACAAATTTTTCATTCATTCATTCATAGCCAGACGCCATGTATCCCAGACGGGGTGGCCAATGGCTTAGAGTTAATTGTTTTACAGGGAGGGGCACTAATCCTCCACCAACCCCACTTGACACGTAGGGATGCCAACAGCATCTGGTGTTCCCAGGCGGTCACCCATCCAAGTACTAACCAGACCCAACAACAATTATCGACATCGTTATTTCACCCGTGAATGATATAAAAGGTTATTTAAGCTTTCATAATTAATAATATATATAATGGAAAGTAATAGACATTCTAGGAGGGAATTATAACTTTTAAAAAATAAACAAAATACTGCAGTATAGCCTCCAAGTTCTTCATTCAGCTCGCTCTGGTATCAGAGAAAATGTTTTGTGCCAGAAATCTTCGGCAGGAATGGATGTGAACCGAATAAATTTAACTTTTCATTATCAAATTCATAAAGCTAGCATTTATTCTCCACTAATTATATATACAAATGGAAATTCATGTAATCACTCTCCTTATAATCACCAGCATGTTGATTATTCTCACGCTATATAGGCTAGCAGATTAATCAGAGAGAGCAAACAACCCACCATCTCCATCCTTTGTATCCTCACACATGTGAAAAATCCGTTTGGTATTGCATTATTCTGATTCATTACCAAACGGTTCTCCCTACGTGTCAAGTGGGGTTGGTGGAGGATTAGTGCCCCTCCCTGTAAAACAATTAACTCTAAGCCTTGGCCACCCCGTTTGGGATACATGGCGTCTGGCAATGAATGAATGAATTACCAATCGAATTTTTCATTACCAAATTGGCCCACATGTGGTAATGAAAAATACCAAATGGCAACCCTGACAGGGGAGGGGGAAGGGGGTAGGAAGGAAGTGGTGAAGGGTCCATGGTGTAACAGCTGTTCGGCGCCGTGCAGCAATTTCAAATTACGGGTGGGTAAATTTTCGGATTTGGGGGGGATTTTTTTCTTTTTTTGGCCATTTTTGGGTTCCGAAGGTCCAGGCCCACAATGTCCGGTAAGTGGGGTGTCCGGAAAGTGGGCATCCAGAAAGTAAAGGGATTACTGTGTATATATATATATATATATATATATATATATACAGTATATAAGTAATCCCTCTAATATCTGAACGCCCAATATCCGAACATCCTCACTAACTGGACATAATCATCCTGGGATCCAATATTCCCAAAATGGGCCAAAAACCGCAAAAAATTAAAAAAAAAATCTGACTTTTTTCCCACCCGTAATTTGAAATTGCCGCCTGGAGCCGAACAGCTGTTACACCATGGTCCCTTCACCCCTTCCTTCCTCCCCCTTCCCCCCTCCCCTGCAGGGTTGCCATTTGGTATTTTTCATTACCAAGTGTGGGCCAATTTGGTAATGAAAAATTCGTTTGGTAATGAATCAGAATAATGCATTACCAAATGGAATTTTCACATGTATGAGGATACACAGAGATGGTGGATTGTTTGCTCTCTCTGATTAATCTGCTACCCTACACAGCGTGAAAATAATCAACATGGTGTTAATTATAAGGAGAGTGATTACATGTATTTCCACTTGTATATATAATTATGGTCCTTTCGCAGCAAGAAGTCCGTTCAGGGTGTGGCAGAAGTTGGGATTTCCCCGAGTGCGACGTTGCCAATTTGACCACCAATTATCAGATTATCACTCTGTCTCCCTACCTACCCCCATCACACCTGTTTCTCGCTCTCTCTCTCTCTCTCTCTATATATATATATATATTGTATATATTTATTATTTATTTTCATTTTTTTTCCACGCCACTTATGAGGTAAAAGTCTAGGAGAGTTTTATTTTTAAGAGGTTTCCCCAGTAGGCCTAATCCTCTCTCTGATCTTTAATCATAATCTTCGTCATCAGAACTTTCTGTTATGTTGACGAAAGAGAGAGAGAGAGAGAGAGAGAGAAACAGGTGGGATGGGGGTAAGTAGGGGCCCAGTGATAATCCGATAATTGGTGGTCAAATTGGCAACTCTACGGAGTGGCAACATGGGAAAAAAGCCCTGCCACGTGTCATAGAATTCATTCAAATCGTTGTTATAATTCTAAAAAGTGATACTCAGTGTACTATATAGCTTCCTTTACTATATACAGAATATAAAAAAACAATTTCAAATAGCACATAGATGGGAAATAAGAGAGAGAGAGGCATGTACTACGGTTGATTAGGCAGCATCGCTAGAGGTGATTCACCAGGTGGGCCCCACCCTGAACGGACTTCTTGCGGTGAAAGGACCATAGTGAAGAATAAATGCTAGCTTTATGAATTTGGTAATGAAAAGTTAAATTTGATAATGAAAGTTGAGGAGATTGGTAATGTGTCCATTGTGATCTGGCAACTCTGTTACCCCGCCATCATCAACAGTCACAGCTTAACTCCATTCGAGAGCAGATGCTCATAGCAGTGCAAGCCACAGGTGCTTGTTTTTTGTGAATAAACAGTGAATAAACCGCAATACTTCACCACTAGAACACACAGGAATTTACAGTGTTGTGCAGTGTTAAGAAATTAGAATTTAGAGTGCAGAGGATTAACTGTGGACTGCAAACTGGCGGTTCAAACCAGTCCAGGAGCCAGGGACTTGTAAGTACCCAGAATGTTTAATATTGTATAAACTCACTTCTAAAACCTCATTTTATGGTTCTTTTGCATTTATTTCAGTCTTTTATGTCCCTTATTGGTGTGATTTGGGTCTTAAATAGGTGCAATGCATGTCCAGAGGGAGTTGTATAGGTGTTTCTCTGAGTTAGGGTCCATAAGTACAAGTCCATAAGCTGGGGCCCAATATCCGGACAGGACCACTATCCGGACCTGCCTATGGCCCTATTACGTCAGATATTGGAGGGATTACTGTATATATATATATATATATATATATATATATATATATACAGGTAACTCGCACGGAACACGATCTCACGGAACGCGCTCGCAATTATACACGGTAAGGGCTGGGATACATATAAGACAACGTAAGATTAAAGAACCATTTTGAAAACTACAAATTAACGCAGGAGAGGCCTTTGAAAGATCAAATCCTCGAACGTCCCCGCAGCGAGCGGTTTGTTTTGATTACGTGACGACCTAGGCTGGAAATTATTCAGTGAGTGAGACATTCCCGAGTACAGTAGCAAAGTATTTGTAAGTTAAATATTTACAGTACTGTACTGTTCTGGTAAGTTTATGTGCAACTTAAAGTACTATTAAATAACGTTAAAGCAAGAAATAAAGTCTTATAACCAGTTTACCTGATAGGCGTCAGAATGTTGCCTTTTTTATTTGTTCGTTTTTTCCACAGTACTGTACAGTATTTGTAAGTTAAATATTTACTGTTCTTGTATGTACTGTACTTGTAAGCACCGAAATAAAGTTAAATAATTAAATAAAGCCCTATAACCAGTTAACCCGAATTATATGATTACCCATGAACAGCGTCGGAATATTGCCTTTTTTGTTTGTTCGTTAAACTCTTACTGTACTGCTTTTCTACAGTACTGTATTTGTAAGTTAAATATTTACTGTTCTGGTATGTACTTGTAAGCAATTAAAGCATTAAATAAGGCTTTGTAACCAGTTAACCTGATTTATATGATTACCCATGATCAGCGTCGGAATATTGCCTTTTTTGTTTTGTCTTGGTATCTTTACCTATTTGCTCAGGTTTGCTGTAATGGTTTGGATCATTTGATGCAATGCAACGTCTAGAAAACTGAAAACTTTCGGGAAGTGAACGAAAATCTGGGACACGAGACTGACCTTGACTTCACCCTCTCATGTATCATCTGTCACTTCACCACCTGCTATCGTGATGAGTGGATGTACGATTTTTTCGCTCGTGGCCATGCCTAACCACACATAGTTACACCCATTATCTCGACCCAGACAGATAATACAATCTTTTTCCTCCCTTGCAAAACACAAACAACCACCCTGTTTACGAGACAGCAATATATATTGCGAAAATAACAAGGTAAAATGATGAACGTAAAATGATAGAGAAAGATGAACATGTTATGACGGAAGAAGTACGTTTTCCCCGTCTGTAAACGTATTTATTTCTGCTTTGTATCTGTATTCGTAATAATTAGACTTAATGTTAGTTCTGAAACTGCATTACGATTCTATTTTTAGCCATTCTCGTGGTGTGAGAGCTGGAAGTTGTGACACAACTTCCTTATTGCTAATGGGATTAACCCTCCACTTTATTGTCCCGTGGCAGAGTCTAGCCTTGGAGGACGTGCAGTTTTCTCATTTAGGACTGAAAATTCAACTCTTTCGCTCCCTCTTCCAAGCATGGGCACAACGATAACGTAAAAAATAACTCGAAACTATCATAAACGTATATCAAAAAGGTGAAAATGTACAGTATTCATAACTTTTTTTTTTTACAGCCATTCCTAACAGATTATGTACTGAAATCATTCGATATCACAGTACTGCATTTCTAAGTTAAATATGTACTGTTCTGGTATGTACTTGTAAGTTAAAGCACTGGTACCAGTTAACCTGATTTATATGATTACCTATGATCGGCGTCGGAATGTTTCTTTGTGTTTACGTACAGTAATTGTGTGTTGAAGTTTTGCTCTGGAGTACTGTATTTGTGAGTTATAACATTAAATAAACCTTCTAACCACTTAAAGTGCTTTCTAGTGATTACCAGTGACAGATAACAGCAAAACAACACATTTGGGGGGTCTAGGGAGCAAAATACGGAGTAGTTTAAATATACGCGATTTCGCACCTAACACGGCACGGTAGGAACGAAACCCACGTGTTCCGTGCGAGTTACCTGTATATATGTATACTTTATTTTTTTACATGTTCGACTCTGGGCAAAGGCTTCAGGACCTATTTCTTGGTGGCAGTGACCTATCCCAAGGCCCAGTAGTCCTCCTACACCTCCACATGTCACCACTTTGGTGCTAACACCCACCATCCATACTGAATACATGCTAGGGCTGTCTCATACAAGACTAGTGTATTTTTACGACATGTAAGCGGGTCATCTGGTAGATCAGGAAAGTCTGTTTTTAGGAAATTCAAACCCTTAAACTGTTCCCTGCCACAGCTGGGATTCAATCCTGGGTCCTTTAGGACTGCAGGCTACCTTTCTACCGATTCACCTACCACCTTCCTCAAAATATATATATATACAGTAATCACTCTAATATACGGATGCCCAATAACCGAACATCCCCACTTCCCGGACATAATCGTCCTGGGATAAAAAAAAAATAAAATAAAATAAAAAAATAAAAATAAAAAAATTTCCCGTCCGTAATTTGAACTTACCGCACGCGTCACGGGAGAGCATTGTTTTGGCGTGTCATTCCTCCGACGTCCGATAGAGCGCTGCTGCATCCTCCCCACTTTCCGCCTGTCTCTCACCGCGAGTGCACGCTCGTCGTAATGGCTGCCCACGTGATCGCTTTTGTGGTGGTGCCTTACCTGCTGCAGGGCCTCCTGCTGCTCTTGGGCCTCCTCTTAGTGTGTGTGATGATGGCCCCGCCACCTGAGAAAAGGAAGAGAGTGGTGCTGACTCTGGAGAAGAAGAGGGAGATATTGGAGAAAGTAGATGCGGGGTGGTCTTCTTCCCGAGTTTAACATGGCCCAGTCTACTTTGTTCGATATCAAGAGGTCCCGAGACAAACTCATGCAGTACACGGCTGACTTCTCATCGAGGAGCAAACGCAACGTGGAAAGGAAGGTTATGTTTACCCCCAAGTTTGCAGAAATCGACCGATCCACGTTGATTTGGTATCGACAACAACGTGCTGCTGGTGTGATGGTACGTGGAACGGAGCTGAAGGCTGCTGCTGAGAAGTTCGCCAGGCTTCACAACGCCCTAGACTTCAAGGCATCCGAGGGTTGGCTCTTCGCGTTCAAGTTGCGACATGGCCTTACCAACCGTAAAGCACATGGCGAAGCATTGGACGCTAACGAGGATGGAGTTGACGAGTTTCGGCACAAGGTGAAAGGCTTGATCGACAGGGAGGGCCTAACTCTCGGTCAAGTCTACAACGCTGACGAAACTGGCCTATTCTATCGCTCACTGCCAACAAACACTCTAGCCAAGGAGACGGAGAAGCGTGTACCTGGCCGCAAGCTTTCCAAGGAACGGGTATCTGCTTTGTGTTGTGCCAGTGCTAACGGCATGCACTGGCTTAAGCCCGTTGTTGTTGGCCGCGCAAAGCAGCCTCGGTGCCTTTGTGGGGTGATGGATGTCCTTCCCGTCGTCTGGTACCATTCTTTGAAGGCATGGTTCACAGCCGTGATCTTCAAAGACTGGTTTCACCGTCACTTCGTCAGGGAGGTCATCCATTACCAGATGAAGACACTGGGAATCCCGCGCGACCAGGTAAAGGCCCTCCTTCTACTCGACAATGCACCTGCCCACCCGTGCAACAAGGACTTGGTTGCTGAAAATGGCCGTATTAGGTGCATGTTTCTGCCACCTAATACAACTGCTCTCATCCAACCAATGGACCAAGGAGTGATCGTGGCAACAAAGCGCCTATACTGTCGGAAGTTCCTGGACAAGGTGATGGTTGTTCTCAAGGACGAGGACGAGCGCAGGGAGGGACAGGACACACAAGGCAAGCGGACTTTGGAAAACCTTCGCCGCTACAACATCAAGTGTGCGCTGTACAACTGAACTAGTGCATGGAAGGAAGTCCCTGTGAAAACTCTGGAAAATGGTTGGTCTCGTCTGCTTCTCGGAACGGATGTGGAGTACGATTTTCTAGTGTTTGACGTGGATGACTTCCATGCACGGCTACGTACGCACGGCGACGATGTAGATGTGGACGATGTTCGTGAGTGGTTGGATGACGACGAGGGCGATCCTGGGTATCAGGCGTTGTCTGATATTGAGATCGCATCTACGGTTGCAGGTGTCAGTACCGAACTTGAAGATTCCGACGCTGAAGGCGACCATGATGCGGACTCCTCTCAGCAGGACACTACTCCAGCCATCCCCAAGCTGAGCGCACTCCGGGAACATCTAGAGTTCGTCCTAGACTACCTGGAACACCCGGACTGCGACAGGGAGATGGGGCCTTTGGGACTCGTGGAGGAAGTGCGTGCTTTCAGGCAGCGCATCATCAATCGTCAGAATCGTCGGTCATTGCGTCAATCAACCATTGACAGTTTTTTCAGGCCTGTGACCCCCACTGTGCCCAGCCCTGGCTCCACTCCGTTGCCTCCCCAAGACAGGCCCTCATGCTCCGAGTCACAGTCCAGCACATCAGCCACGGTGGAGTCACCGCTCAACGTGAGTTTGCGGCTGTCTTCAGAGTTCTCTGCAGTGGGTACGCCATCACCACGACCCAGCGATGCACCCCTAGGTCGCCTGCCAGTGATACTCTTGGACTCTGACAGTGAATAAACAGCAAGAACTTCTCCACTAGACCACACGGGAATTTTGAGTGTTGTGCAGTGAAAAAAAACAGTGTGTTGTGTTAAGGATTTAAAGTTGTGAGAGAAAAGACTCTAGAAAAAAAATTTAACGTAAATAGACTTGTTTGTTTTGGCTTTGGAAAATGAAAAGAATGGGAAAATTTAAAGTGCAACACTTAGTAAGTTACAATGGAGCATTATTTAGACAAAAGTGCACACTGTGAAGAGAACGGACTTCTGTGTGTTATTGACTAAGTTCAGTGCAAGACTTCAGGAACAGTGTACTGTAAGTGCTTCAGGAAATCGTTCTTACTGTCAGAGTCCAAGAGGAGGCAGTTATTCATCGAGGTGGCCAGGGACTATCTGTAAGTAGCCAGAATGTTTCATACTGTACTTTTTTCCATACTATACTTACCTCATTTCACTCTTTAATGTCCTTTATTGGTGTGAATAGGGTGTTAGTAGCTATGCATGTGCAGTAGGAATGTGTTTTTCTGAGTTAGGCTAGGTTAGGGTCCATAAGTACCAGAATGTTTATCAATGTATGAACATACTTCTAAACCCTCATTTTATGTTTCTTTTGCATTTATTTCAGTCATTTATGTGCCTTATTGGTGTGATTTGGGTCTTAAATAGGTGCTATGCATGTCCAGAGGGAGTTGTATAGGTGTTTCTCTGAGTTAGGGTCCATAAGTACAAGTCCATAAGCTGGGGCCCAATATCCGGACAAAACCAATAACCGGACCTACCTATGGCTCAATTACGTCGGATATTGGAGTGATTACTGTATATATATATATATATATATATATATATATATATATATATATATATATAATCCCTCTAATATCCGAACGCCCAATATCCGAACATCCCCACTAACTGGACATAATCGTCCTGGGATCCAATATTCCCAAAATGGGCCAAAAACTGCAAAAAATTCGAAAAAAATCTGACTTTTTTCCCACCCGTAATTTCAAATTGCCGCCTGGCGCCGAACAGCTGTTACACCATGGTCCCTTCACCCCTTCCTTCCTCCCCCCTCCCCCCTCCCCTGTCAGGGTTGCCATTTGGTATTTTTCATTACCAAGTGTGGGCCAATTTGGTAATGAAAAATTCGTTTGGTAATGAATCAGAATAATGCATTACCAAATGGATTTTTCATATGTATGAGGACACACAGGATGGAGATAGTGGATTGTTTGCTCTCTCTGATTAATCTGCTACCCTACATAGCGTGAAAATAATAAACATGGTGTTAAACTTGGTAATGAAAGTTGAGGAGACTGGTAATGTGGACATTGCAATCTGGCAACTCTGTTACCCCGCCATCATCAACAGTCACAGTCTAACTCCGATCGAGAGCAGATGCTCATAGCAGTGCAAGCCACTGGTGCTTGTTTTTTGTGAATAAACAGTGAATAAACTGCAATACCTTGCCACTAGAACACACAGGAATTTACAGTGTTGTGCAGTGTTAAGAAATTAGAATTTAGAGTGCAGAGGATTAACTGTGGACTGTAAACTAGCGGTTCAAACCAGTCCAGGAGCCAGGGACTTGTAAGTACCCAGAATGTTTAATATTGTATAAACTCACCTCTAAAACCTCATTTTATGGTTCTTTTGCATTTATTTTCAGTCTTTTATGTCCCTTATTCATGTGATTTGGGTCATAAATAGGTGCAATGCATGTCCACAGGGATTTGTATATGTGTTTCTCTGAGTTAGGGTCCATAAGTACAAGTCCATAAGCTGGGACCCAATAACCGGACAGGACCACTATCCGGACCTGCCTATGGCTCTATTATGTCGGATAGTGGAGGGATTGTTGTGTGTGTGTGTATATATATATATATATATATATATATATATATAAGCAATCCCTCCACTATCTGACATAATAGAGCCAAAGGCATGTCCGGATAGTGGGCACCAGCCTCCTGGACTTGTAATTATGGACCCTAACTCAGAAAAACACATATACAACTCCCTCTGGACATGCATAGCACCTATTTAAGACCCAAATCACACCAATAAGGGACATAAAAGACTGAAATAAATGCAAAAGAACCATAAAATTAGGTTTTAGAGGTGTTTATATAATACTGTATTAAACATTCTGGGTACAGGTACTTACAACAAGTCCCTGGCTCCTGGACTGGTACTTATGGACCCCAACTCAGAGAAATACCTCCCTACTGCACATGCATAGTACCTAAAACCCTATTCACACCAATATGGGACATAAAAGACAGTAGGGAAAATACAGTACAGTAAAATATGAAACATTCTGGGTACTTACAGCATGTCCCTGGCCATCTCGATGAATAACCGCCTCCTCTCAGACTCTGACAGTAAGGATTTCCTGAAGCACTTGCAGTACACTGTTCATGAAGCCTTGCACTGAACTTAGTCATTTGCACTCAGAAGTCCACTCTCTTAACACTGAGCACTCTTGTCTTGCTTATGCTCCATTGTAACTTTATGAAATAAGTGTTGCACTCTGAACTTAAAGTCATTGCACTCATAAATCTATTTTCTAAACATAACACACTCTAGTTAATTTTAGCTACATTGAAAGTCTATTATATCAGTCTCTTTTCACTCAGAATTCTAGTTTCTTAACAATATGCACTGTTTTTCTTTCACTGCACAACACTAAATTCCCATGTGGTCTAGTGGAGAAGTTCTTGCTGTTTATTCACTGTCAGAGTCTGAGAGTAGCACATGGAGGTGACCTAGGGGTGCGTCGCTGGGTCATGGTGATGGCATACCCACTGCAGACGACTCTAAAGATAGGTGCAAACTCACGTCGAGCGGTGACTCCACCGTGGCTGAATTGCTGGGCTGTGGCTCGGAGCATGAGGGCCTGTTTTGGGGAGGCAACGGAGTGAGCCAGGGCTGGGCACAGTGGGGGTCACAGGCCTGAAAAAGCTGTCAATCGTTGATTGACACAAGGAACGACGATTCTGACAATTAATGATGCACTGCCTGAAAACACACACTTCCTCCACAAGTCCCAAGGGCCCCATCTCCCTGTCGCAGTCCAGGTGTTCCAGGTAGTCCAGAATGAACTCTAGGTGTTCCCGGAGTGCGTTCAGCTTGGGGATGGCTGGAGTAGTGTCGTGCTGAGAGGAGTCCGCATCATCGTCGCCATCCTCGTCGGAATCTTCAAGCTGGGTACTGACACCTGCAACTGAAGATGCGATCTCGATATCAGACAGGGTCTGATACCCAGGATCGCCCTCGTCGTCATCCAACCACTCACGCACTTCGTCCACACCAACACTGTCCCCATGCGCACGTAGACGTGCATGGAAGTCATCCATGTCAAAACCTAGGAAATCGTGCTCCACATCCGTTCCGAGAAGCAGATGAGACCAACCATTTTCCAGAGTCTTGACAGGGACTTCCTTCCATGCACTGGCCCAGTTGTAAATGGCAGACTTGATGTTGTAGCGGCGAAAGTTTTCCAAAGTCCACTTGCTTCGTGTGTCCCGTCCCTCCCTGCGCTTGTCCTCATCCTCGAGAACAATCATCACCTCGTCCAGGAACTTCCGTCGGTATAGCCGCTTTGTTGCAACGATCACTCCTTGGTCCATTGGTTGGATGAGAGCAGTAGTATTAGGTGGCAGAAACATGCACCTAATGCGGCCATTCTCAGCCACCAAGTCCTTGTCGCATGGGTGGGCAGGTGCACTGTCGAGGAGAAGGAGGGCCTTTACCTGGTCGCTTGGGATTCCCAGTTTCTCCGTCTGGTAATATATGACCTCCTTGACGAAATGGCGGTGGAACCAGTCCTTGAAGATGTGGCGTGTGAACCATGCCTTCAAGGAATGGTACCAGACGACGGGAAGGACATCCATCACCCCACGAAGACACCGAGGCTGCTTTGCACGGCCAACAATAACAGGCTTAAGCCAGTGCATGCCATTAGCATTAGCACAACACAAAGCAGATATCCTCTGCTTGGAGAGCTTGTGGCCAGGTACATGCTTCTCCGTTTCCTCGGCTAGAGTGTTCGTAGGCAAAGAGCGATAGAATAAACCAGTTTCGTCAGCGCTGTAGACTTGACCGAAAGTGAGGCCCTCCCTGTCGATCAAGCCCTTCACCTTGTGCCGAAACTCCTCTACTCCATCCTCGTTAGCGTCCAGAGCTTCGCCATGAGACTTACGGTTGGTAAAGCTATGTTGTAACTTGAACGCGAAGAGCCAACCCTCGGATGCCTTGAAGTCGAGGGCGTCATGAAGCCTTGCGAACTTCTCAGCAGCAGCCTTCAGCTCCGTGCCACGCACCATCACACCAGCAGCACATTGCTGTCGATACCAAATCAACGAGGAGCGGTCGACTTCGGCATACCTGGGAGTAAACATCATCTTCCTCTCCACGCTGTGTTTGCTTTTCAACGAGAAGTCAGCCGTGTACTGCATGAGTTTGTCTCGGGATCTCTTGATATCAAACAAAGTAGATCGGGCCAAGTTGAACTCACGAAGGATGCGTGACGAAGACCATCCCGCATCCACTTTCTCCAATATCTCCCTGTTCTTCTCCAGAGTCAAAACCACTCTCTTCCTCTTCTCAGGCAGTGGGGCCATCATCACACACACGAAGAAGAGGCACGAGATCAGCAAGAGAGCTTGCAGCCCGTAAGGCACCACCACAAAAGCGAGCACGTGGGCAGCCATGACGACGAGCATGCACTCACGACAAGAGATGGGCGGTAAGTGGGGAGGATGCAGAGACGCTCTAGCGGACGTCGGAGGAATGACGCGCCAAAACAAAGCTGTCCCTAGCCGCGCGCGCCAAGTTCAAATTACGGGCAGGAAAAAGTCGGATTTTTTTTCTAATTTTTTGTGGTTTTCGGACCATTTTGGGAATATTGGATCCCGGGACGATAATGGGGATGTCCAGAAAGTGGGCATCAAGATAGTACGGGGATTACTGTATATATATGTACAGTAAACCCTCATTATACAATGTCTCATTGTACGATATTTCGCTTATACAATGTCAAAATTTTAGTACCCTATGCCCACTATACAATGGGAACGATTTGCAACAACGATGGATCATCCGCGGCTCAGTGAACAGCGAATGTGCAAACACAACAAAAACGTCCTCACACTGTTGGCATTAGACCACACACACTTGTCCACCGGTCCAGCCTCATTAGCTAGCCCTGCCCATACAGCCAGCCCTGCCCAGCCAGCCAGCCCTGCCCAGCCAGCCAGCCCTGCCCTGCCCAGCCAGCCAGCCCTGCCCAGCCAGGCAGTTCTGACATTGATGAGTAAGGGCTGTGACTGTGAGGCCGAGTAGGGACAATTCGCCGTCAGGACGATTCCCCATCATTTATTTACGTATCAGTTTATTTAGCAAGTACACTAGTTTTTTAATTATGTAAGTTATAAAAGTGATGGTGGTTTATTGTTTATATAGTAAATGTAAAATATGGCATCAAATCATGGGCATTAAATGAAAAATAATAATATATTGAAACGTGAATCAGCTGATTTATGATCGATCCTTCATCTTAGCATTAGGCTACATACGAGACATTGGCATTTATATAAATGCCTAATTACCTTAAGTGAACGATCGACATACTTTGGAATTATACAAATAATCTTCATGTTACGTCTATATAAATGTTTCGGGATATTTCGCCATCAAGTCAATTCGCCATCACAACAATAACAAGACAATTCGCCATCAGGACTTTTCGTCGTCAGGATGATTCTCCGTCGTTTATTTTCATATCAGTTTATTTAGGAAGTACACTAGTTTTTTAGTACTGTACTTGTACCTCTTCAAAGTCGTTTTACAATATACCCAGGATGTTGTAGTACCAATGGAAATTAATGAAAACAGCTGTGGGTGATGCTAGAACATAATTCAAAGTCAACTACAGCAAGGTAGAAACAAGTTAAATATTGTCTAAAAGTGCAACTTACAAATGATATCCAAAGCCAATGCTATTAAATGAAAATAGACTTTGATAGATCCCCCTGAGAATTAGTTATTAAAGTATCAGTTAATCAGTAATAAGTGTTTATAGAATGACGGGGAATTGTCCTGACGGGGAACGTCCATATTATGACGACAAATTGTCGACTTCATGGCGAATTGTCTAGGAACCGCATAAACAACCATTGTTTGCTTCAGTAAAGGTAAGATCTACTGTATACTGTAGTTTTCATGCTTTTTTCTCTTTATTCACTATTAAAGTGTTACTTTAAATGTTTAAACATAAGGATATTTCATGTATGTGAGTGCTAAGGTGTGTGTATGTGAGAGTTTAGGCACGTCTGGGAACGTATCCCCATTGACTCCATGTTATAATGGGATTGCTATACGATGGATTGCTTTACGATGGGGTTTTCAGGAACAGAACCCCATCATATAATGAGGGTTTACTGTACGCACACATATATATATATATATATATATATATATATATATATATATACAGTAATCCCTCCACTATCCAATGTAATAGAGCCAAAGGCATGTCCGGAAAGAGGTCCCGTCCGGATAGTGGTCACCTGCCTACTGGACTGGTACTTCAGGGCCCCTAATCCAGCCTAACTTTGAAAGCCACCTAAATAACTCCCTACCGGACATGCATAGCACCTATTTAAGACCCTATTCACACCAATAATGGACATAAAGCATGAATTAAATCAAAAGGATCTCAAGAATGAGGAATTAGAAGTGACTGTACAACAGCCAGGGTACTTACAGCATGTCTATGGCCACCTTCTTAAGGCTTTGGCAGTGGTGAGAATGCTCTTGAAGCACGTACAGTAATCCAATGTTGTGGTGCACTTACAGTAATTCTTTGCACTGTGAATTATAACTGTTTAACACTGCACATTGTTGATTGCACCATGCCAGTTTTAACCGCCAATTTCAACGGCCAGGTTTGCACTCCACAGTTAATCCTTTGCACTCTAAATTCTAATTTCTTAACATTGCACAACACTGTAAATTCCCGTGTGTTCTAGTGGAGAGGTATTGCAATTTATTCACACACAAAAAACGAGTACGTTTGGCATCCACTACGATTAACATCCACTCACCATCGAAGTTAAGCAGTCACTGTTGTTGATGGGGAAACACAGTTGCCAGATCGCAACAGCCACATTACCAAACCCCTCCATTTTCTTTACCAAATTTAACTCTTCATTACCAAATTTGTAAAGCTAGCATTTATTCTTCACTAATTATATATACAAGTGGAAATAAATGTATTCACTCTCCTTATAATTAACAGCATGTTAATTAATTTCACACTATGTAGGCTTGCAGATTAATCAGAGAGAGCAGACAATCCACCATCTTCATCCTGTGTATCCTCATACATGTGAAAAATCCATTTGGTAATGCATTATTCTGATTCATTACCAAACGAATTTTTCATTAGAAAATTGGCCCACATTTGGTAATGAAAAATACCAAATGGCAACCCTGACAGGGAAGGGGGGAGGGAGGAGGAAGGAAGGGGTGAAGGGGCCATGGTGTAACAGCTGCTCGGCACCGCGCGACAATTTCAAATTACCAGGGGGTAAAAAAAAGTCGGATTTCTTTCAAATTTTTTGCGATTTCTGGGCAAATTTGGGAATATAGGTCCCCGGACCAAAATGACTGGTAAGTGGGGTGTCCGGAAAGTGGGCGTCCAGATAGTATAGGGATTACTGTATATATACTGTATATATTCATTCATTCATTCATTGCCAGACGCCATGTATCCCAGACGGGGTGGCCAAGGGCTTAGAGTTAATTGTTTTACAAGGAGGGGCACTAATCCTCTACCAACCCCACTTGACACGTATATATACTGTATGTATATATATATATATATATATATATATACATACAGATCACCATCATCATCATCATCAGCCATTTGAGTATCCACCGAAGGATCAGCCTATCCCAACCAAAGTAGTGACAATAAAGCCTATGTATCTCTACCAAGTGGCTTAGGCTGTCTGGTAGAGATTGTATGTAGGGTGAGAAGTGCTTGTTAGTGTGATTGTAGTGTTGTAGTGGCTTTGGATGTGTGTGTAGTCTGTGAACCAAGTGTAATTGGCCCACGCAAGCCGACTGGGTGCAAACATACTTTACAGTATGCGACACTGGTTCAACCACATCACCCCTGGTGTCTGCCAAAGCAGTACATGGCCAGGAGAATGCTTCCAAAGGTTATTACCCTGGCGGGGCACAAACCCTCGCTCTCCAGTGTACGAAACACCCACTTTACCACTCTACCACAGAGGCTCCATATATACAGATAGATACATATACAGTATACAGTAATCCCCATACTTTCTGGACGCCCACACTCCGAACACCCCACTTACTGGACATTGTGGGCCTGGACCTTTGGAACCCAAAAATGGTCATAAAAAGAAAAAAATCCCAAAAAAATCCGAATTTTTCCCCACCCGTAATTTGAAATTGCCGCGCAGCACCGAACAGCTGTTTATACCACGGCCCTTCACCCCTTCCTCCCCCTTCCCCTGTCAGGGTTGCCATTTGGTATTTTTCATTACCAAATGTGGGCCAATTTGGTAATGAAAAATTTGTTTGGTAATGAATCAGATTAATGCATTACCAACCGGATTTTTCACATGTATGAGGATACACAGGACGGAGATCATGGATTGTTTGCTCTCTCTGATTAGTCTGCTAGCCAACATAGTGTAAAAATAATCAACATGCTGTTAATTATGAGAAGTGTGATTACATGTATTTCCACTTGTATATATAATTAGCGAAGAATAAATGCTAGCTTTACGAGTTTGGTAATGAAAATTGAGGAGTTTGGTAATGTGACCATTGCGATCTGGCAACTCCGTTTCCCCATCACCAACACTCCAACAGTTATTGCCTAACTTTGATGGTGAGTAGATGCCTATCGCAATGGAAGCCACACGTGCTCGTTTTTTGTGAATAAACTGCAATACCTCACCACTAGACCACATGGGAATTTACAGTGGTGTGCAGTGTTAAGAAATTAGACTTTAGAGCGCAAAGGATTAACTGTGAAGTGCAAATTGGCAGTTGAAACTGGTGTGGTGCAGTTAAGAACAATGTGCAGTGGTAAACAATTATAACTCACAGTGCAAAGAACGTGCAGCACAATACTGGATTACTGTATGTGTTTCAAGAACATTTTCACCACTGCCAAAACCTTAGAAAAGCCAGATACAAATGTACTGTTAGTACTCTGGCTGAAGTACAGTAATTTCTAATTCCTCATTCTTTGGTTCTTTTTCATTTATTTCATGCTTTATGTCCATTATAGGTGTGAATAGGGTCTTAAATAGGTCTAAATTGGTGCTATGCATGTCTGGTAGGGAGTTATTTAGGAGGCTTTCAAAGTTAGGCTGGGTTAGGGTCCTTAAGTACCAGTTCAGGAGCTAGGCCCACTTTCTGGACATGCCTTTGGCTCTATTACATCTGATAGTAGAGAGATTGCTGTATGTGTGCATATATATATATATATATATATATATATATATACATATATTCATCATCCACTCACTTAATGTAGTGCTACCTACTTCTTTCTTGGCCTTTATCATTTCTTTTTCTGTGCCTGTCCTCCTCTCTTCCTATATCTCCCATCTTTCCTGTCACTTCTTATTGCTTTTCTTTCCTTTACAGGTGGCTTTACATTGAGTGACAAGCCAAATGGTTTCCTGTAAGCCAAGAAACCATTTACAACGCTAGGTGGTAACCATATGACCTAACCATACGTGCTCCCTACGTGTCAACAAGTGGGTTGGTAGAGGGTTAGTGCCCCTCCTCGTAAAACAAATGACTCAAAGTCAAATGGCCACCCCTTATGGGATTATGGCGTCTGGCAATATATATATATATATATATATATATATATATATATATATATACAGTACCCTCATGTCCAAGACTGTAATATTGTCGCCTAAGGGTCCCGTCTAGGACGAAAAACGTCTTGACAATTAATGCTGTCACAAAATCTTTGAAAAATGCACCTAAAAATATCAACCTAGACCTATTTTGGCACCAAAACAAATTTCCTCACCTTGAAAGTGTGTGTTTCTGAGCTTATCTCCAGCTTAGTAGCTCAATTATGTCCAACTTAGTATCCTGAGGTAGATGGTGGTGCTTCAAGGGGTTAGCAGATGGTTTCCTAGGCATGGTTACATATGGAGAAGCAGTAACCTAGGAGCAAACACTGAGTGCAACACACGGTATGTGTGTCCATGATGCTCTGGTGAGAGACAAAAACAAGCTGTGCTTGCTCATCACGGGACCAGATGCCAGTATTTTATTAGGTAACATCTCAACCATGTCACTCTCCCAGGCACGGGAACCGTGTTGGACTGGGTGAGACTGTCATAGCTGTATTCTACTCAGATTTGGGCTGTTATGAACTGTTGGTTCCGTATTGGACATATGCAACCGTATTACAGGAATATTTTGGATTATTATTTATGGTCTCCATCTTGGACGCGAAATGTCTTGGACAAACCCATCTTGGATGCGAGGGTACTGCATATAAAAAGGAGAGAGACTGAAAGTCAAGAGGCTGAGAATCAAAGAAATGGCAGATGAACAGAGGGTCAAAGTAGGGGAGGAGTTAGAATCGGTGAATTGGAATAAGATGGATCTGGATAGCTTCTTGAATGTATATAGGCACTGCTCAGTTAGGAATGCTAAAGCAGTGGGTGGTGTGGCAAGAGTAATGACAAAGAGGTTGAGAGAGCAGTGGAAGAAAAGAGGAAGATGTGGCTAGAGTGGATATAGGACAGGGGTTCAGTTGAAATAAGAAATGAATATACTGAGATTAAGAAGCAAGTAAGAAGACTAGTGAAGAGGAAAAAGAAGGAGGTAAATGATGATCTAGGAAGAAAAATGAATGCAAATTACTCTGAAAATAGGAAGTTATTCTGGAAAGACGAGTGGAAATATAGAAGTGACAGTGGAAAAAATGTGAAGGTGTGAAGGATGTAAGTGACAGATTACTAACCGATGGGGATGAAGTAAAGACCAGAAGGAAAGAATATCTTGTTGGATAAGATATGTGAAACTACAGAACGTGGTGAATGTTTTTGGCGTATCCCATAGAGCCAGGATTCCGGGGGCTTGAATGATGAGTGAATGGAAGTGTGGCCCATTGGATTGGGCAATTTTGGGCTGTCTGGACATTGCTACTCCTCACCCTGCCCTTGGGTAGGAAAGGAGGTCTGGATGATGATGATGATGATGATTGATGCATGGGAATGGAAAGTGCAAAGCAAATGTTTACATGATTGGTTTTCGGGGTGTACAGAGAAGGAATGCAGTGCCAAGAAACGTGACACTCGCGGAGGTGAAGAACGCTGTGAAGCGGCTGAAAAATGGGAAAGCAGTTGAGATTGATGAGGTGAATGCAAGGATGATTAAGTGTGGTGAAGAGAATGGAATGAAGTGCTTGTTGGAGATATGTAAAAAGGCATGGATGAGTGAAACTGTGCCAGTAGAGTGGAAAAAGGCTGTGATTGTACCCCTGTGCAAAAATAAAGGTGGGCAAAGTGGGTGCAAGAATTATTGTGGCATAAGTCTACTGAGTATGGTAGGGATGGTATATGGAAGAATTATTATAGAGAAAGTAAGAGAGATCAGAAGTCCTACAGAATGACGAACAAGGTGGCTTTAGGAGTGCCAGAGGTTGTGTGGATCAAATATCTGCAGTAAGACAGATAGTGGAGAAGGCTTGTGAAAAGGACCGTAAGGTGTTTACGGCATTCATGGATCTGGGAAAAGCATATGGCAAGGCAGACAGAGGAGGATTGTGGAAAGATCTGCGCATGCATGGTGTAGAGGGTAAGCTGATAGGGTCCGTCAAGAGTTTTTATAATGGTAATGAAGCACGTGTAAGGGTAAATGGGCATCCATGTGATTGCCTCACGATCAATGCAGGCGTGTGACTAGGTTGTGCGATGTCCCCGTGGTTGTTCAGTATTAGACAGCAGCATGTGGAGTCACGTGGAGAGACAGACAGACAAATGAGGATGTGAAGGAGCGTTGTGGTGTGGATGTGGATGTGATAGGAAACATTAGGAGAAACACATTGAGGTGGTATGGCCATGTGGAGAGGATGGAGATTGAGAGGCTTATGAGGAGAGTGAATGTGAGTGAGGTGGTGGGGGGGAGAGGGAGGGGGAGGCCAAGGATGAGATGAAGGGATGGAATGGAGAGGCATATGAGAGAGGGGGTGTGTGAGCTGGGAGCTGGGCAGTGAAATAGAGGGGGACAGGGCTACATGGAGGCGATTTGTTTGTGGCCACCCCTTACGGGATTAAGGCATCTGGCAATATATATATATATATATAAACGGCCATACCACGTTGAGTACACCGCTTCCCGTCCGATCAGCGAAGTTAAGCAACGTTGGGTCTGGTTAGTACTTGGATGGGTGACCGCCTGGGAACACCAGATGCTGTTGGCATAATGTTCTCCCTACGTGTCAAGTGGGGTTGGTGGAGGATTAGTGCCCCACCCTGTAAAACAATTAACTCTAAGCCCTTGGTCACCCCGTTTGGGATACATGGCATCTGGCAATGAATGAATGAAAAAATATATATATATGTGTGTGTGTGTGTGGATAGGTGATGAGAAAAGTAAAAACACGACTAATGGAGAGAGAGATGGCGTTGGCAATGGATGGAACATCTCAAATTTGTTGCATCCTGATGATGCAGTGCTACTTGCAAATACCAGACAAAGCTTGGTAGACTAGTGCAGAGTTTTGTAGATGTCTGTGAGCGCTGTGCCTTGACAGTAAGAAAAGAGGAAAGTGATGGTTACTGAGAGAGAAGGTGACTCCCAGTGTAATGTTTACAGTGAGTGGTGAGAGACTGGAATTGGTGAGAGAGTTCAAATACCTGGGTACAGTGATAGAAAAGAAGAAAATGTGCAGAAGTGGAGGAAAGTAGAGTGACACAAGGATGGAAAGTAGCTGGTGCTATGAAGGCCTTGATATGAAACAGAGGCTTAAGTGTTGCAGCTGCACGAGGCTTACATGAAGGAATGTTAGTGCCAACTTTAACATATGAATATGAATTTATAGTGTGAAATGAAAATGAAAAGTTAAGAGTAAGAGCAGTGGAGATGGGACTGCTGAGGAATGTATGTGGCGTACAGAAGGTGGATAGGATATGAAATGATGTGATTTGTGTAAGATGTGGAGTGAGGAAGTCGGTGGACACCAGAACTGAAGACAGTGTACTGAGATGGTATGGTCATGTGGAGAATATGGATAACAGCAGAGTGGTGAAAAAGGTATATCTGAGCAAATTTGAAGGAGGGAGGAGGTAAGGTAGGCCAAGGAGAAGGTGGAGAGCTATGGTGGATGAGTGTGTGTGGAATAGACGTTTGCATGTCAGTGAGGCTAAGGAATTGACAAGAGATTGAGCTGAATGGATGAATGTTGTGAAGAGAAGAGGATGATCAGTGATTTGGCACCTTTTTTTAATGTGGCAGCATCCGGACTGACTCTATCAGATACATTTATATGAAGCTACACAACATGGTGAATGTTTTGGGCCTATCCGATAAAGCCAGGATTCCAGAGGTGTGAATGATGAATGAATGGGAGCGTGGCCCATTGGACTGGGCAAATTTGGGCCATCTGGACATTGCTACTCCTCACCCTGCTCTAGGCTGGGAAAGAAGATCCAGATGATGATGATGATGATGATGATATATATAAAATTCATACAAACCATCCCATTCCTGCACCAATGCTTTTGACAAACTACAACAGACTCAAAACTTTTCATAAACTTGAGTACAGGTATTGTTTTCCTATTTTGTCATCATTTGGGGCAAGAGATTTCTGGGTAAGGAATGTCAATAAAAGCTCTAACTCATGCTGTTTTTTCATTAAATACAGTAGATGCAGTTCACTTGAAACAAGTCATATGGCTAGGTGATTAGTATTTGCTAATAATGCAAAGAGCAGCATGCTAGTGAAGACAAAATGTTTATAGACTAAAGTCTCATTGTACAAATTTCAAAGCAACTAATGGACAAAAATATATCTCCTTCTCTGTATATATATGTATGTATGTATATATATATATATATATATATATATATATATATATATATATATATATATATATATACAGTATATATAAAACTATGATCACTCAAAACATAAAATAGTTAGAGGTACCAGGGAGAAGTTAACTGGAATATTATTTCTGAATATCAGTGATATTACTGTACCACGGCAATCACAAGTGTGGAGAAAGTAAGTATGGTAATTAAAGGAGAAAATATAAATTTCCAAATACTCTGCATCTGCTACCTGGGCAGTCTAGGGGTAATAACTTCACCTTAACTTACTGTTTTAAAATCAATAAAGCAACTGTGGATGGTTGGTGGGTAAATGGCACTAAATACAGAACTGTACCATACTGGACTAATGGTACCCTATTTCAATACCAAATTAATAAATATGTGCAACTCACTTGATACAGAAGTATAACAACTCTATTCTGCTTACATCCTGTCTTGGTGAATGTCAGCACAGTGTCAAAGTAAAATCAAAATGAAGATCAAATAAAGGACCAAATAAGTCTGATCACCTCATAAGAAAGCTTGCAGTGAGTTATACCAATCTAAAAGCAGAGCTGCAAGAAGCTTGCTTAAAATTTCTAAAAGTTAGCCATGACAACTACCAAGCCAAATGAAAGTAGCAGAAAGATGCATCGGCCCAGAGGCCCCTAAACTATTGAAGCCATGCACCTGCTGTGTGGGCGCGGGGGGAGGCCACCATCCCACGCTGGGGGGAGGTGAGGGGGGGAGAGCATGCCCCACAGCCCCCCCTCCGCCCCTCCCCCTCCGCCTCCTCCTCTCGGCCCCCCCATGATCTTGCTGCGTGCGTGTGGGGGGTGAAGTGGGGGGGGAGGGGGAGCAAAGAATGAGAGCAGGAAAGTGGAAATTAGGATATGATGCGTGCAAGAAGGGATAGGGATGTTATGGGGCATTGAGGCACTCATTAAGCAGAAGGGAATCAAATAAATAATAAAGATTATAAACTGAAAGGAGAAGAGGAAAGATTAGCATAAGAAAAGTCTAGTAAAAAAAAAAAAAAAAAAAAAAAAAAAGGGGGGGGGGGCAATCATGAAAATCACATACTGTATGAGAATATGAAAGAAATAGGCCAAAGTTCATTTGCCTGAACAAAAATGTAATTCACAAGATAACTGAACAAACTCATGAACTGACTCCAACACAGATAAGGAGAATATCTGAGTAATGAATGTGCATTACATTATATTAATCATAATACAGTACTATTAAGAAGATTTGGCAAAAAATATGCAACTTCACTGAAAATAAATACAACTTGAAAAGAAAAGTTCAAGAACAGAGAAAATAAGTGTAAGACCTGTTAAAAAGGCAAAACACTGTAACACCCTATTTATCCCACTAGCCAGTCTGTCTGTTCAAACTTTTCAGGGGTTGCTAAAAAGTCTGCACTGGCAGTATAATTCCTCATGGATTATAAAAACTAATGTACTTACTTTGTAGTGATGGGACTGTATAACACCAACCACCCCAGCCACTACTTCCTCATAACCCAACCGAATTACAATTCCCACTATCACCACAATACACATTAACACTCAACACCACCACTGTGTACTACATTACGCAAGTTCTAAATCTGCTCCTGTACCTTATTTTTGCAATGCAAGATATACAGGGGTGATGGAAAGACATGCCTTCAGACTGACATCAATATAACCAGGTGATGGAGCTTCCTAGCTATATAAATGTCCCTCAAATCCCTCCCTATCACTGGAGTATAAACAACCTCTTGGTCTCTACAATGTATGATGCAGAAGAGAGAAGTGGGGCTTGCTCTCAATGACTCATGTCCCCCCGAAAATCAAAATTCAGTGCTCTGTGTCTCCTCATCCTAAGATAAATCTAAGACACAGGATTATGATGAAAACAATGATCAGCACATGAATATGGATGGTTTGTCTGGCATTAGTGTTACCATTATTTTATTTGAATTTTCACAACACTAGCTGTATATGATTCTTTTAAATCTTATGAAAATATACTCATATACTTTTTAACAACCCCATCAAACTGCACATGCATCTGTGGCTTCTGACCCTGCAGTTTGTGAATCAGTGTGCATGTAGGAAATTCATGCTGGCATCAGTATTAGCAATTCCTACAAAAGTTTTTCAGTCGAGAGAAATCTGAATCTACTGAAAATTTAACTCAAAACTGATCATCAGACAGATATGAGAGGCTAAGCATTTTTCTAACTCCTCAAATCCAATGATGTACTCTTAATTTTATTCTGGCTACTACCGGATCATGTTATTCAAGTTAGGGAAAAAATTCTTGTAAAGAAGGGATAAATGAAGGCCACATCTATCTCTTCCAGTTCAGAAAGTCTCTCCCAAGTTGAACAGAGACATCTGAATGTAGCAAGACTAAAGTACAGAATGCATCATCAGACTGAAGAGTTAACTCTTGACAACAGAACTGAAAAACAGTACTAAATAAACTGAACAATGTTAACAGCATACTGAAGTCTACTCCGAACCTTACAAATTCTAATGATATCAAACTTGAACACAATGAAAGACAACAAATGACATTATAGTATGGCATAATATTTATGGTCAGTCTATAATAATAACACAGTAACATCACTATGCAACACAAAAAATAAATTAATGACTGGGAAAATTAACAATAATTATTATAAAGGTGGCTGGTTATTACAAAATATACTATTTATATAGCTGAAGGATTTCTCCGCAATCTACCTCAAACTAACTAAACATTATAGACTTATGTAAGCAAATATGTCACTCAGTAACTACCCATCCCATCTATTAGCAAGAGATGGGATTAGGATGATGATGATGATGACACATTATAAAACCCAAAATCATAACTAGCCGGAATCTTCAAGCCACCAAAATTACATGTCAATAAAAGCTCCCAGCAACATCCAAAGCAGACAACACAAGTCATGCAGTCCAGCACCTGAATTTGTTATTTAACCCCCATTAGTCTTTTCATTTTTTTTCCACCCATTTTAATCCCTTCACTCCAATGACACATTCTTATTTTTATTCCATCCATCAAACTGATGACTACATGCAATTAGGGAAAGACGTCAAGTACCGAAGAGGTTAATGAAGGCAATATCTAAACCCTCCAATTTGAAAAGTCACCCTTAATTTGAATGAAAATATCTAGAGATAGCAAGAACAATACGAATATTATGTCACTGGACTGAAGAGGCTAATCAGCCCACTACCAGATTATTTTATAGTAAGGAATATCACTAGCACTGAAAGGGTTAATGAAGGCTTCACTCAACCCTTCAAGTTTGAAAAATCTCTCCTAAGCAGAATATAAATTTATCTTGACGTAGCAAAAATAAGAAGGAAATATGCCATCAGAGAGAAGGGGTTTTCCGCAACTTTGAGGCAATAACAAAAGCACAATTACTACACCTGAAATAACTATGTATAAAACAGCACTTTAAACCTCTTTGATCCAACTGATTCATTCACTGCTGGTGACTAAGAGAAGCAGAAACAGTTAAAACAAAACCAAAAACACTGAAAGCATGAACACTATGAAAATATAACATTAACCCCTTGAATCCAGTGACAATATACTGGCTTATTATCTCCAGAAAACTGTATTAATCATAGCCCGTTCCATGCCATGCCCATATACACAAGGACAAACCAAATATGTCAAAATTGCTGAGTCCGTATATATATGAACAAATGTATACAGTAAACCCTCGTTAACTCGTGATAACTGGGTTCAAACCCTCTACGACTTAGCATTTTTATGAGTTATCGGGGTCTCCCCCCACTCCCTCCAAAAACACATTATACAGTATAGTACATTAAAAAAAATAAAACTAATAATACCTTACCTTGTTTTGGTACTGCAGGGAATTATTCAAGCTTGAAGGGAGCCTTTGGCAGGGTGAAGAGGTGGATTGGAGGGCTCTTGGTCACTTTTCTGAACACTTTTCTAATAAAAACACTTAACACTTTGAGCACTTAGAGTAAAAACACTTAGATTACTATACTATACACTGTAAAGGTCATTACAGTACCATATCACTTACATCACTTAACCTAAAACGTGCTGGGTTTGACAGCAAACTCAGTACAAATTGAACAAGTCGAAATGCCAGCATCGCATCGAGCCAACACCTTCAGCTTCTCCTGCAGAGTAAGGCTCTTCCATTTAATCCCCTTCCTCCTGTATGGTACAGTTGGCCTCTTGCTACTGTCAGATGATATGATGGCAGGGTATGTAGGTCTTTTAGCTCAATAAACAAAATGTAACGCAATCAAAAGCACTAGCAAGCAGAGAGAGATGAGCCACAAGCAAATGACGGTGGCAAATTGAGCATCGCAGAGGCATGGATGCAAGTTAGGTGTTTGTTTACAAGCCTAACTCACACTTTCTCTGTAAGTAAACAAGTTATTACGAACTATTCTCTCCAAAACATGTTACCATGTGAAACCTCTTGTGTCATGACTACAACTTTAACCTCATTACCTCGTGTTTCCACAAATTAATGGAAATTTTTACGAGTTGCTTTTTTTTTTTTTTTATAACAGCCTCTACGAGTTATCCTGAATTACGATTCATTGAAGTACGAAATAACGAGGGTTTACTGTAATACGCTAAACTGTTGAGTCCGTATCCTGTATACAGCATATAGACACAGTTTTCCGCACATTTGTGCATATTATTTGAGCCAGGCCTAGCTGCATGACAGAAAACAGGAAGACAAACACCCTTCCTTCTCTCCCATGGGTGGAAGTGGGGTAGAGGCTTCCTTCCTTACTCCATCAGTACCCATTCATTGGGGGGGGGGGGGAATAAAAAATGTCCAGCATTCTAGGTAACTTTGCAGCTCAAACTCTCGGCAATCTAGGCACAAAAGCCACCAATGGTTCCAGCACTGAACGGGTTAAGGAGGACTTTTTGTGCTGTAGGGGTCTGTGACAGCTATATTTAGCCTCCCTCATTTGGAATGTCTTTCCTAGGCTGAATAATATCATCTGGTACATTATCTATCTATCTATCTATATCTATTGCCAGATGCCTTAATCCCATAAGTGGTGGCAACAAACAAATCACCTCCATGTCACCCTGTGCCCTGTCATTTCACTGCCCTGCTCCCAGCTCACACCCCCCTCTCTCATATACCTTTCCACTCCATCCCTCCATCTCATCCTTGGCCTCCCCTTCTCTCTCCCCCCTTCCACCTCGTCACACACACTCTCTTCGTCAGTCTCTCACTCTCCATTCTTTCCACATGGCCATATTTAAAATATGTCATATAAAAGGCACCAGAGCCAACCCACCCCTGAATCACATCTTGTTTATATTTCTGACCGGAATCATGCTAAGTCTGTTCTTCGCTCTGCTAAAAATAATTTCATCCGTACTAAATGCTCTCAACTCTCCAACTTGAATTCTTCCCGCTCCCTCTGGCACCTTGCCAAAAACCTTTCTAGCAACTTTACATCATCATCCTTCCCTCCTCTTGTCTACTCTAATGGCTCTGTAGCTATGTCTTCTACTGATAAGGCAGATCTCTATGCTCAGACTTTCTCCTACAATTCCACTTTAGACGATTCTGGTGCTGTTCCTCCATCAATTCCCCCTCAGACTTCCTCATGGCTGACTTAATAATTTCTTCAGCTGATGTATTTTCTGCCATCGCTGGCCATAATACTAACAAGGTATACTGGGCCTGATGGAGTCCCTCCTCTTGTCCTCAAGAACCGTGCTTCTGTGCTAACACCCAGCCTAGGTAAACTTTTTCGCCTTTGTCCTTCAACGTGTACCTTTCCTTCTTGCTGGAAGTTTGCTCTCATACAGCCAGTCTCAAAGAAGAGTGACCATTCCCAACCCTCTAACTATCATCCAATTGCTTTAACATCCTGTGTCTCATAAGTTTTTGAGTCAATTCTTAACAAGAAAATTCTAAAGCATCATTCCTATCACAACCTTCTTTCTGATCGTCAGTATGGGTTCCGCCAGGAATGCTCCACTGGCGATCTTCTCACCTACCTTTCAGACTCCTGGTCATCCTCCTTTTGGGACTTTGGTGAAATTGCACCTGACATCTCAAAGGCTTTCAGTCAAGTCTGGCATAAATCTTTAATATCCAAGCTACCCTCTTACAGTTTCTATCCTTCTATCTTTCCCTTCATCTATAGCTTCCTTTCTGGTCATTCTATAGCCGCTGTTGTAGATGGCCATCATTCTTCTCCTAGATCTATCAACAGTGGTGTTCCTCAGGGCTCTGTCCTATCACCAACTCTCTTCCTTTTATTCATCAATGACCTAAGCTGTACATCTAACCCTATCCACTCATACGCTGATGATTCCACCCTTCTTCACCTTTCCATTCAGTTCTCACAATGTCCATCTCAGCAGCAATTACTTCAACAAACAAGAGATGAGGCTATGGCACGCCTAATGTCTGACTTGGCTTGTATCTCTGACTGGGGTAAAAATAATCTTGTTGTTTTTAATGCATCAGAAACTCAGTTTTTACACTATCAACCCAACACAATCTTCCACAGGAGTACCCACTAGTGTTTAATGGTATCTGGCTCAATCCTGCATCATCCTTGAACATGCTTAGAGTTTCATTCACTTGGGATTTATCTTGGAAAGATCATAATGCATCTCTTGTAAAATCTGCTTCCAAGAGATTAGGCATGCTAAGCCAACTCCGTACCTTCTTTACCACCGCAGAGTTGTCGACTTTATACACGGGTTTTATTCGCCCCTGTGTAGAGTACAACTCTCATGTGTGGGGAGGCTCCCCACATACAGCTCTTCTCAACAGGGTGGAGTCAAAGGCTTTTCGTCTCATTAACTCTCCTCGTCTTACTGGCTTCCTTCAACCTCTGTCTCTTCGCCGCACTGTTGCACTTTTATCTCTTTTCTATCACTACTTCAATGATCACTGTTCCTCTGAACTGTCTGCTTGCATCCCTCCACCTCTATGAGGGGTGCGTGGCACCCGTCTAGCGACAAACTCTAATCCCTTTTCTGTCCAACTCTCTAATGCAAGAGTTAACCGGTACTCCCAGTCCTTTATTTATGCAACAGGTCAACTCTGGAACTGTCTCCCTGTGTCTGTATTTCCTACTTCCTGTGATCCCCAGTCTTTCAAACACAGTGTGTCCAGGCATCTCAAAATGAACGGATCTTGAATTTGGCTCCCTTCTGTATTTTTTTTTTTTTTTCTTGGAAGGAATGGTTTGTGGGCTCCTGGCCTTTGGTTCCTTCTTTCTTGCATTAAAAAAAAAGCTGTCTGGACATTGCTACTCCTCACCGTGCCCTAGGGTGGGAAAGGAGGTCCGGATGATGATGATGATGATGATAAAATAGGTCACTGGAGTGAAGGGGATAAAGAAAATTATCAAAACATAGAGGACAAACACAAAGAGTCTGGTTAATACTCTCTAATCTGAATTTACTATTGACATTACCACTAATGAGAGTAGGCCAGAGCTACAGTTCCATTTAACTAACTGTGAACAATATTGTAATTTTTCAATATCAAAAATATTACACCTTGTTAATGGGGCAATATGGGAGTGGCTGTTATTTATTTATTTATTTATTTTTTTCTTAACATGTCAAGTGATGTAGGTTTCTCAGGCCAAACATTAATACAGACTGAGACAGCCTTAAACACAACCATAAGATGACTAAAGCATTTTCAATACAACAGAGCTCCTTGTTATTTAAACATTTTCTTGCATCATATTTGGCTAAACTTTGGACTTATCTACAAAAACTTCCAAGTTACAGTAATTAGCACTGTACCTAAATCTTAATGCTTCCAAGGAAACACTCTTGGTCCACGGCTGGCTCTTGCAAAACAAGTTAATTTCTGTACTTAAGACTGGAGACTTAAACATCCCAGTCTGAAGACTGTAACAGTTCATCTCACTATGCTTAAAACTATGCCTAAGTGTGTCACAGTTACGGAATGACACTGAAACTCTCAAGAAATGAATACATGAAATAAACACTGTACAGGGTAATAAGAAAAAAAAAAACTTTATCCACAAACACAAAAACAAACACTGGCAAAATAAATGGTAATCAGAGAAAGCTATTCAAGACAGCAACAAAAACAAACCATAAATTAGCACCTGTGTGGCATAAACTCTTCACCATACAGCCAAAACAAACAGTAAAAATAAGTCCCACATCACACTACCCAAACTCAAGACACATACATGCACACACAAGACGAGTCTGACCTGATCTCATTGTTGATGGCATCAAGCTGCTCTTGCAACATGAGGGCAAGGGTCTGTGCATCGGTGTGGTGTGAGGGTGAGAGCATATCCATGTGGGAGAAGATGGACTCTGCATCTTCACCCTCCCCATCGGACAGCTCCCCACCCTCCCCGCTGAATGGCTGCGCCAGGTGCCCACCTCCACTGCCACCCCCGCCCAGCTCCCACCCCGGCCCTGCCTGCTGCACCAAAAAGGGTTTGACTGGAATTTTAGGATTTAAATTCTTCTAATCACCTACCCTTAGCCTCTTTACAATGAGGACATCTTTTAGGCTTACAGTGACCTCATGCACTGAAAGGACATCCATCATCCAATCCTACATTGCCCCATGAGGAGCGTAGAAGCCCAGGGCTAGGCAGTAAGTCCTGACATTTAAGATGAGAGTGACCAGCCTCACTCATCCCTGAGTGGCATTACATGAGCAATAAACCCCAATTACCCCTTGGATATAAACCTTCACCAGTTCAATCTGACTGGAGCACAATAATTACCCACTAAACCACCACATGCCAAAATTTGGTTATATGGTTACCACCCAGCAAATGAGGGATATTATCTAATCTCTTCAGATCAATGAATGTCTCCAAAGCTACGTAAAACTGTCTTCAGAATATTAATAAATGATGAAAAATATATCACTGGACTGAAGTAGTAGTAGTAGTAGTAGTAGTAGTAGTAGTTGTTCCCTAGGAAGTCTGGCCGAAAAGTCCCAAGTCACTAAGGAAGGCCATAGCCGAGACCGGGCTTTCCCACAGAGCTCTCAAGGAGTGTATGTTGTGTTGTTGGCGCAGGCAACTGTGTGCAATACAGTCTTCCATAATGTGCTTAATAGTATGGGATGCTGTGTTGCATCCTGGACAGGCATCAGCAAAGGAGTCTTCCAGCCTCTTCTGATAACTCAAGAGGGCTGGATGATGCCCACATCTCAGCCTGGCCAAGTGGACCATGTCCTCACGAGGGAGGCAGAATTCAGAAGGATGGATATCAGGAGGCCATGCAAGGAGCTGTGTGTTGTCTTTAAGTGACTGAATGGAGTGGCGTGATCTGAACATGGATATGCTTCTGGATGCTGGTTTGAGGCACGTGAGGGGGTAGAGATGACAGTATTTTTGTATGACATCGTGTGAAGGGTGTTGTTTTGATGTTCCTTGGTGTGTGTGGATGTGCTGCTATGTAATGTAGTGGATGGTGTGGGTTTGTGGAGGCTGCCACTAAAATTTGTGTGCCTCTCATGTCTAGATGATCCTTGACTTTGGGGACTTTGATTTCTTGGTGTACGTGATCCGTGGGTGTAGCTGTGCAGCCTGTGATTATTTCTATGGCCTTGTTCTGTATGGTCTGTAGAGTGTTGCAGTGTGTTTTAGTGAGGTTAGAAGCCTAAGCAGGGCTTACATAACTCATCAGTGAATGTATATATTGTTTGTATACTGTGGTAGTGGTTTCTTTGTTGTGCCCAAATGTTGTATGGGCAAGTGACCTTAGGGCACTGAGTCTTGGTGTTAATATATTTTTGATGTTTGTGATGTGTTGCTTAAATGACACTGATGTTTTGTATATTACACACAGGATTTTCTGTGTGTGTGTGTGTGTGTGTGTGTGTGTGTGTGTGTGTGTGTGTGTGTGTGTGTGTGTGTGTGTGTGTGTGTGTGTGGTAGGGAAGTGTTGTTTATGGTGGTGCAGAATGTGACTATGTTCTGTTGCCCACTTTGTGAGAAAGGTCACTGTGGATCTGGCTGGGGTTACTGTGAGTTGGTTTGTAGTGAACCATTTGTGTAGTGTGTTGAGGTATGGTTGGAGGATGTGTATGGCTGTGTTTGCATTTTGGTGTGTACATATAAGTGTTATGTCATCTGCATAGGAAGCTATGTGTATTTGTGGTGTGTGGGGTGTGGGTATGTCATGCATGTATAGGTTAAAGAGAGTAGGGGACAAAACAGATCCTTGAGGGACACCCTTTGTGAAGTTTCTAATGTTCGATGACTGACCTGCAAATGTCACATGTGCATATCTGCCTGCTAAATAGTTTGCCAGCCATCTTTCTGTGTTATTGTGCATGTTTATCTTGAATATTTTGTTTGTGAGGTTGTCACGGGGGATGGCATCAAAAGATTTGCTAATGTCTAGTGTGACTAGGAGTGTTCAGTGTGGTGGCCTAGCTGAACTGATGCCATCAAAAACTCTCTGTGTAAGGTCTGTAAGAAGAGTGGGGAGTGTAGCAGCCTAAAACCATGTTGTGATGGGGATAGGGGGATGTGAGGTGTAACTAACTGTAAAACCAGTCGTCCAGTGACTTTGGAGGGGGTGCAGAGGAGTATGATGGGGTGGTGTGAGGAAGGTAACATGGGGTCTTTGTTGGGTTTGGGGTAGTGATGATAGTGCCATGCTTCCAGATGTTGGGTATTACGATGTGTGAGTAGCTGTAGTTTCGTATGTTGGTGAGTGCTTGTATGCCTTGTGGTCCAAGGTGTTTAAGGTGTATGTTGCTAATGTTGTCTGGTCCACTGGCAGATGAGAACTTAAGGTTACTAATGATGTGCTTCATCTGGTTGTAAGTGAAAGGTGCAAAGTCTGGGTCTGTGGGGAACTGTCTCTTGCGTCGGATGACATGTCGATTGTCATGATGGGAGTTTAGATGGCTGACGTATGAAAAGTGACTGACGAGGGTGTTTGATTGTTCTTTGTTTGAGGGTATAGTGTCTGTTGTTGTGATGGCAGCGTATGACAGTATAGTGTTGCTGGTGGAGAATGTGATGCTGTTTAGTGTTTTGTAGAGTTTGATGGTGTTTGTTCTGTGATCAAGTGTTTGGAGACAAATTATTCCAATTTAGTGTTTGCCATTCTGATATTTTATTGTTTACTTGAGTACTGAGTGCTTGCATTTGTTGTACGGTGTCTTGTGTATGGGGTGTTGGGGAGAGTTGTTGTGTGTCACGTTGACTGATGAGGCCTTGAATTTCTGGTGTGAAGTTGGGGTTGTCTCTCTTTCTGTTGCCTCTAGGGATGTGTCTTCTGTCTGTGTTTGAATAACTGTACTGAAAGTGTGCACAGCAGTGTTGATGTCTGTGATGGGTGTACTGTTTAATGTTTCAAAGTGTTGTTGTGTCTCAGTTGTGAAGGCCTCCCAGTTGGCGCTCTTATAATTACTGTATGTGTGTCTGGGATTGCTGAGGAATTTATGTGGAGTACAGAGGGTGGATAGGATATGAAAAAATGTGATTCGTGAAAGATGTGGAATGAGGAAGTTGGTGGACACCAGAATCAAAAACAGTGTACTGAGATGGTATGGTCATGTGGAGAGAATGGATAACAATAGAGTGGTGAAAAAAGTATATCTGAGCAAATCTAAAGGAGGGAGGAGGCAAGGTAGGCCAAGGAGAAGGTGGCGAGATATGGTGGATGAGTGTGTAAGGAAGAGAGGTTTGGAAGTCCGTGAGGCTAAGGAACTGACAAGAGATCGAGCTGGCTGGATGAATGTTGTGAGGAGAAGTGCAAGATCAGGGAATTGGCACCCCTTTTTAACATGACAACATCTGGACTGACTCTACCAGATACATTTATGTGAAGCTACACAACGTGGTGAATGTATTTGGAATATCTGATTGAGCCAGGATTCCAGGGGCTTGAATGATGAGTGGATGGATGCGTGGCCCATTGGACTGGGCAAATTTGGGCTGTCTGGACATTGCTACTCCTCACTCTGCCCTAGGGTGGGAAAGGAGGTCTGGATGATGACGATGATGATGTGTGTCTGTGGCCAGCTGGGGTTATTCTGGTTTTGGTAGTGATTATGTCTGGGAAGTGGTCAAAGCCAAGGTAGTTAACTATAACAGCATTGGTGAGGAGCACCTTCATGCAGCAACACCAGTATACTGTAACCAGGAAGTTCTGCTACTAGTTACAAACATCCCTCAACTCACTCCATCTTCTGAAAAGGCAATGGTGGACTGCAAAAGAGGGCTAACTCCAGTCTACAGTCTGCCAAATTCATGCTCACATAAACCTGGACCTACAACTCCTACTGCTATTGCTACTGCATCAGTGACTCACACTAATCACCATTCATTACAATGGTGATTCTATATTTTTTTTCAATTTCCATGAAACAATTCAAACCATTTAATCTAGGCGACTCAAACTATTTACTCTCTACGATGACAACCCTAACTAAACTTTCCCTCACCTGCGCATTCTCCTCCTCCAGGCCTGGCGTGCGTTTGATAGGTGGGGGAGCCGAGGGTGGGCGGCGGGGCAAGGAGCGAGAATCAAAGCTGGAGTGGGACGTGCTGCGTACAAACTCACCACCCGTGGGAGACACTGACCTGTAGGCATGGTAAAAGGGTGGAATGAGGTTCTTTTTTAGCTTCATTTTTATTCTTTTTTTATTCTTTCCTCCTACCTCTCTCTCTCTGGATGGTGATAGCAGATTTATGTTCCTCTTGTTTGATAAATTTATTATGATATTACTATCTGCCTCTCCCTACCATGTGAAGCTTAGCTGTTCACAGGAAGGATGGGGGACATACTTGGTGATCCTTTATTATACGAATGACATATGTCATTAGATAGACATATGTTCACCATTTGCCTCTCCCTACGAAATAAACCTTTAATATATGAATACTTTCCTTAACTACCTTCTCATGAGCCACCACCATAGCTTCACCTGTTTTTATGTACAGTACAGTCTGTGTTCAGTATTCAGTTTTTATTTAGCTAATGTTTTTGGTCCCCTGGAATCACTTCTCCACACAACATAATCACACTGTATACATATATCTACATGCTTCACTGGACATGACAGACCATGGACATCTGGCAACATCAATTAAGTGTTCTTAAATGTTTTGAGATACTGGTGTCTATATTTTGATGTACTGTCTATGCCACAACAACAAGTAGGCAAAATGGTATTGCTGGGGCAGAGTTTGTCTCACTCCAGTCTAATCTTATGATGCTGGACAGCAATGCCTTCACACAGTGACACTAATATAACTGGCCACCTCTGCTACTCAGTTATAAAAGTAATTTCTTTACTTCTTTCTTTCCTCGTCCTTCTGCCTACGGGTGTCTTTACACTCCCTCTTTTGTCAATCTTTTCTTTATTCTTTCCTGTTCCTTCTACCTTTGGGTGACTCTACACTAAGTGACAAGCCGAATGGTTTCCTGTACACCAGGAAACCATTTACTATGCTGGGTGGTAACCATATAACCAAATAATGGCACCTGGTGGTTTAGTGGGTAATTGTGGTGCTCCAATCGGACTGAGCCGGTGAAGGTTTATATCCAAGGGATGGTTGGAGTTATTGCTTATGTAATGCCACTCAGGGATGAGTGAGGCTGGTCACTCTCATCTTAACTGTCAGGACAAATTTGCCTACCCCCAAGCTCTTATGCTCCTCATGGGGCAACGTAGGATTGAATGATGGATGGATGGATCCTTCTCCCTATCTCCCAAATGGAAGAGGAAGAAGTGCAAGAATGAGCAACTTGAAAGGACTTCTTCAGCCTGTAGTTCACCAGCTTCAATTTGGATAAGCCTGAGACCAAAACAACGGTCTGATAATGATTTTCTGTTCTATTCATGCTACTTCCAGACAAAGGTATTCTGCTAAAGTGATTTATTCAGACTACAAGGGTTGAATACAGCCTTTATTAGCTCCTTCACTACAGCAATATGGTGTTCTTAACTAAGTAAAATTGTCTGGGAGTTGCAAGAATAAACAAAAAATAAGGAATCACTGGTCATCATATCCTATACCGGGATGGAACTGGTAATGGTAGAACAGGTAACCATATAATTCTAAACCCCAACCATGATATAACGTACTTTTGAATTGCAATCCTACTAACACTAGACAATCTTATTTTAGTCAAGAAGAATCAATACTGTGGTAGTGAAAGGGTTAATGAAGGCTATGTCTAACCCTATGGTTTGAAGCTTCTCTTTCCTAAGATTAATAAAACAGTCTGGAAGTAGCAAGAAAAACAGAAAATACATCATCAGACTGAATGACTAAAAAGATTACTTTGCTATTTTGTTCTGCTACACTATACAGTGGTTCACGATTCATGTTGTTGTACAAAGCTAATGTTAAAGACAGATAATCTGATTCTTACTGCATCTGTATTTAGCGTTATTTATCAAGGGAAAACCACACGTACAGTGAGAGATCTCTGCTTAAAAGACGCCTGTTTTTACTACACTATTGTCATCTGTACTATACATGACAACGCCCTCATGAATCCCAGTGACCTAACCAAGCATAATGGTAACTTCAACACAAGATATCCATACAAACAGGTACAGTAAACATTTCCTTGTGATCCATTCACTTCACTGAAAATAACTTGAACTAAAAGTCGCAAAAGCATCAACAACAGTAATTTACTAAAAGAAATGTCATTTCAATATTTTCCTATAGGTTTTTCATTCTTGTCAATCACGATAAAACAATGAACTTCCAATGTCTTAAAATACTGTATCTCTCTACTTAATGAATTCCTGAATTATACCACAAATAAAGACTTTAAGTAACAAATTATCAGTAAGTTATCACCTGACTGTCCTTATGTTACAGAAGACAGGCTATCAGTGCCAAGAAACAGGCATGCTGCAACAGCTGTAGGAGGACAGTGCCACAACACAACCAAGCACAACATCAATCATTATATTTCTCTTCCCTCTCTGCCTCTGCCTATCAGTATGTACTTCACTGCATGGATAATCACTGTTATTCATTTCAACACTCACTTGATGCAGTGCTGCCTACTTCATCCTTCTCCTATCTCATTCTATCTCTCTGTCTGCAATCCTTTCTACCTGCTTCTCCCTTTCCATCCTGTCAATCTTTATTACTCTTCTTTCCACTTCAGGTGGCTTTACACTAATGGTTTTCTGCAATCCAGGAAACAATTTACTGTGCTGAGTGGTAACCATAAAACCAGATAATGGGGTGCAGTGGAGTTTGCTATAGTGCCCCTGTCAACTGGGAGAAGGGACAAATACAGCATCCATCCGGGAACCAAATCTCCACATTATTTCCTGCACCTCACTGTGGCAAGGTGGTCAGCTGGAAGGGAACATGGTTCACTGCATGGGAAAACCCGGCAGGGGTGGTTGTTTGCTGGTGGATGATAGGTGTGCTCGGCCAGACAGACAGGGGTTGAGCAACAACAAAACCCAGTGATGTATTACTCTGGTTTATTCTTGTTCCCACGAGACAATTTTACTCAGCTTTGGAGACACTTTTGAAACTGATGAGCCTTTCTTTACACCATCACTACAAGATGTCTCCCAAATACAGAATAAAATCATCAGGTAGCAGCAGGATTTAAAAAAAAAAAAAAAAAAAAAAAAAACTTTGCACCATCACTATACCTCCCAAATACAGAATAAAATAATTAGGTACCATCATCATTATCATCATCCGGACCTCCTTTCCCAACCTAGGGCAGTGTGAGGAGTAGCAATGTCCAGACAGCCCAAATTTGCCCAGTCCAACAGGCCACGCATCCATTCACTCATCATTCAAGCCCCCGGAATCCTGGCTCTGTCTGATACACAAAAAACATTCACCACGTTCTGTAGCTTCATATAAACGTATCCGATAGAGTCACACCGGACACTGTCACGTTAAAAAGGGGTGCCAAATCCCTGATCATGTGCTTCTCCTCACAATACTCATCCAGCCAGCTCGATCTCTTGTCAGTCCCCTAGCCTCATCGACTTCCAAACCTCTCTTCCTCACACACTCATCCACCATATGCCTCCATCTTCTTCTTGGCCTACCTTGCCTCCTCCCTCTTTCAAATTCGCGCAGCTATACCTTTTTCACCACTATTGCTATTCATTCTCTCTGCATAACCATACCATCTCAGTACACTCTTCGATTCTCGTGTCCACAGACTTCCTCGCTCCACATCTTTCACGAATCACACTATTTTATAACCTATCCACTCTCTGTACGCCACTCCAAAAAATTGGGACTTATGTACAGGGTTTGTGAGTTCTTCACTGACAAGCAGATGGCCACAATATACAAAAGTCATGTGCGTTCTCAGACTGAATACTGTTCACCACTATTGAGTGGATGTGGAGCGGTTGCATTGAGGCAGTTGGACAAAATTCAAAATAAAGCCATTAGATTAATCAATAATCCTGCCATTACGCAGGACTTTCCTCCATTATCAGTACGCAGAGATGTTGCTTCTTTAGCATTATTTTATCGATATTTTACCGTAAGTGCACCGACGAACTAGCTTCAATTGTGACTCCCCTTCACATTTTCTCCCGAACTACTCGGGCAGCTGGGAGTGCCCATGAACTCACACTCTCTCCCCCGCCATGCAGAACCTCTGCTTATCAAAATTCATTTATCCCCAGAACTACTACTCTCTGGAATTCACTTCCTGGGAGTTGTTTCCCACAAACATTTAATCCACTTCAATTTAAATCCAGTTGTTATAAATATTTTATGAATGGAGGATGCCTTTAGGCACATGGACTTATTATTTTCCCTTGGTTTTTCCTTCCTCCATTCATTATCTTAAAAAAAAAAAAAAAAAAAAAAAAAAAAAAAAAAAAACATACATTCCTCATCCATCCAATCTCCACTGCTCTCACTCTTGACTTTTCATTTTCATCCCACACTACTGCCTCACATCTATAAGTTAAAAATGGCACTAACACTCCTTCATGCAAGCCTCGTGCAGCTGTAACATTCAAGCCTCTGTTTCTTATCAAGGCCTTCATTGCACCAGCTACTTTCCTTCCTTGTGTCACTCTACTTTCCATTTGTTTTGCAATGTTTTATCACTGTACCCAGGTATCTGAACTCTCTCACCAATTTCAGTCTCTCTCTGTTCACTGTAACATCACACTGGGAGTCACCTTCTCTCTCAATAACCATCACTTTATTCTTTTCTACATTTACTCTCAAGGCACGATGCCCACACACATCAGCAAAACTCTGCACTAGTCTACCAAGTTCTTGTCTGGTATCTATAAAGTAGTACTGCATCTTCAGCATACAACAAATTTGAGATATTCCATCCATCACCATTCATTACCAATGCTATCCCCCTCTCCATTACTCATGTTTTTACTTCTCTTACCACCCATCCATACATACATATTAAACAACCATGGGGACATCACACAACCTCGCCGCACACCCACACCAATCGTGAACCATTCACTTAGATGTCCATTTAACCTTACACATGCTTCACTACCATCATAAAAACTCTTGACGGCACCTACCAGCTTACCATCTACATCATACATGCGCAAAACCTTCCACAATTCTTCTCTGACTACTTTGTCATATGTTTTTTCCAGATCCCTGAATGCCATCAACACCTTACAGTCCTTCTCACAGGCTTTCTCCACTATCTGTCTTACTGCAAATATTTGATCCACACAACCTCTGCCACTCCTAAAGCCACCCTGTTCATCACTCTCCAGGACTTCTGATATCTCTCTTACTTTCTCTATAATAATTCTTCCATACATCTTTCCTACCACACTCAATAAACTTATGCCACAATAATTCTCGCACTCACTTCGCTCGGCTTTATTTTTGTACAGGGGTACAGTCACAGCCTTTTTCCATTCTGCTGGCAGTTTCACTCATCCATGACTTCTTACATATCTTCAACACGCACTTCATTCCGCTCTCTCCATTACACTTAATCATCTATACATACACCTCATCAACCCCAGCTGCTTTCCCATATTTTGGCCACTTCACAGCGTTCTTCACCTCTGCAAATGTCACGTTTCCTGTCACTAAATTCTTTCTCCGCACACCCCGAAAACCAATCATGTTTACAGTAGCTCTGATCTCTCTATTCCCATTCATCAGGCTTTCAAAATATTCTTTCCATTTGGTCTGTACTTCATCCCCATGGGTTAATAATCTACCACTTGCATCTTTCACATTTTCACATTTCTTTCTGCTGTCACTTCTATATTTCCACACCTCCTTCCAGAATAACTTTCCATTTTCAGAGTAATTTGCATTCATTTTTCTTCCTAGATCATCAATGACCTCCTTCCTTTTCCTCTTCACTAGTCACCTTATGTGCTTCTTGCTCTCAATATATTCAGTTACTTCAACTGAAACCCTGTCCTGTAACCACTCTTGCCACTTGTTCCTCTTTTCCTCCACTGCTTTCTTAACTTCTTCATCCCACCATGCCATACCTTTCTTCTTTGATGTTATTCTTGCCACACCACAGACCGTTTTAGCATTACTAACTAAGCAATCCCTATGTGCATTCCACAGGCTGTCCAGATCATTTCATTCCAATTCACAGATTCTAACTCCTTCCCTACTTTGGTCCTGTATTCATCTGCCATTTCTTTGATCCTCAGCTTCTCGACTTTCAGTCTTTCTCCCTGACTGTTCCTCTCTCTCCTGGTCCACCTCACTCCTCTCAGCTTGATCTTGCATACCACAGTCATATGATCCGACAGACCTGAACATCATCCTCTCACAGCCCTCGTATCAACAACCATTCCCAGCATCGACCTTTCTACGAGCTCATAATCAATGAGGCTTCTTTCAATACGATCCCTGTTCTCTCTATACCATATATATTTATGTGCATCTTTGTTTGAAATAAGAGTTACAAGTGCATAATCTCCTTTCCTAACACAAATCCTTCAGTTGCTTCCCAGTTTCATTTTCTCCTGGCACTCCATTACAGCCCATTATGCCATCCTCAGGACCAATGCCTACTCTCCCATTGATATCACCCATTGCAATCACTTTATAGCTCCTTGGCATTTCTCCCACTGCTTCATCCAGCTCATCCCAAACCCTGTCTTTCTCTCTCTCCTGTCATCACACAATGCATATGCTACAATCACAGCCATTTTCACCTTCTCAAACTTGAACTTAACATATATACATCTCGCAGCTGACACATCTGTAATCTCTCACTCCACTCTGTCTCACTTCATTCATCAACAAAGCAACTCCTTCCTTGCATCTTCCTTGCCCATTCATGCCAGACATCACACACTTTCCACCCTCCCACTCCTCCACTTCACACCCTTTCAACTTTGTTTCACACAATGCCATCACGGTATATCTTGCATGCTTAAACACATTCTCCCCTTCCACCCTCTTGCTCTCCTCATTCACACCTCTCACATTTCACATGGCCATGCAGATCTGTCCATTTGGTTGAGGCCTTGGGCAGGTATTGGGCTCTCTGAGGCTCTTTGAAATATTTGTCATGATTAAGTGATTCTAGACAGGAGAATCTGGGGGACACTTAATCCGGCCAAAAACCCACGTTATATGGTTACCACAAAGCATAGTAAATGGTTTCCTGAGTACAGGAAACCATTGGCGTAGAGACCATAAGGGATCCCTAAACTGAGTGAGTGGATGATGGGCATCCCCATCTACCACAAAGGATTTATTTAAAAAAAAAAAAAAAAAAAAAAAAAAAAAAAATCCCATCACTGAAGAGGTTAATGCCTAATAAAAAAAGAGTTCTATACAAAAATTACAAAGTTTGTCCCTCAATAACAATGGCAGACAACTCAATACCTTCTTTTTATATGTCACTAAATATATTACTCACCAAACTTGTCCACACCATACTCCTCTGGCACTAACATTACGCCTTTCACTCCAGTGATGTATTTTATATCTTAATCTTGAATATATCAGATGGTATTACTCAGCTTAGGGGAGACACTGGAATCTCAAGGGGACAGAAAGAGCCTTTAATATACTCCTTCACTTTTACAGATAATTCCCAAGTTGAATAAAATCAGCAGCATATAGCAAGAACAATACCCGTACTGTACTGACAAATACATCACTGGACTGGGATAACGATACACTTCTAATACTGATAAAACTGTTCCTAAATACTGTACTTCCATATAATAACCATAAATAGTTCTGATTTACTTACCATTCCTATATTTCCACCTATTAAATTTTCTTTATAATTTTTTTACACCAAAATTGTAATACAAATGAACACACATCAATTTCACATGCACTAGGATTAAGGTTATGTTAAACACATTAGATGGCATTTTTATAATTTCTGATCATGCAGAGATAAGTTAAGTTCAAAGCAAAGTAGGTTATGATAAATAGCAAAGGTGTACTGTAAAACACTTAAGAGGTACATTTTTGATGGGCAGCTTACGATACATGGTGACATTAGTTGGTAATAAGCCGGCAGCACTAGGAGGGGTTGGGAACTACCTTGAAAAATTTATCTATGTGTATACATATATATATGTACATGATGGTTATCTACTGTATGTACATGGTTATGTATACATATGTACATTATGAATAACACATTAAGTTATATTCTCACTGCACAGAGGACTTTGTAACACTTTCTAATCAATTCAGTTTCCATATTACACCTTCATATTGCCTTCTATGTTATTATTGTATTTATAGCTTATTAATATCGATATAGATTGTGTCAGTAACATACAAGAGGATATTATCCCCTTCAAACTGATGATATATTTTACACTATTTTTGCGACAACCAAGCAACTTTATTCACGTCTGGAAAGTTCATTCATACTGAATGGGTTACTGAAGACTATCTAATCCATTCAGTTCAAAACTGTTCTCCCAAACCACATAAAAACTGTCTAAAGGCAGCAAGAATAAAATAAAAAGTAAGTTATCAGGGCAAATAGTTAAAGAGTATAAGAATGAGTAAAAACTGAGAAAAAATGTTATAAAATCTCCTAAACCAACCAGAATACTTGATCAATATCGGGGTTCTTCTTGTATGCACATTAACTAGCGTCCCTCATATCAAATTCCTGACAACAGCAACTATGCTTCCTAGTGCATGCTATGAAGTTACTGTCCAATCTACAAAACTAAATGTAATAATTTATCATCTTATACACAATTTAGTGTTTTCCTAATCCCATTTCTCTAATGTTTTCATCTGTTACTGTGCAGAGATTTGCCTTTTGCATAAATACCAAGCTGTATAGGGTCAAAGTTGGGGACTACAGTAGGTTAGCATTATGCCCTTACACCTGAAGGGGATAACATGGGACTGGCTGTTACCACTGCCATCAAGGGATAATTGTTTTAAGTGGCAATACTGTTGTCTTTCATATGTGATGGTGATCACAGAGGAGGGTTCAGTTAATTAAACTGTGATCAATTGGCTGGATTGGAAGCTTAGACTTAAATTCCCTGTAGTTAATCACATCCACGAAAACTGTTTGTACATTCCTATCAGTCCAGTCTGGTCCAGTCCAGCAAAAGTTTTGGGATAGTCTTTGCTTTGAGTCCAAACTATGCCATTACTAAAAAACAGAAACCACTCCACCTTACTTCATCTCGCCTACAAGCTTTCTGATCCTTCAAACATTCAGGTTTAAGTTCAATCTGATTCAGACTATATAATACATGATTAGATACCATTACATACAACGCTGATACTTATTTCTGTTGGTGAACTATTAAATATTATTGGACTGTGAGACTGGGTTCTATTTCATACAAACACCCTACTCATTGATAACAGTAAAGTAATTTAACTCCTTATCTATGACAACATATTTTTCTATTTGTTATTTTTACCACAGGTGGGTTAACCCCTTACCTACGACAACATATTTTTCTATATGTTATTTCTACCATAGGTGGGGCGCTCAACATCCACTCACTCTACGTTGTGCTGCTTTGGGTGTCTGCCCTTTCCTCTCTTCCATCTTTCCTCTTCTCTCTATCTTTCCTTCATTCTTTCCTCTTCCTTCTGCCTACTGGTGGCTTTAAACTCTCTCTTCTGTCTTTCTTTCCTTCATTCTTTCCTCTTCCTTCTGCCTATGGGTGACTACACTGAGTGACAAGCCAAGGAGTTTCCTGTACACCAGGAAGATACGTACTACATTGGGTGGTAACCATACAACCAAATTATGGTGCCCAGTGGTATAGTGGATAATCAAGGCACACCAGTTTGATTGAGCCTGTGCAGGTTTATATCCAAGGGGTGGTTGGGGTTTATTGCTCATGTAATGCCACTCAGGAATGAGTGAGGCTGGGGTTTATTGCTCATGTAATGCCACTCAGGGATGAGTGAGGCTGGTCACTCTCATCTTAAATGTCAGGACCAACCTGCCAAGCCCCAGGCTCCTATGCTCCTCATGGAGCAACATAGGACTGGATGATGGAGAGATGAATATTTCAACCACCTATTTAATTTAGCTTTGCAGAGACTTTTCAGGCTAGAGGGATTAAATTTTGAATTCATTTACCCCTCTTCAGTACAAGAAGTCTCCCCCCAGCTGAATAAAATAATCCAGAGGTAGCAAGAAATTACAACACTGAATTGATGGGGTTAACCTCTTCAATCTGATGATGTATTTTCAATTTTCATTCTTGTTAGCTTCCAATGATTTTATTCAGCTTGGGATTGACTTTTTTAACTGGAAGTTGTTAGAAACAGCTTTCATTAACTTCTGCTCTATGATAGGGCTCTCTTTAAACTCCATAAACTCACATGGTAGCAATAATACAATGACAATGACATCCCTGGACTGAAGGTGTTATATCTTTCAATCCAGTGACATCTTTTTGCAATTTATTTTTCCAATTACCATATAATTTTATGCAATCTGGGAACATCCTCTAACAGTGACCTGGTCCTTCCAGTTTGAATAATCCCTCTTCAGTTGAATAAAACTGCCTGGAGGTACTAGGAACAGAAATGAAAATATTTCATCAAATCGACACTGTTAGGCAAGTTTCTGTGTCGGTGTGATCTGTGTGATTTGTGGAACACCACATCTCCTTTATTACCTGGTCAGTGCTTCTGTCTGTTTAATATTGAAGGCAATCTCCTGTTGCAAAATTTGTTGCTTCAGTTGTTCTGCTTCCAGTTGCCGTCTGGACAATTCTTTCACTATTTCACTCTGTGGTGGCAAAATAGAAAATGTAAAACTAAACGGGTCTATAAGCCAGACATCAAGCACACATTCAGAGCCAAAAAATTGATGAAAGGTAGGAGGATGTGTGAAGTGCGACCCAGGCAAGCAGTGCACAGCCCAAGTATTGTCACAATGCTCACTGCTGAACTCATGGTTACCATCTCAGATTCAATGCTCAGATGACAATGTTGATGCAGTTTTTACACCATGCACTCCTCTCTTGGTGAGAAGCTAAAGTGATGCCTCTGTTTAGAGGAATTAGGTGTCTCTAGCCGAATGCCCTGTTTGATGCTAACCAATGGTCCTTGGGTGAGATCAAACACTTGACCCTTCAATCAAGAGCAAGAACTCAAAGCTACTAGGCCAAAAAGCTACTTGGCAGCTCCAATTGGGACAGCATAGTCAAGTGAAGGCTGACATTTCGTTAATTTTCAAATGTCCTTGGCTACGGCACCCTAGCCTCAGGACCCTACATCTTTCTACAGGCTGTTACTATAGGTTTTCCTAATTTCAATCTCGTTGACATACACAAAGGAAGCTCTTGATACTGGAGGAGTTACCCTGCAACTTAAATTTATCAATTTTGTTCAACAGGCTGGGGTCAAAATATTAAGAACTCAAGAGAATATTTAATATGCTTGTATTACAGTTGAGCACTGATGCTGGGTGTATGGTAAGCAATGAGCATGTTGACATTTTTGGGAGCAATGTGTTAGGCATAATGAGGCCTCCCACGTCACAGTACTCTCAGCTCAGATGCGACGGAGAAAAGGGGGAGCGCAGGATGATACAAAGAAAGAATGGAAGGGGGGAAAGATGAGAAACAAAATGAATGGACAGGGTGGGGAAAAAAAAGAAAAAAAAAAATGGAAAGAGAAATATTGTTAGGACTCCATATTATAATTACAAATCATAATAGATAAATAGATAAATAGATAGATAGAGAGACAGATAGAAGCAGGAAGTCAGATGATAAGGTATTGTGTCTGCGAGAATCAAGCAATGCTAAACATGCTTACACACTCTTAACTCAAGGAATGCTTTATAGGCACACGACAGCGCCTTGTGACCATACACACACATACACACATACTCACACACAGGCTTCTAGAACTTTCCAACAACAGTGTAACACACGTGACACGACCCCTGCTACACCAGAATTTAGGAACCAGAGCTCAGAAGGAGACAGGCCATAGAACCGGCAGGTAGTAGGGAGAAGGGCTTAGCAACATGGGAGAGAGAGAGAGAGAGAGAGAGGTAGCTAGCGGGACTCTACTTTATACTTCACTCGTGTGTGAGAGACTTTGTTGATATTTCCAAGACAAATAAAAATAGTCCCATACTCATCTTTACCTCTCCTGTCATTGCATGACAAATGGGAACGAAGATTATCATACTTACAAAACTACTCAAGTATAACAACCACTCGTCCACAACTTTAATATATATATAAGTAATCAACAAGTTACTACAAAGTCTTTTTATGAGATTTGTAATTATAATATGGAGTCCTAACATATGATATAAAAAGAATGAAAAGAGAAAATGACAGAAAAAAAATGGGAGAGTGAAAACAGGTATGGAAATGGAAAAAGATGGTAACAAAACCATGTTAAAAACAATGGAATGAGAAAAAAGATGCAACAGAAGAAGAACAGAAACAGAAAAAGATGAAGATGAAAAAGAATGAGAGGGGAGAATACGAGAGAAAATGAGAAACGTGAAAAGAAAACAAGGCTGGACTCAGAATATGGGAGGGAAGATGAAAGATGGGCTGAGAATAACAGGGGGAGTGAGAAAGAAGGGCTGCGAATGAAAGGGAATGAGAGAGACTGACTGCCAAGAGGTGCTGGAAGGAGTGAAAAAAGGAGAAAGGTAGAAGAGGAAGGGGTGAGGTCCTGAGAGCGAGATGATGTGAGTCTTGCTGAGGTGGCGACTTACCCCACCAACCCTTGCTGGAAGAGGTTCTCCATCTCCCCCTTCAAGTTTTCCAGTTCTTGTTGAACTCGTTCCTTTAAAGTGACAAGGGGTCATGACAGCTGATGTTACACACTAACACACACTATATCTACAACACTTTACTATCTGTCTATTGCTTCTCACAATTCTATTACATTTTATCAATAACCTTGTCACAGTGAAACAAGATTGAATTTACACAATACTGCAAAATAAGCTTCTGTCAAATCCAATATATAAATCAAATTGTGATCTAAACACGGGCATACAACCTATCTCATATCTGAGTGTTCTGTTACCTGTCAAGATGATATGAAAAGAGAAAAAGCAATTTTTTTCCCCAGCATTCAATTTGGTATATATATCTTCTACTGGGTTATACTTTTGAACTGAATAATGTTCTGCACTTTATAACAATATGTTCAGCATCACCAAATTTCCCTTCCAAGATACTGTACCAAGTAAGCAGTGTGGAACTAAACTGATACTTCCTATATACAGTGGTTAATATTACAGCACCTTGTTCTCTGCAGACAAGCAACTCAATATAATGTAATGGCATGAAACACTTAAGTACTGTATTGGTGATAATTACATATATCTAAGTATTAACCTGTTCAGTATGGTATCTTTATATATCATTCCTGCTGCTGCTAACGGAAAGTTTTATTCAGTTTAGGAAGGACCTCCTGTACTGAAGGGGTTAAATGAAGACAGTTCCCTTTCACAGTCAGAGGTGTTCCTATCTATCTATCTATTGCCAGATGCCTCAATCCCGTTTGGGGTGGCCACAAACAAATCGCCTCCAAGTCGCCCTGTCCCCCGCCATTTCACTCCCCTGCTCCCAACTCACCCCCCCCCTCTCTCATATACCTCTCCACCCCATCCCTCCATCTCATCCTCGGCCTCCCCCTCCCTCTTCCCCCCTCCACCTCACTCACATACACTCTCTTCGTCAGTCTTTCACCCTCCATCCTCTCCACATGGCCAAACCACCTCAGTGTGTTCCTCATAACGCTTCCTATCACATCCACATCAACACCACAACGCTCCTTTATATCCTAATTCGTCAGCCTGTCTCTCCATGTGACTCCACAGGCTCCTCTTAAATAACTCATTTCCACTGCTCTCACTCTTGACTTGTGTCCTTCCAACAGCATCCAAGCTTCACTTCCGTACATTAGAGTTGGTATCACAATACTGTCATGTAGTAACTTTTTCACTTCTATGCTCACTTCCCTGTTTCTTATCACTGCTTTCAAAGAACCAGCAACCTTTCTTCCCTGCTGTACTCTTTCAACCACTTCACCCTCCAAACCTCCATCCTTACTCATCACACTACCCAAGTACTTAAACGTACTCACATTTTCCAATTCCTCACCATTCAACCTCGCTGTACATTCACTGACTTCACCTCTCTCAAAGACCATCACTTTACTCTTCCCTACATTCACCTGTAGATTCTGTTTCTTACACACTCTCCCAAACTTATCCACCAAGCCTTGCAGCTCCCCTTCGTCTTCACTCAACAACACAGTATCATCTGCAAACAACAGTACAGGGAGTTTCCAAACACTATCCTCTCTCACCAGGGCCACTCCAACATCCACTGCCCTACCTTGTACCTCTTTTATTACCCCATCCATGTACAGATTGAACAACCATGGAGACATGACACATCCCTGTTTCAAACCAACTTTCAAAGAGAAAAATTCACTTAGTTCACCATCCACACGCACTGCAGCCTTCGCACCATCGTACATACTCTTCACAGCATTCAACAACTTCCCATCTACTCCATATATTCTTAACACTTTCCACAATCCTTGTCTATCCACCCTGTCATATGCTTTCTCCAAATCCATGAAAGCCGCATACAACTTCTTTCCCTTCTCTAGAAACTTTTACACTAAAGATCTAAGAATGAATATCTGATCTACACAACCTCTTCCCTTCCTAAAGCCTCCCTGTTCTTCTCCAACTAATTTCTCTGTTCTTTCTCTAACTCTGTCAATAAGTATCCTATCATACACTTTTCCTATTATACTAAGAAGACAAATGCCCCTATGATTACCACACACTTCTTTTTCCCCTTTTCCTTTGTACAAGGGAATAATTATACCTGACTTCCAATCCTCTGGGACTCTACCTTCCTCCCAGGCCAATCTGCACATGTTCCACATCCATTCTAGTACTATCTCTCCCCCATGCTTCAGCATTTCACCACACACTCCATCAATTCCTGGGGCTTTCCCCGATTTAACTTTCTTCATTGCTTCCACAACTTCTATCCTACTGATTTCTTCCTGTCTTCTCACCTCCCTACACTGAATAAAATCATCTGCCAGCAGAAGAACAGAATAAAAGACACATTAATTTCTTCAAAAGAATTACCTGCATGAATGTGGGGAAAATTCTGATACTGTTACTACACATCATTTTGCAACACAACCTCTTACTGCAACTATAAAACTAACAAAAGATTTTTTTTTTTTTTTACCCCTTCAATCTAATTATACATTTCCATATCTTATGCTTGCTACCACCATACAATTTTATGAACTTTCAGATAGGTCTAAGGCAGTGAATGTATTAATGAAGGCTAAACCTAATTCCACCCATTTGAAAAGTCTCTCCAAAGCTGAATAAAAGTGTCTGATGGTAGCAATAACAGAATATAAAAGACATCATTTGAGTGAAATGGGTAATTAAGAGAAAAACACTGACTTACCAGCTGACAGGAAAATAACTGTTAAGCAAAACATTTAAGCAAAACCTTATGATACTAATAATAATGTGGAATAATATATACTGAGTCATGAACTAAAGCAAATGATCATTAACAATGGTAACAATACTGCAAACATCAAAAACAGTTGGGGTGCCAATTAGAAAGGAATTAATGAAACATAGAAGTCATACAGTATTCTTAACTTCCTCAATCAGATGACATTTAAAAATTTATTCTTGCTACATCCAGATATTTTCACTCAGATTATGAAAAGCAACTCTTACTGAAGGGATTAATGAAGGCTATAAATAGCTCCTCAATTCAAAGAGTCTCTCCAAAGGCAAATAATATAGACTGGAAAGACCAAGAATAAAACAGACATTACGTCATCATACAGGAAAGGTTGAGACAACAATTGTAAAGGCGCCAGTACTCCACAATTTTGGACAACCATTTATGAAACCTCGGCATGTGAAAAGTGTACATAACTTCACTATCAGGCTGTTCAATGTGTTCTGTAATGTCGTATGCATGGTAAAAAATCATAATACTTATGATTTTCCATAAATGACCAGAAAAACTGGGAACTTGCATACATCTTTGACCGATCATTTTTCAAAATTCAGACACCTAAAAAACATTCTTGCCATAAATGGTGGCACCAGGCTAAGACAAACACTAGATAATTTGGACTGATTGTTAATGCTATCATTTTATTATGAGACTGTTACCATTTACAATAAGATTATTTGCAATGACTCGCAGCTAAATATTTCACATAACTAGGAAATTAAGACTAAACAAAATGCAGTAAAAAGTTCCATGTTGAACTAGATGACATAAAGGTACAGTGGACAAGACCATCCCTGTCACCATCGCAAAAAGCAAGCACAGTATAAATCATTACAAATGTATAGTGACAAATGTGTTTCATTATAAAACAAGCAAGCAGCATGACGACTGCAAATGAACTTAAATAGAAAAGAGAAAAGAGAAGTGAGTGGTGAATTGCAGTGTAATGATGGAAGGAAGATGGTAGAAGGTATGCAATGTTTAAGACAGACAGAAGAGACACTTAATTAACTCTGTAAAAAGTAACAGATTAACATCTCCTACAGACACATCAATCCATCTCAAATTTAGTTTAATTTAACATATCATGAGTTTCACTTATACAGGTTGTCATGGAACTTGATACACTAACTTTAGGATGTGATTCTAGGGCTGCTTTTGATTAGAAAATACTACTTCAATATGGGTCCAATGCTCAACCTTTATAAGGCTACATTTAATGAAGACCTTCTGGCTCACTTATGAGGGAGGCCATTTTCGCCCACAAGGTCATCAGTAACTGTAACTCCGTAATGTGTTAGAATTGAACCCATGTTGATATGGCATTTTTAAATCAAAATTTGCCATAGAATCACCTCCACAAGTTAGTGTGGTAAGTCCCAGGAAAACCTGTATATATTAAGTAGGTTTATTAAGTCTACTGTAAATTACAATAAAATCAAATTTGATACTGTTCAACTGTACGTCAATCTCAACTTTATTATGAATCAGTTAAATCATATTTCATTCTACTGAGAAGATAAATATGATTATAACTCATTCAATATCATCCAATTCTAACTTTTATCTATCTATCTATCTATCTATATCCCAACGCCCTAACCCAGCAAAGGGTGGCCACAGACAAAATGCCTCCAAGTTGCTCTGTCACCCACCATTTGACTACCTTCCCCCAAACTCACTCCCCCCTCCCTCATATACCTCTCAACTCCATCCTTCCACCTCATCCTCAGTCTTCCCCTCTCTCTGCCCTCCCTCCATTTCACCTACATACACCCTCTTAGTCAGTCTTTCATTCTCCATTCTCTCTACATGTCCAAACCAACTCAGTGTATTTCTCCTAATCTTCTCAACCACATCCACATCCACCCCACAACATTTCTTCACTTCTTCATTTGTCAACCTGTCCCTCCATGTCACTCCACATGCTCCTCTCAAGTAACTCATTTCCACTGCTCTCATTCTTGACTTGCTCCCCTCTAGCAAAGTCCATGCCTCGCTTCCATACATAAGGGTAGGGATCACAATACTATCAAGCAGTGACTTCTTAACTTCCATACTCACCTCCCTATTTCTCATCACTGCCTTCAGGGAACCAACAACCTTCCTTCCCTGCTGTACCCTTTCAAACACTTCATCCCCAAAAGTTTCATCCTTACTCATCACACTACCCAAGTACTTGAATGCACTCACATTCTCCATATCCTCACCAACCAACCTCACAGTGCATTCTGTGACTTCATTCCTCTCAAACACCATAACTTTACTCTTGTTTACATTAACATTCAGATTCCTCTTCCTACACACTGTCCTAAATTCTTTCACCAAACCTTGCAACTCCCACTCATCTTCACTCAACAATACTGTATCATCAGCAAACAGCAACACCGGAATCTTCCACATCTCACCCTCATTCATTACAGCCACCCCCACACCCACTGCCCTACCTTGCACCTCCTTTACAACCCCATCCATGTATATATTAAACAGCCATGGAGACATCACATAACCCAGTTTCAGTCCCACACTGAGATCAAAGAACTCACTCAGCTCCTTATCCACTCGCACCGTAGCCCTAGCTCCTTCGTACATACTCTTCACAGCACTCAGCAATTTCCCCTCCACTCCATATATTCTTAACACCTTCCACATACCTTGCCTATCTATTCTGTCATAAGCTTTCTCCAAGTCCATGAAGGCAGCCTCTTTACCTTCTCTTGACACTTCTCCACTAAACATCTTAGAACAAATATCTGATCTTCACACCCTTTTCCCTTCTAACTTAAATCTTAAATTTTCTCATCTTATTCACACCTTAAATCTTTCAACTTAAACCTTTCTTTCTAATTCACAGCTCATATGCTTGTAAGTGGCAAACTGAATCTATCCTTTTAACTCTTTTAACTCACACTTATAGTTTTCCTTTTAAGTCTTCCCTCCTAATCTCCAGCTACAAAGCTTTCCTTCTAACTTACACCATAAATATCTTCTTCTAATTTAAACCTTCTTTCTAACTCACAGCTCATACACTTGTAAGTGACAAATTGAATCTATCCTCTTAACTCACACTTGCAGTTTTCTTTTACATCTTCCTTTCTAATCTACAGCTACAAATCTTCCCATCTAACTTACACCATACATTTTTTTCTAATTTAAATCTTTCCTTATAAAACTTAAACCTTTACATCTAACACCTTAAACCCTACCTTTGAATCTAAACTTTAAATCTTTCCTTCTATCCTTAAATGTTAAATCTTACTTTTTAACTCATCCCACAAACTCTTCCTTCTAAACCACTCCTCAAATCTTTCCACCTAACCTGAACTCTAATTCTAAACCAGGCCAGCCCCATTCCCAAGCTTACTTTCTCTTGAGTGGAGTCCTCTAGAATCTTGCGGGTCTTCTCCAGCTCTGCCGTCAGGAGGTTCTTCTCTTCCAGCGCTCTCATTCGTTCCTTTAAGTGTACCTGTAGCCGCTCATTGGATTCTGAAGGGTGGAGAGAGAGAAAAATGAAGATGAGATTAAGTATCATGTCATAATATAGTGTGTCTTTCTATATATCTACTGTATAGTCCACCTATTTATCTGTCTGTCTATAGCCACACATATGAACCCCAGAAGGCGTGGCCACAAACAAATCATCCTGTCCTTCAGAATAAGCCTGCCCTGTCTACAACTCACACCCTCCTGACCATACACCTCTCCATCCTATCCCTCCATCTCAACCTTGGTCTTCTCTTTCCCCTCCTCCTCTCCACCTCACTCATTACACTCACCTAGTCCATTTCTCATTCTCTTCACATGGCCAAACTATCTCCAGGCACATCCCCTTTCCAGCACAATCACAGCAATACCATTATGCACCTTCACTTACTCATTTGACTACCTGTCTCTCAATGTCATTCCACATGTTCCACTCAAGTAATTCACTGCTGATCATCTCACTTCTGACTTGTGTTCTTCCAATACAGTCTCAGTTTCACTTCCACCCTCAGATGGGTTGGCTCTGAATAAATTGCCTCCAAATCATAATGTTCTCCACCATAATGAAACTTTCCCTTCAACCCATACCATCCACACTCATATACCTCTCCACCCCATGCTTCCACCTCATGTCTCTCACCCCTGCATCCATCACCCAATCCTGTACCCTCCACACCAGGAGTACGTATCTCATTATTTACCCCTGGGAAGTCCTCATGCTTAAAGTCAGAAATGTGTTCCGAAATACCTTAACTTGTTCCCAATCTGTTGCAGTAAATTTGGACAAAATGGCACATGAGCTTTATAAGATGGAGCTTTAAAAGCATGAAATCAGTAATTTTGTGTGGGGGGAGGGGAAAAAAAAAAAAAAAGAAGGACTGCTTTTGATAGGGACTTACTGCATACCTTTGCTATATTTTGTGTCACCTTACAAGCAAATAAATCTACATTATGTGCTTTATTTGATTATGTCACTCTTCAAATGTTTGAGAGGCACATACCATAATAACTACAGGTCCTCCCCCACTAACAAACGCTCAACTTACTAATTTTCACACATATGAATTTGTACTTTCAATAAAATATTCAACAAATTACATGGAATTACATGTGATATTCAACACATTATTATAAAATAGGCTTTGTGTTAATGATTTTGCCCAATTGTAGGCTAATGTAACTGTTCTAAGCACGTTTAAAAGGCTTGGTAGGCTTGGCTAGTCTATAATGTTCGGTTGGTTAGGTGTATTCAATGCATTTTCGATTTATGAAAAAATCGACTTACGAGCAGTTTCTTGAAACATAACCCATTTGTAAGTGGGACAGGACCTGTACTCTTACAAATTAATCAACTACTGTACAGTCAGTTCACACTTAAATTCCAGAATATATATCGGCGAAATGCTGGTTTATGTGACACAATTAAGTGAAACAAGTTTTCAGTTCATGAATCAGAGGTCAAGAGTAAGAACATTCACTTCTGACTTCTAAAGACCTACATAATGAATCAGAAGCAAACTGAAGTGAAGAATAGATGTTAATTAATCAGTATCTTGATAGAGAAACAACTAGAACTGAAATAACTTTAAATGAGGACTAACTGTATATCATGCAAGTTTATTTCACCTTGAAGTAATTTGTCAACTGTGGCTGAGAGTCTAGAGTTGTGCTCCTCATTCATCTTTAGCCGCTGATTGAGACGCAAAAGCTCAGCCCCCTTCTCATCCAGCTGGTTTTCCAGGCGCTGAATTCGGTCCTCCGCACTACCATGTTTTTCCTGCACCTGCATGGAAAATAGGCAAAGTGAGCAACAACAGAAAATATGCATATTATCTAAACTATAGTATTAATCCCTTCATTACAATGACATAATTTTAATTATATTCTTACAAGTACACTTTAATATCATTCAAATTAAGAGAGATGTTTTGTAATGAAGGTGTCAAAGAAAGCAATATCAAGCCAGTCCGGTTTAAAATGTCCCTCCCAAAATGAACATATTGTCATGTTTTGTCAGCTGTAATTATGCTTTAGACAAAACTGGAAATATTGTTTTGCTGACTGGACTCTTGTGGCTGCACCCTACTTACTGATAAGCTTGTCAATTTAACGATTTTATAGCAACTTCGGTGCTGGAGAGGGATGCCTTCACATGCTAGCACCAATACAACCAGGCAATGGATATGTCCAGTTATACAAATATCTCTCAATCCCCTTCCTATCCTCCTACAGGAAAAAGGAAGATTGCAGAAGAAGGGTATCTTTGGCTTGCAGTCCACTGGGATGGCATTCAGATGAGCCTGGCAATGCAACTACTGCTACTACAACAGTACTTATACTAGGTCTATTTATGTCCACGCACCAACAACATTATTTTTCACGGACACTTACCTACTCTAGGAATTGTAACTTGTTACTTAATGACTTTTTAGAGACCTTTATGCTTTGCAACCTATTAACACCATTTGAAAGCATGCTTAGCAGCTATGTGAACTTGGAGTGGCAACCCTAACTAGAATCTTTTCACTTTAATTTGGCCAAAGACTGCTATTCCTCCATCTTGAATGCTCAACTATAATAATACATAAACACCACAATATGATGCCATCATACAGAAGTGCTATGGAATGGATGCAGGGCTGTAGCAGTCATTTTTGGCAACTGATCTACATGAATAGAAGCTGCAAAAGGATGAAAATCTGTGCCAAGTTAAAGTGAAAAAACTATATTGACTGAACTGTTTGCAAATGAGTGACTGACTAACCTGGTGGAGTGCCTCCATGCGTTGCTTTAGCTCCTGCTCCACATCGGGTAGCTTAGCATACTGGGTCAGCTTCTGTTCGCTCAGCTCTACTTTCTCCTGCAGTGCCCGGATCTTGTCCTCTTGCAGCTGTGGAGGCAGATATCATGACTCCAATTTGATATAATTACTATTCTAATACAGAGGAGAACTGTTATGTCCTAACTATTTAAATGGTCATTGCAGTAAAGACTGAAATATGACAACTTTGCAATTGCTGTTTGTACAGTTTTTGGAATTTTTATGGGAATCTGGCCCTCAAAATTCAAAAGAAGCCTCACAGACTGCAATAATGGGTGTGGGTTATAACCCTTGAATAATCAACAATCAATGACTTTCATACTGTACGATCAATAATTAAGTAAATCCACACTACACTGATCACAAGGAATAATACAAGCTACATAACCTGATGTAACATAACATCACAGCAGCTAGTATAGCTTGGAATTTTAATTCACAGACAATCCTCCATATTCAATTCTACATGAAATCCTCAATGTTTTCATATTAGAATTAACCCATGAAAAGTCATTTAGCCTCATTAAAGTGGCATTTCAATTAAACATGCAGTACACTATTAAGTGTTATTATCTACATACAGACAATATAATTCCATGACCTCAGAAAAGCCTGGCAGAAATCCTGCTTGATCTAAGACCTGTCCACATGAAAAATATAATTCTCCTAATAAATCATAATTAGTTAATGAAACTATTCTCTTCATTGCACACTTTCCATTTACCTTCCTCCCCACCCCACCTTGTACTGAGCCTCTTTATTTTTGAGTTCCTCCTCCAGTTTCTCATTCAGGTCGTGTAGCGAGGTTGACTCCCTTTGGGCATTGAGGTAGCGCTTCTCCAGTGTGGCAATCCTCTCTTCCTGGTCCTCTTTCTGTGCCACATTCTCCTACAAAATACACAGAAGGGGTTAGAAATATGGGGAAATCTGCAACCAACTGTACAGAACCTTTAACCAATTCACTATCAGATTTCTTTCTTAAGATAAACATAGTTTGTACAAAAGTGATTGGAACTGGGTATTATTATTATTTTTTTTCTTATATCCCCTTAACCATGAAAAAGACTGGTCTACCACTTTAAAGTTGCTTCATAAAATATCATACTGATTTACTTGCAAATATTCTATACACTTGTATTACACATAGAAAATCACTACCACCTGAAGTTTTGCTTAAGAAACCACCCAAGCAAAAACAACATCACTTGAGATCTTGCTGAAAAACATCATCCAATCAAAATCAACAATTCATCACCTTAAGGTCTCGCTGAAGTCTTGCATTGATCTCCTGTGCCTTGACCAGCTCCTTCTGAGTGACTTGTAGGTTCTCCTCCAGCTCTTGTAACCGGTTCTGTAGTTCCCGCACTCTCTCTCTCGCTGCATTGAGTTCTGCCGTCTGTAGGAGGGGCCCAGCAGTTACCAGGAGTCAGACAGAAGAACTGAACAAACACCAATTATGAGTGAAAAAATTACAAGTAGAAGAATGAGAACAGGTAAACTGAACATCAATTATGGGTGGAAGAAAAAGAACTGGTAAAGTGAACACCAATTAAGAGTGGAAGAAAAAGAACTGGTTAACTGAACACCAATTATGAGTAAAAGAAAAGAACCTGTAAACTGAACACCAATCAAGTATGGAAGAAAACGTACTGGTAAACTGAACACAATTATGAGCTGAAGAAAATTAACTGGTAAAATAAACACCAATTATGAATGGAAGAAAAGGAATTGGTAAACCAAACAACAATTATGAGCAGAAGATAAAGAACTGGTAGAAGAAATGACAATCATGATTAGAAGAAAAAGAACTGGTAAACTGAACACAAATCATGGGTGGAAGAAAAAGAACTGGTAAACCAAACACCAATTATGAGCTGAAGAAAAAGAACTGGTAAAATGAACATCAATTATAAGCAAAAGAAAAAGAACTTGTAAGTTGCTCGAGTCAAGAGGAAGTACAGGAACTGGTGCTGCAAGAGTCATGTGAAAGAACTGGAACTGGTAAGAGCATGAGTCAGGTGAAAGAGAAACTGGGAAGTTACAAGCTTGGTGGAATGGAAGGAACTGGCAAGCTGCAAGATCCAAGAGGAATAAAAATAATCAGTGAGCTGCAAGAGAAAGAGAAAGAACAGGAATTGGTGTGTTACAAGAGTTAAGTGAAGTAAAAGGAATTGGTGAACTGCAGGAGCCAAGTGGAAGGACAAGAAATGGTGAGATGCAAGATTTAAGTGGAAAAAAAAATGGTGTTAATAAAAAAAAAAAAAGGGGGGAAAAGGAAAAAGAAAAAAGGTTGCCTATACAGTAACAAAAACTTACATGTGGTTCTACAAGGAAAAGCAAGATGTGGATATGAAGTAATGTGTGGACTATGTGAGGTGTAACTGTAAGAAAAGTTATAAATGGATCATATAATACAATACCTACCTTACACACTCCTTTATAGGACCTGGGTATAATATGTACAGGTTGGAAGGTGGAAAAAGAAATATGTGACCAGCTGACTCACTCTATACAAGGAATTCTTCTGTATCTTCATACTGCCACCAGATGCTTTTATTCATCATATGAAAGACTTCTCATAGCAAAGGAGTTAATGTGATAACTTTCCAACCCCTTCATTACATGAAACCTTCCCTAAAACTGAGTAAATTCATCTGGTGTTGACAAAAGTGAAACAAATTTGGCATCATCATACAAATGAAGATAACTCTACTGAAATCCTGAACATACTTAATTTTGAAAATACACTCATCAGTGACATATTTTCTTCCTTGTTAGTCCCACGGAAGTTGTTGCAATACCTGTCGATGTGACAGATATGAGAGGTAAGCTTCATGACTCTGATTCACAAAGAATTGATGATCAATACTTAAGACTTGTTTCTCTACAAAGTTTATGGAAAAGAATGTAGAATATTCTCCTGTCTTCTGTTATCTCTGGAAAAATATATCTTACTTATGAGAAGAAAAATACTTCGTATTATTTTGTGATTCTCAGGTCAGGTTAATAATAGAAAGTGGGCTGGACACATATTGGAAAGTGGGGTATTATCAAAATGGAAAATAATGGAACATCACCCTGTAGAAATGAGACAGGGTAAGACAGAACCCAGAAACTAATGAAGAAAATGGGCAAAGGCAAGAGAACTATCAAACAGTATGTATATACAACAAAATAAACCTCTCTCTTCCTGTACAATAGTATGAGTATATATAAATGCTTTTCAATATTCAGAGTTACCCTTTGATAGACCTGTTAATATCCTACCTGACAGTACTGTAAGAGGTGTAACAAAAGAAGTAGAGTTGGAGTATCTGATAAAATATTTGTGAAACAGAAAAATAATATTGGATACTCTACTGCTTATAAATTACATGGGGATATCACAGATTAATCTACAATGTACATGAAGTATATTCTACACAACAATACAATGAGGTTCGACATTGCCATGGACAGACTGATAAAGAACAAGGAATTTTAACTCCTTCAATATAATGTCTAATTCTCTAATGTATTCTGTCCACAACAGGATGATTATATTTAGCAGTGCTGGGCAACCGCACACCAAATGGGAGGTCCGCACTTCCACACCCACACTTCAGCCTCATCTGCACCTGCACTTCCGCATACCTCTAGGTTTTCACACTTTCACACATCTGCACCTGCACCCTGTATATATATATATATATATATATATATATATATATATATATATATATAAACAGTAATTCCGCGATTATCCGGATGTCCTTTATCTGAATAATCCATTATCAAGACGCTGTGATCTGGCTGTTCGAAACCATATTTCATACGTTCTTCCATGTTATCATGACAAAATGCTTGCATCCAGGTGGAAATTATGGCCAAACGAACGTTTTTCTTTTCTTCATGTTTTTTTTCATGTCACTGCAGGGTATGGCCCTGCAGTGATGACTGTTTGACAGCGCTTGATGGGTCTGCTTGACCATGGTAATTGCTTGGCTGTAGTTTATAGGACTCTTTGACCAGACAGAGAAGAGTAAAGCACCAGGAATAAGTGTTGTACAGTGTACTGTAGTGGCCTTTTACAATGGCTTTCAAAGTTAGGGTATGTGCAAAGGGGGGCCAGGGGAGAAGTCCATTATCCAGACAGATCCACTATTCAGACATGCCTTTGGTGTCTATTAAGTCGGATAATCAAAAGATTATTGTGTGTGTGTGTGTGTGTGTGTGTGTGCGTGTGTGTGTGTATATACGTATATACATATATATATATACATATATATATATACATATATATATATATATATATATATATATATATATATATATCATCAGCAGCAGCAGCAGCCATTTGAGTATCCACTGCAGGACCGGCCTATCTCAACCAAAGTCAGGACGATACAGCCAATGTATCTCTACCAAGTGGCTTAGGCTGTCTAGTAGAGATTGTATGTAGGGTGAGAAGTGCTTGTAAGTGTAATTGTAGTGTTGGAGTGGCTTTGGATGTGTGTGTAGTCTGTGAACCAAGTGTAATCGGCCCACACAAGCCGACTGGGTGCAAGCATACTTTAAAGTAAGCGACACTGGTTCAACCACAGCACCCCTTGTGTCCGCCAATGCAGTACGTGGCCGGGAGATCACTCTCAAAGTTTATTACCCTGGCGGGGCGCGAACCCTGGTCCACCCGTGTACGAAACGCACACTCTACCACTGTACCACAGAGGCTCATATATATATATATATATATATATATATATATATATATATATATATATATACAGTACAATCCCAGTTAACCGGGTGGCTTGGGGAATTTACCTTCCCGGTTACAGATTTTTCCCGTATTTCTGATTTTCAAGTCAAATCTATACAAAGGCTATCACAGCAGTAAATACAGTTCAGGTACTCACCAGTCACATTAGGGGTTACACTAAGAGATTCCGCCTGAAAAACTGCCTTGTAAACACACACCATGGTCATAACGCACGTGTGCAATGTCTAGCAATTTGCAGTACTGCATTTTGCACCAGTCCGTTGTTTACCGAATTACTGTATTCATTATATGTACTGTACTCATAAAAATTGAAAAATAAAATAAAGAAATAAAAGCTTGAACATTTATTAGTGAACTGATGATGTGTTAAGACTGCACTGTAGAATTATCACGACACCTGTGCCCCCACGTGAGTTTGTTTACGTTTCCGACTGTTCTTCTTCTTCCCCACCTGACCTCCATCACTCCACCCCTCACCCGCCACTCAGCTGTTTTGCAGAAAATAAAATAAATGATGTACGTATGAAATGCAGGCATATTATTTATTTATTTTTCTTCCAACAAAGTAAACTTTCATTCCTATTAACATTTATATTCAGCCATTAGTGTTTTACAATATTCGCCTTTTTCAAGTCTGTAGCGTATGTCCAGCTTCTGTTTCAAGGTAAGCACGATACGCTTACGTTTAGTTTGCACTTTAGGCATTTTGGAGTGTATAAATTACCGTCTATCAGAGGAACACAATAGCAAGAGAGCTTGTTTACTGTCTGGTGGCAAAACGCAGACTGGTGATTTTTGGAGGGTGTGGAGGATGACTGAATTCAAGTAGGGGAAAGAGGGGGAGAGGAGGGGTGGTTAAGAGGATTTGCAAGGGATTTACATTAGCCGGAAATGCCTTCATCTCGCTTTGTCTGACTTCATCCAGCCTCGCGTGACACAATCAAACGGCGGTTTGGCGGTCCATTCAAATTGGCGCACAGTTATAACTTACTGACATTTTTACCAGCCCTTGAATTTTCCCGTTGTTCTGAGTATTCTGTTTGTCTGGATACCGGATAGCTGGGATTGTACTGTATATATATGTGTGTGTGTGTGTGTGTATATATATATATATATATATATATATATATATATATATGTATGTGTGTGTGTGTGTGTGTGTGTGTGTTTATATATATATATATATATATATATATATATATATATATATAAAGTTTTCTTGCGATATACACTCCTAGTCATTAACTCGCTGGTCCGGTTGACGTACATATACGCCCAAACATTTTGTCACTGTGACTCCCGTTGACGTTTATAAATGCACTGCAATTGCAAGGTCAATCATTTGCATATTTTTCAAATTTCACCCGTGATTTTTGGTACGTATACATGGGACATCTTCCTCTACCCAAGGCCAGGCGGGGTCAATGCCCTACCCCCCCTCACACGCCATTGTCTCAGCAACTCACCTGTTATCAGTGACTTGGCCAGTCAAGACATGTCGTGCCACAGTATGAAATTCAAGGTGAGAGTGATTCCCCAATTGATGACAATGTGGAGGACAGTGTTTATGTGGCGTTAGAGGAAGAAACGATCAGAAGTGATGAGCAGGTAACGTCGTCATAAAAGGTGCAGTATGTTGATGTGTTTGGTGAGTGAAACAACACTTATATCACCTATATTACTGTGTGAAAACCAATATACTCTTGTCTATCTATCTATCTATAGCCTGACCCCCTAATCCCGCAAAGGGTGGCCGCAGACAAAACGCCTCCAGGTAACTCTGTCACCCACCATTTGACTACCCTCCCTCCAACTCACTCCCTCCTCCCTCATATACCTCTCAACTCCATCCCTTCATCTCATCCTCGGTCTACCCCTCCCTCTCCCTCCCTCCACCTCACCAACAAACACCCTCTTAGTCAGTCTTTCATTCTCCATTCTCTCCACATGTCCAAACCACCTCAGTGTACTTCTCCTAATCTTCTCAACCACATCCACATCCACCCCATAACATTCCTTCACTTCTTCATTCGTCAACCTGTCCCTCCATGTCACTCCACATGCTCCTCTCAAGTAACTCATTTCCACTGCTCTCACTCTTGACTTGTTCCCCTCTTGCAAGCTCCACGCCTTGCTTCCATACCTCAGGGTACGGATCACAATACTATCATGCAGTGACTTCTTAACTTCCATACTCACCTCCCTATTTCTCATCACTGCCTTCAGGAAACCAACAACATTCCTTCCCAGCTGTACCCTTTCATGCACTTCATCCCCCAAAGTTCCATCCTTACTCATCACACTACCCAAGTACTTTAATGCATTCTCATTCTCCATATTCTCACCATCCAACCGCACTGTACATTCTGTGACTTAATTCCTCTCAAACACCATAACTTTACTCTTGTTTACATTAACTTTCAGATTCCTCTTCCTACACACTGTCCCAAATTCATTCACCAAACCTTGCAACTCCCATTCATCTTCACTCAACAATACTTTATCAACAGCAAACAGCAACACCAGAATCTTCCAAATCTCACCCTCATTCATTAGAGCCACCCCCACATCCACTGTCCTACCTTGCACCTCCTTTACAACCCCATCCACGTATATATCAAACAGCCATGGAGACATCACACAACCCTGTTTCAGTCCCACACTGAGATCAAAGAACTCACTCAGCTCACCTTCCACTTGCACTGTAGCCCTAGCTCCGTACATACTCTTCACAGCACTCAACAATTTCCCCTCCACTCCATATATTCTTAATACCTTCCACATACCTTTCCTATCTATTCTGTCATAAGCTTTCTCCAAGTCCATGAAAGCAGCATACACTTTCTTTCTCTTCTCTAGATACTTCTCCGCTAAACATCTTAGAACAAATATCTGATCTACATACCCTTTTCCCTTCCTAAATCCCCTTTGTTTTTCTCCAACTAGCTCCTTTGTCATATGCCTAACCCTATCAATGAGTATTCTATCATATATTTTTCCAGTCACACTAAGAAGGCAAATACCCCTATGATTACCACATACTTCTCTCTCCCTTTTTCCTTTGTATAAAGGAACAATTATACCTGATTTCCAGTCCTCTGGAACCCTTCCCTCTTCCCAGGCCAATCTACACAACTTCCATATCCACTCCACAACAATCTCACCCTCATACCTCAGCATTTCACCACACACTCCATCAATTCCTGGGGCCTTTCCTACCTTCATCTTCTTCACTGCTTCCACTCCTACTGCCCTACTGATCTCTTCCTCCCTCCTCTCATCTCTTCTTCTCCCAGCCATTCCCAACCACTTATACTCACACTGCTCTCACTCTCTACATTCAACAAATCCTCAAAGTGCTCCTTCCATCTCCTCAATTTCTCTTCTCCACCGACAATCTATTATTCCTATCTTCCTCTCCCCTACTGTTTCCCCTTTCACACTGCCTTACTTTCTTTACCTCCTTCCAAAACAGTTTATTACTCTCCCTCCATTTCACACTCAAATTCCTCCCAAATTCTTCATCCACTTTCTTCTTACTCTTGTACCACATATAAATTTGAACCAAATAAATAAATACCTACCTATTCTGAGTGGTTTGGAATAGTTACCCCTCCCACAGAAAACGTCTTCTCTGGAGCTGGGCTCTATAGAACATGGTACCAGGTGAGAGTAGGGTCACCTGTACCAGCATTTTAAGCTCAGGTGAGCAATCTCTCTCTGAATTTTTGATGTTTCTCATGAAAAGCGGAGGTTTTAGCCAAAAAAAAAAATAATAATAATCGAAAATCTGCCAGGATTAGGGGAGGTCACTGATGAAAAATCTGTCGGGATGGGGTGGGTTAATATATTGCCAGCTGGGACGCCTCAAGCCTGCATGATCACTGATTGCATTGATTTGTATTTAGTATTTAATAATATATATCATCCATGATCAATATGTTATGCAAATGCTGCCTGATCAATGTCTCTTTACATAAATTTTCATTTCGTTCTTTTTCATGTGTGTAAACGGGTGCGCGGACCAATCCACACTTCTGCATCTTTTTACCGAGGTGACCACACACTGCACACCATTTCGAACTTCTGCATAGTGTGGATGTGCAGAGATGCAGAACGTGTGCTGACCTTGCCCAGCACTGATATTCAGATTAGGAGGGGCTTCTCAAACCAAGATGGATAAGAATGATTTCCCATTACCTCTATTCTACAAACTATCTACCTTAAGCCTTATGAAACTGTAAGGTAGTGGCAAATATAAACAGAAGAATAAGCATCACCATACTGACAAGGTTAAGTATCCATCAATAACTTCAATACGATGACATCATCATCATTTATCTGTGCTAAAACAAAGGATTATTGTATATTTAGATTAGGCATCATCACACTGAACAGGGTAAGAATCCAACAACTACCTGTACTTCAATACGATGAATATCATTATACAGCAGTTCATCCTCACTTTAACAGGTGATTATATTTTGCTTGAGAAAAAACTCTCATTGTGATAAACCCTCATTGTGATATGGTTGAAAACAAATTTCATTAACCACTTCACTACCACATGTCTTCTCCAAAACTGAATAATACCGTCTGGTGGCAAAACTAGGGATTAAAAATAATAATATAATAATAATGAAATGACTAACTTCTTCAATATGATGAAGTATTCTTATTATTATTCTAAGTATCCAAAAGATGATTTTAGCAATCTTAACCTGACATATAATTTTGAATGGCTTCACCCGTAAAGACCTATTTGCAGGCAATCGGCTGCAACCATATTTTGTGTGTCGGGACCTACTGCAGGCAATCGTAGGCTGGCTACCAAAAATCAGCAAGTGAAAGCCCTGCTGCCTCTTTTGTGACATAAATGGTACCTAGCCAATGGAAACTAAGAGATCGGGTGGTGGGAGGCATGATCTGGCCACCTCCCCAGGTGTGGGAAGGGACCCACCCCCATGCCATCTCTCCATCTCCCTCTGCCCATGGGATCTTGCCCTCTGTGTCCTCTCCCACCCAAACTATCCCCCCCTACCCCCTCTTGACCATAGTGGCTGTGTGTGGCAGGCATATTCCCTACCTTTCCACCCCTCTTGATGCCCCTCCCCCACTCCCTCTACCTCTCTAATCCTTCTTATGATGTCCCATTCTTGCTCATAATGAGGAGTGACTTTTTTTTTATTTCTTTTATTTTTTTTTTAAGGTTGATTCTGCAGTAACCATTAGACATATGAGAGTGAACCATACATTTTCTGGTGTGTAAAATCAAGCTCTTCAAATCTATAAGACCAAAATATACTTTGGTGCAGTTTTTTTTCTCTCTCTCTATATGAGAGAAATAACTTTTATTTTTGACATTCTTTGACGGTCGATATTGTGGTAACCATTAGCCATATGAGAGTGAAATATACAGTTTCCGGTGTGTGAAATCAAGATCTTGAAAACTATAAGAAAAATTTTTGCCCCAGTGAAAGTTGAAAATCGGACCCTTTTTGCGGCTGGGGGGGAAGGCCAGGTTAAAACTTTGCAGTCTTTAGGGGTTAATGAGGGTTGCAACTAACCCCTCTAGTTTAAAAAGCCTCTCCTAAATTGATGAAATAATTTGAAGGTTAAGCAAATACACAAGCAAGAGTATCATCATAATGAAGGGGTTCAGGGTAATATGAGAGAGAGAGAGAGAGAGAGAGAGAGAGAAATAAAAGAGCAGAAAAGCAACAATGAACAAACACTGGCATAAGATAAAAGCAGGAAAACCATGCACACTCAAACACATGCTACAAAAACAAACAAACAAACAAACAAGCAACTTCACTACTACCAGCACAAGAACATAACAAGACACATTAATCATAATGTTATGTGTCTGAAATTACTTCTAACAAGCATTGGGGTAGTCTGCATAATATTAACTCCTTCATCCTAGGGATGCAATACTGTAATTATTTTAACCACATTACCACAAAATAATTTTACTCAATTTTTGGAAGACCTTTAGTTGTGAAGAGGTTGATGGAAGGCTCTATCTAACCTCTCCAACTACAAAAGTCCCTCCAAAACTGTACAAAATTATCTAATGGTAGCAAAAATAAAGCAAAAATTACATTCTTTACCTCAAGGAATTAAACTTGCATGAAAAAAAGTAAAATAGTTGGCATGTGCGACTATGAGCCTGTTCATGGCATTACAGCAATAATATGAAGACAAAGGTAGGCACAGAACAGACAGTAACCATATCTTCAATTAAGCCATATTCTAATCAGCTTAGGAGGCATCCTAGCACCTCTTCTTAACATCCTATTAATGCTCCTGATTTGTTAACCTTGTGACTATGGGGATTTGAAAGGCACGGGTATGTCAGAGATGGGGATATTGCAGTTACCATAAGTTTTGCAGGCACATGTACAATACCGCACCCATAACCACCTGGAGAATGAGCATGAGGGTACAGTATCAGTACTCCATCTGTAATGAAGGGGTTAATACTATACTTTCTAGTATGATATTTATGCAACGTCTGTCAATGTAAAAAGATATAAATACTGTACTATACAGTACTATAAATTAAACTGCAATATGTGAAATGAAAACCTGAGGAAGATGTGCAAAATAGCCTTCTAAGCTGATAGACTTATAGCCCTCAGTGTTGTCAAAAATCATGTAAATTTAACCCCTTCAATCTAATAACATCTTTTATATTTTCACTGTTTCTGTCGGATGATTTTGTTTAGTTTAGGAAGAGTCCCCATATAGTGTATGAGCAAATCAAGGCTATATATAACCCCTCCATTTAAAAAAAGTCTCCTAAGCTGTATTATGTCATCTGGTGGTGCTGAAGAGGAATGTCTTCATAAATTGCACCATTATAACCAGGCAGCTTCACTTCCTGGTTAGTTCATTTCAATCACAAAGGCTCCAACATGCTTGCAGACATTGGCATTGGTCCCCTAATGGTGGCTCTCCATGCTGCTCAATCTCTGGCAGCCTCTTTATTCAGTCCCATATCCTTGACATCACACTCTACGACCTCATCCCAGGTCTTTTTCAGTCTGCCTCTCGCAACTCTACCCTAAATGTTCACACTTCCCACTTTCTGCACTCAACTGTCATCTCCTATACTCTCCACATGCCCAAACCGTCTCAAATTACTCCTCCTTATCACAACACCAATGCACTAAAGTCCCATCCTTCCTCTCAACTCTCCCATCGTAAACCTAGCCCCCCCAGGCCTCACATTCAAGGATGCACTACATATCCACCTAATCATTGTCATTTCTGTACGTTTGAGCCTACAAATATCCTCTTCCTTAACTGGCCAGGTCTCACTACCATACAGCATTACATTCCTGGCACAAGCCACATACATGATCCCTTAGCATGGAGGGAAAGCCCTCCCAGTGTAAGGAGAGGCAACAGTGCCCTGAACATCCAACCATTCCTCGCTCTAGCCACAGAGCTAACTCCAGCCCCACCTCCAGCACATAACACGTCTCCCAAGTAACAAAACTTCCACACACTCAAGAGACTCACCAGCAAGCTCAATCCTTTCACATCTGACAGTCACCACATGCTCTCCCTGACACACTGCACATGCAAAATCAGCATTATCTCACAGTCTACCTCTAATGCCACTACATCTCTTATCCACCCACTTATCACAAATACTGCACAAGGCGGAATTACTTCCCGTGCCCTTTTGGTAAACCGCACATGGCCAATCTCCCTCTTCTTTGACAGTATCGCCACCAGCCCTCGATACCATTGCTTTTGTTTTATCTGCATTTACTCTCCAGCATGTGGTAGGAGGGGGAATTTACCACTCACTCACTCGATGTAGAGCTGCCCTCGGGTGACTGCCCTTTCCTCCCGTCCTTTCTTCCTTCCTCTTCTGTCTTTACTTCCTTCATTCTTTCCTCTTCCTTCTGTCTACGGGTGACTTTACAAAATCTCTTCTGTCTTTCTTTCCTTTATTCTTTCCACTTCTTCTGCCTAAGGTGACTCTACACTGAGTGATGAGTCAAATGGTTTCCTGTACACCAGGGAACCATTTACTATGATGGGTGGTAACAATACAACCAACTTACAGTGCTTGGTGGTTCAGTGAGCAATTAAGGCACTCCAATTGGATTGAGCCTGCACAGGTTTCTATCCAAGGAGTGGTTGGGGTTTATTGCTCACGTAATGATACTCAGGGATGAGTGAAGCTGGCCACTCATCTCCAATGTCAGGACCTACTTGCCTAGCCCCGGGTTCAAACACTTCTCATGGGGCAACACAGGATTAGATGATGATGATGATGATGATGATACTCTTAAGCCCTTGTACCCCATATCATCTCTCCACTTCATAAATCATTCCTCCGCCTCCCTTTCATTCTCAGCAATCAACACCATATCATTAGCATACAACATCTTCCATGGGAGTCTATTTCCGAAGTCACGTGAGCGCTTCAAGCACCATGATAATGTCAGGACCAACTTGCCTAGCCCCAGGTTCCTATGCTCCTCATGGGGTAACACAGGATTATATGATGATGATGATGATAATGATACTCTCAAGCCCTTGTGCCCCATACCATCTCTCCAGTTCATAAATAATTCCTCTGCCTCCCTTTCATTCTCTGTAATGAACACCATACCATCAGCATATAACATCTTCCATGGGAGTTTATTTCTGAAGTCATGTGAGAGCTTCAAGCACCATGATAAACAATAAGGGGCTCCAGACTGACCCCTGATGCATGTCAACATTCAGGGAAAACTCATCACTCAAATCTCCATTCACTCTCATCTGGGTGCCAGCACCCACAAACATAGCCATAACCACTCTAACCAGCCACTCCTCTATCCCAAGTTTCTCATGGCCCACTTCACTCAAATCTCCATTCACTCTCATCTGGGTGCAAGCACCCACATACATAGCCATAACCACTCTAACCAGCCACACCTCTATCCCAAGCTTTCCCATTGCCCACTTCACCACCTCCCTAAGGACTCTGTCAAAAGCCTTCTCCAAATCAACAAAAACAAAGTACAGATCCCTCTTCTTTCCTATATAATTTTCCCAAAGCTGTTGAACAATGAATAAGACATCAGTGGTCCCTTTGCCTGGGTAAAAACCAAACTGCATCTCATCAATATTCTTTTTCCCTAGTCAAAACTTCTAGAACTCTCTCCATTACCTAGTCCAAAAGTTTTATGTCTCTAAAAGTTCCTCCTCCTAGGGCATCACCCTTCCTTTTGCACACATTTACGATCAAACTCTTCAGCCAGTCGTCTTGGACAACACTATCTATCTATCTATCTATTGCCAGATACCATAATCCTGTAAGGGGTAGCCATCTGACTTTGAGTTATTTGTTTTACGGGGAGGGGCACTAACCCTCCACCAACCCACTTGCTCACACAGGGAGCACGTATGGTTTGGTTATATGGTTACCACCCAGCGTTGTAAATGGTTTCTTGGCTTACAGGAAACCATTTGGCTTGTTACTCAGTGTAAAGCCACCTGTAAAGAAAAGCAATAAGAAGTGACAGGAAAGATGGGAGAAATAGGAAGAAAGCAGGGCAGGCACAGAAAAAGAATGATACAGGCTAAGGAAGAAGTAGGCAGCACTACATCAAGTGAGTGGATGATGGTCGTATTTATCAAATCAGTAACTAGCCCCACTCCTATATCTCCTGAGGCCTTCAGCATTGAAGCAGTCAACCCAGACATACCTGGCGCCTTCCCAGCTGCATCCTGCTAATTGCTCTGCTCACAGTAGCAGCTTCAATCAAAGGCCAAAGCCCAAACATCAGATCTGCTGACTCTAAACCTTCCCTGTTCTAGTCAAACTACCCATTCAGCAATCAGTTATAATGCTCTCTCCAGGTGTCTTTAATATATACTATACGAACATCCCTCAGCCACCTCCATATCCCCTGAAAGGAGGCTGGTGGACTGCTAGAGTAGAGAAGGGCAACTTCAGCCTGCAATCTACTGAATTTGGATCCAGATGAAACTTTGGCCATAACAACAATGAAAATATCATCCAGTAACAGCAAAAATAAACCACAAAATGCATCATCTGACTGAGGGGGTTCAGTGTATTTGGTAATCCTGGTGAAAAATAAGTACAGTAATCACCATGTACGAAAAACGGCCCATTGACACAAAAGTGAAGAGTTATGAGTAACAGCAGCACCTGGCATTATGATTCCTTATAAGTACAGCTGATCCTAGGTTAAATGCTTCACTTAATCATTTCATTACTTAAGTTACTAATGAACTAACACCTTTTCATCACTTAACGTTTCTTGTGATTCATTTAAAATCTACTCTGAATTCATAAATTAGTTCTTTTTGTGCTTTTTAATCCTCAGTCATCAACAGAAAGCATGTCTCCCTTACCTGGGTTCATTACCATAGTATTTATAAATTACTAATCATGGGTTTTTGAGGTTTTGTGTGCTACTAACTTTTTTAGAACTGGCATTTCTGATAAACCAAAAATCAACCACTATACTGAAATAATTATTTTTATTATTATTATTCATCATTACAGGGTTATGGCATCTGGCAAGAGAGAGAGATTATACTTTACATGAGGACTGACTGCAGGTATAGCTTAAACTCTGATTTTGTAGAAGTGACTGTACTGAAACCCTGATAATCTAAGACTCACCCTAGCAGATGTGTATACAGTACACTCACTATTTTTGCGCCTAATTGGTACCACAACTGCAGCGCGAAAGTCAAACTCACGAAATTTGTGCGTATACTTTACACGTAATAAGTGGTAATTGGTTCTGGGGTCAGCCACCTCATTCCCCCTTAGCTCATTAATGACACAATACCCCCTACTATAAATTACAAACAGATAGTCAGCCATATAATATATTACTGGACAAAGAATTTACTAACACTGACATTTAGGCTGAACTGCTTGATGGGGCTTGAAGATGAGTTCCGAGGCTGGGAGCGGTGGTTAGTTACCACCTGCCCCCTCACTGCTCCCCGCCACCACTGCTGAGTTCCCCACACCACCACTTCCCAATGTTATCAGAGTTTGATGACCTGCATGAACTCTGGCGTTGAAAAGGTCCTTGTAATTGGTCAGAAGTCTATCTACCACGGGAGGAAGGTGTCCCTGATCTCTTGCCTCCCATCACATTCCTCAATTTGCTTTTTCAAACGAGCAGTGGTTGCCAGCAAGTCTGTGATTTGGTGATATGTTGGCTCACTTGGTGGGACAGGTAAGGGTTCTTATTGAGCTTCATTGTCATTGACTTGTTCATCTGTTTCCAACATCTCTTCAATGGTCAGTTCAAAACAAGTGACTGCAGAGATGCGGGGGCACGCAAAAATTGTAAGAAAATCGCGAGACTCCTAGGAAAAAAACATTCCCTTGCCATCGAGAAAAGAAATTTTGCAAGAGTATATTTCGCGAAAATAGTAAGTGTACTGTACTCTGACACTGGTAAGTTTAATATGGACTAAAAATCCAGGTACTGCACATTTTTTATTGAACATCTTATGGCTGGAGAGGCCTTGGTGTTGTCTATTAAAAAATATATATACAGTACCATATATATATATATATATATATATATATATATATATATACTGTATATATATATATACACACACACACACACAATAATACCTCCATAAATCAGAACCCTTTTAGTTGGGATTATGCTTAAGTCAGAATTGCATATGATATTTGTTGATGAAAATAATTAAAAAAAAAAAAAAATCATCATAAAAATCTGGAAAAAACTCCCAAGTCATAAAATGTCATCTAATGGAAACTCAATCTCGGCATGATGCGCTAGGTTCATCATGTTTTAACCTGTGAGGGCCCATCACCAGTCTAGTGTCTGCCACCAACCGCATCGGTGCTCTCTTGAGCCTGCTCCTAAGGTGACATGTTCCACACTTTCATTCATTACCTGCATGACTTCCAAGGCTCCTAAATGTTGCACAGAAGTGATCATGTGCCCCCTTAACACCTTTATATCCTACCAACAGGCCCTCCTTATGCTTGGATTACACCCTCTGCAAACATGGTAAATGATTTTGTGGGTAATTAAGACACTCCAATCGGACTGAACCGGTGCAGGTTTATATCTAAAGGGTGGTTAGGGTTTGTTGATCACATAATGCCATGCAGCGATGAGTAAGTCTGGTCACACTCATCTTAAATGTCAGGAGCAACTTGCCTAGCCTCGGAGCTCCTATGCTCCTCATGGGGCAACACTGGATTGGATGATGAATGAACGAATTACAGTAGTCTGGAGGCCTCACACTTTCCATAAGTCGAAATTTCAGTTTAGTCAGAATGGTCTCAGCCCCTATTATTCTGACTTAAAGAGGTTTTACTGTATATTTATATATACATTCACTACTCGTTTTACGTTGATTCGGTATATGATAATTCGCTACAATGATAACAGAAACGTTCCACCCCAAAATCCGATTTCCGACGAATTTCCCGCTATAACAATATTGCCCTCGGAAAATTTCGTATGAAGCGCCAGGCACACGCAAGGCGACAGTCGCTTGTCTCAGGCAAGATGGTGGCCCCAGCATGCAGAGCATTGTTTTGGTTCAGTTGCGGTCCTGCCATCCCTTCAAAGCCCTGTCTTCTTCATTCGTTCATATATGCCCCCCCCCCCTTGCTATCGTCACCTCTCAGCCAAGCATTGTGCTGCAGTAAGCCTATACATTGTGTAGCACTAGGCCAATGTTACGCAAGTGTGATTGTTGTGTTGTTGCAACGATTTACTGTACGTGCGTAACGCCGCCTGTATTGGTGTGATAGTGTTTGTTTTGGTCTTGGAGACGACTTGGACCGACACAGGAAGTGATTAAGGTGGGTTGTCATTTTTATTTATCTTGGGTAGGTGACTTTGTGAAGCTGAGTTGACGTAACCCCCCTTTTATAATGTGTTTCAATCTCCCGATTTACGATAAAATCGGTATACAATAAGGTATGACCTGACGTAACCCCATTGTAAAACGAATAGTGACTGTATACAGTAAAAGTCCAATTCTTCGGCATCCAATTCCCCGGCAAATCTGACAGTTCGGCAGTTTTGAGAAATAGTCCCATTTACGAAAATCTCTGATCGTTCGGCAGATTTTCCGATTTTTTTCATCCCCTCTACTGCTGGGGACTTCTTCCAGCAGTAGCAGACTCCAATCAACCCCTTCTATTGTACATATGTAAATAAGGAACCTACTATAACCTTAGGTAAGTGCATGTGAACTTGTAGGCCTACTGTATCATTACATTTATATACAGTATGTTCACTGATTTCTTTATTTTTCATATTCATGTATAGTACTGTATTCATTACAGTATTGTACAGTATCAAACAGTATACAGTACTCTCTCCAAACACATTTGTAATGATATGAGTAGTGATGATAATGTTCACCGAAACATATAAGGTACTGAGTGGGTAGGGTTTTTGATAATTCGGCAATTTTGATATTTCGGCTTGCCTGGTCCCATAGATGCCGAAAAATAGGACTTCTACTGTATATATATATGTACAGTACTGGGCAGGTGCGCAAACACTTGTGCAAAGCACAATTGCGCACCCTTGCGCTCCGGTGATATTGTTTGCGCATTGAGCACTGCCCGAGACCATGCGCAATATTGTGCTTATGCACATGAAAAGGCGGGTGCGCAAGCGCAAACTTAGTTGCTCTTGCACAACTAAATTTGCGTTTGTGCACCTGCCTTGCGCACCTGCCCTGTGGATTGCGCACTGCGCAATCAAAGGGACACGTGGTCTTACAGGGGACACGGGGTCTTGGGAGCTTCCTGCATGGCTGGACAATGGATGGGGGAGGCTGGGGCGGGTTGCGAGGGTGAGTTGGTGGGGGGAGGCGGGAGGGAAGGGGGTAGTAGCATTTCTTAATATGCTTCAACAGAGATAATGTATTTTTAATATTTTTTAAATTATTATTATCAGTTAATAATAAATATACATTATTTATTAAGATTAGCATATGCAATTCCTTACAAAAACCATTAAAACATATTATTTAAATCAAATATCCACAGCCCAATAATTTATTAGGCTGTGGATATTTGATTTAAATACTCTGTTTTCATGATTTTTTATTTTTTGTAACGAATTACATATGTTATTGTATATCTATATTGAATTATTAAATAAATTGTCTTCACAAGACAAGAGAGAGAGAGATAAAGAGCATTATTCTGAGAGAGAGAGAGAGAGAGAGAATAAATACAGGAATGGCAAAGGAGCATCCCTTTGAGTGAGGAGATAAGGCATAAACTTTGTCCCTCTTCTCTCTCATTCTCCATTCCTTCCCTCCTCTCTCTCTTATTCTCCATTCCCTTCCTCCTCTGTCGGAGAGAGAGAGAGAGAGAGAGAGAGAGAGTTGATGATACAGTAATCACATGATCTTTGCCAATGCCTTGGTAAATACAGGCTGTTTTTCCCAGACAATGACCTACTGTACCTCAGTCACCGCAGGTGGTGGGCAGGTTGCTAATTTAGTAATGTATTTAATTCTACCAATATATATTTTACAGTAATTCCCACAAATATATGCAAATGATTTGCGCTAGCGCTTTGCGACATTGCACAAGCTAAATATTAGATAGAGCACTTGCGCAAATTACAGATAATAGAAAATAATGATAATAAATAAAAGTAAGTAAGTAGGTATGCTGTTTTATTTAAATATCTCAATATTTTTTAGCAATTCCCAAAAATATAAACAAATGGTTTGCGCTTGCGCTTTGTGAAATTGCGCAAGCTAAATATTCGTCAGATTGCACATTTGCGATGGCAAAAGGTAGCGAACTGTGGATTGCGCTTTGCGCTTGCGCAAGGTCCTTCTTTGCTTGCGCTGCCCACCAGTATATATATATATATATATATATATATATATATATATATATATATACAGTGAACTGTGGATTGCGCTTTGCGCTTGCGCAAGGTCCTTCTTCAATTGCGCTGCCCACCAGTATATATATATATATATATATATATATATATACAGTGAACTGTGGATTGCGCTTTGCGCTTGCGCAAGGTCCTTCTTCAATTGTGCTGCCCACCAGTATATATATATATATATATATATATATATATATACACTCAACCCTCGGCTATCACTCCCAATTGGTCCTGCTATGGCTGCGCTATAGCCGAAACCGTGATAGCCGAATTGAAGAACTTATGGAAATAATTCTAATTGGTGCCATGCCCTCAATCTTTACCCCTAAGATACCCATTTTGTACCACTTATTAACATACAATAGTCCAAAAATGAGCATGTTTTATGATGTGATCATGATTCTTATGAATACCCCCCACAGTTGATTCACTGATGTTATATTTCTTCCCCACACTTCGCTTGGTCTCTCCATTGTCTATAAGTTTCACATTTCCAGTTTATCTGCATAACTTAGGTTCTTCCTCTTCTTTATTTCCCTGCCAGGTGCCGCAGCATTATGTTGGGTGATGGTAGTGGGACAGGGAGGGGGTACGTTGGCCATGGTCGCATCATAAAAAAGGTTATTGTTCTCGCTGTCACTGTTCACAGTCTGAGGGTGTGCACTTGAATGGTTTGGCGGGCAGGAGACTCGGTCGGGCGGCCAATCGGCACTTGGCTGGCACTGACGTCACACGACCAATCACGGAGTGAAGCTTTTGTTGGCTGGGCGGAGCACCGGAGCCCGGCCTTCTTGAAAATTTCGAGCATTTCCGGTGTGCGATAGCGGGCATTTAGTGCGTGATAAAGGTATTTGGTAGTTTTTTATATAGGCGTGATAGCGAGATACATTATAGCGGAACCCGTGATAGCCGAGGGTTGAGTGTACATATATATATATATATATATATATATATATATATATACAGTATATATATACAGTACAGTATATGTATATATATATATATATATATATATATATATATATATATATATATATATATACAGTATATATATATATATATATATATATATACAGTATATATATATATATATATATATATATATATATATACAGTATATATATATATATATATATATATATATATATATATATATATATACATACAGTAATCCCTTTAAGACCCATACGCCCAAGACCCAGACACCCCAAGTCCAGGACATTTTGGGCTTGCGTCCATTAGTCCAAGTCTTGGATTATTTCCTAAGATATCTGGACATCTGGGACACCAAAAATGGCCAAAAAATGTCAAAATGCAGAAAAAAAAAAAAGTTGATATGTGTTCATCCCTACTCTAAATTTGCCACACGGTGATGAACAGCTATGTTTTGGTGGATAGTTCCAGCGACATCCGCTAAAGCGCCCCTGCATCCTCCCCATTTCCCGCCTACCTACCGTTGTGACTGTACGCTCGTCACCATGGCTGCCTATGTGCTTGCTTTTGTAGTGATGCCCTTCCTGCTGCAGGCCCTCCTGCCACTAGACCACATGGGAATTTATAGTGTTATGCAGTGTTAAGAAATTAGAAATCAGAGTGCAAAGGATTAAGTGCAGAGTGCAACCACTGGCGCGTTGCAGCTGGCGTGGCACAAGTAAGTACAGAATGTAGTGTTAAAAAATTATAATTCACAGTGCAAAGGATGAAGTGCAGCGCAACACTGGACGACTGTACGTGCTTCAAGTGCACCTTCACCACTGTCAGAGCCATAGAGGAGGCGGGTTAATCTTCACGATGGCCACGGAAGCGTCGTAAGTACCCTGTACACTGCTAAATATTTTCCTTACTCAGTTCTAATTTCTCATTCTCTGGTTCCTTTTCATTTATTTCATGGTTTCTGTCCCTTATTTGTGTGAATTGGGTTTAAAATAGGTCTATGCATGTCCGGTAGTGAGTTATTTGCGTGGCTTTCGAAGTTAGGTTGGGTTGGGGTCTATAAGGACCTGTCCAGTGGCATTTTTCCCAAGTCGCAGACAAGACCAAGTCCCGGATGTTGCTTGGGCTCTATTACGTTGGATCTTGGTGGGATTACTGTGTGTGTGTGTGTGTGTGTGTGTGTGTGTGTGTGTGTGTATACAGTATATATATATATATATATATATATATATATATATATATATATATATATATCCAGTATATACATGTAATCCTCGTAAATCGCGGCAATTTGGGTCTGCACCACTGCCGTGATTTACGAATTCTGTGATTTATGAATAATAACTCTTATGTGAAAAATTAATTTGGGTCTGGACTTTGGCCAACCTGCCCCCACAGCACCCTACCTACACCTATCTAGGCACCATCAAAAACAAACATACAAATTTAGGAATATTCAGTGCATGTATTAAATAGAAATATGCCATGTTAAGGGATCTCACCTTAATCCTTCGACAAAATTGCTCAGGTGAATGGAGTGGGGTGGTGTTGGGAAGAACTTAGAACCTCTCAGCACTTGTTCTTCCCAAACTCTTTCGCAAGCTTTGAAAACTTCTCTCCCCTCTCAACACAACGAATGAGCTCCAAACGTTGATTGTACAACAACTGCGGCAGCTTCTTGACACCATAATGCTTAGAGCGCTTCATCAGGGGGTCAGGAGGGGCCATAGTAGGTAGGAGGCAGGGGGAAGTTGCACAAAAAAGCCACGTAACTCTCGTACTCCACGGCTATGGTCTGTAGTGTGCGGACTGGCGGGACAAGAACAACAACATGGCAGCATTACTATACACATATGCCACCAGGGACGCGCAGTGATTGGTTGTTGGGTCGTGATTTTCAGTTTGAATGTCGCGGTTTACGATTCTCTACTCGGAAAAGGCCCACTTGGGTGCCTAGGTCCGCGATTTTCGTGACTTAACAGTGATTTAAGGTTGCCTGCAGTCTGACGGCCACCTAGCCGCGATTTACATATCCGTGAATTATGAACATGCAAACGGCCATACCACGTTGAGTACACCGCTTCCCATCCGATCAGCGAAGTTAAGCAACGTTGGGTCTGGTTAGTACTTGGATGGGTGACCGCCTGGGAACACCAGATGCTGTTGGCATCCCTACGTGTCAAGTGGGGTTGGTGGAGGATTAGTGCCCCTCCCTGTAAAACAATTAACTCTAAGCCCTTGGCCACCCCGTTTGGGATACATGGCGTCTGGCAATGAATGAATGAAAATTTACAAGGATTGTGTATATATATGTGTATATATATGTAGAAGTGTGCATGGAAAAGTTTGGAAGGAATGAGAGAGTGTTTTTGATTGGTGATATGAATGGTAAAGTTGGGAATGTGAAGGTGGATGGAATAGTTGGTGAGTGGGGTGTGCCTGCTGAGGTAGATGAGAATGGGAGTGCGTTAGTGGACATTTGTGCTGGGAGGGGGTTGGTGATAGCCAATACCCTATTCAGGCATAAAATGATCCACAGGTATACATGGCGAGTGATGAGAAGGGTGTGTGGTGAACTGAGTGAAAGGAAGGCAATGATTGATTATGTGTGTGTGGATGAAAGGATGCGAAGATGTATATTGGATGCAAGAGTTTATAGAGGTTGGGGGAGTGGACTTTCTGACCACCATTTGGTGGTGGCCAGAATTAAAGTTCAAGTAAGATGGAGGAATAGAAGAAGGGAAAGACAAGAGGAAGGAGTAGTTGCAAGGAGAGTGGAAAGGTTACAAGAGGATGAGAAAAAGGCAGAGTATAAGAGAGAAGTGGAGGAACGATTGGGCAAATATGAATTGGAGCAGATGGGGGATGTGGAAGGTGTGTGTAGAATATTTACAGAAGAAATATGTGCAGCATGTGATGTGGTGTGTGGAAGGAAGAGAAGACGGAGGGGGGTGCAAGGAACAGCGTGGTGGACTGAAGAGGTGAAACAGGCTGTGGCACAAAAGAAGAAAGCATACAATGAATGGATAAGAAATAGGGGCGTGGAAGAAGTTGAGAGGCGGAAGAGAGAGTTATATGTAGAAAGAAAGAGGTGAAAAGATTAGTAAGAGAGAGTAAGAAGAAAGTGGATGAGGAATTTGGAAGGAATTTGAGTGTAAAGTGGAGGGACTGTAAGAAAATGTTCTGGAAAGAGGTGAAAAGAGTAAGACAGGGTGGAAGTGAAGTTAGCAGGGGAGTGAAAGATAAAAATGGTAGATTACTAGTGGAGAAGGGAGAAAAAGTGAGCAGATGGAGAGAACACTTTAAAGAATTGTTGAACGTAGAGGATGGAAGTAATGCGAGTATAAGTGGCTGGGGAATGGCTGGGAGAAGGAGGGAGGCGAGAAGACAGGAAGAAATCAGTAAGATAGAAGTTGTGGAAGCAATGAAGAAAGTTAAATCAGGGAAAGCCCCAGGAAGTGATGGAGTGTGTGGTGAAATGCTGAAGCATGGGGGAGAGATAGTAGTAGAATGGATGTGGAAGATGTGCAGATTGGCCTGGGAGGAAGGTAGAGTCCCGGAGGATTGGAAGTCAGGTATAATTATTCCCTTGTACAAAGGAAAAGGGGAAAAAGAAGTGTGTGGTAATCATAGGGGCATTTGTCTTCTTAGTATAATAGGAAAAGTGTATGATAGGATACTTATTGACAGAGTTAGAGAAAGAACAGAGAAATTAGTTGGAGAAGAACAGGGAGGCTTTAGGAAGGGAAGAGGTTGTGTAGATCAGATATTCATTCTCAGATCTTTAGTGGAAAAGTTTCTAGAGAAGGGAAAGAAGTTGTATGCAGCTTTCATGGATTTGGAGAAAGCATATGACAGGGTGGATAGACAAGGATTGTGGAAAGTGTTAAGAATTTATGGAGTAGATGGGAAGTTGCTGAATGCTGTGAAGAGTATGTACGATGGTGCGAAGGCAGCAGTGCGTGTGGATGGTGAACTAAGTGAATTTTTCTCTTTGAAAGTTGGGTTGAAACAGGGATGTGTCATGTCTCCATGGTTGTTCAATCTGTACATGGATGGGGTAATAAAAGAGGGACAAGGTAGGGTAGTGGATGTTGGAGTGGCCCTGGTGAGAGAGGATAGTGTTTGGAAACTCCCTGTACTGTTGTTTGCAGATGATACTGTGTTGTTGAGTGAAGACGAAGGGGAGCTGCAAGGCTTGGTGGATGAGTTTGAGAAAGTGTGTAAGAAACGGAATCTAAAGGTGAATGTAGGGAAGAGTAAAGTGATGGTCTTTGAGAGAGGTGAAGTCAGTGAATGGACAGCGAGGTTGGATGGTGAGGAATTGGAAAATGTGAGTACGTTTAAGTACTTGGGTAGTGTGATGAGTAAGGATGGAGGTTTGGAGGGTGAAGTGCTTGAAAGGGTACAGCAGGGAAGAAAGGTTGCTGGTTCTTTGAAAGCAGTGATAAGAAACAGGGAAGTGAGCATGGAAGTGAAAAAGTTACTACATGACAGTATTGTGATACCAACTCTAACTTACGGAAGTGAAGCTTGGATGTTGTTGGAAGGACACAAGTCAAGAGTGAGAGCCGTGGAAATGAGTTATTTAAGAGGAGCCTGTGGAGTCACATGGAGAGACAGGCTGACGAATTAGGATATAAAGGAGCGCTGTGGTGTTGATGTGGATGTGATAGGAAGCGTTATGAGGAACACACTGAGGTGGTTTGGCCATGTGGAGAGGATGGAGGGTGAAAGACTGACGAAGAGAGTGTATGTGAGTGAGGTGGAGGGGGAAAGAGGGAGGGGGAGGCCGAGGATGAGATGGAGAGATGGGGTGGAGAGGTATATGAGAGAGGGGGGTGTGAGTTGGGAGCAGGGGAGTGAAATGGCAGGGGACAGGGCGACTTGGAGGCGATTTGTTTGTGGCCACCCCAAACGGGATTGAGGCGTCTGGCAATAGATAGATAGATATATATATATATATATATATATATATATATATATAGTATATACTTTGTATATATATATATATCAATCAATCAATCAATCAATCATTTCCTGTGGCACCCTCGGGGATGCATAGGGCCTCGATGAACTCACACCACCACATCCTATATATATATATATATTATATATATATATATATATATATATATATATATATTATATATATATATATACTGTATATAAATATATATATATATATATATTTTTTTGGTTTTACGCCAGGTATCCCCGAAGGGCTAAGGCGTTGCCCCTGGGTAGAGGACTTTTGGACTGGAGCGTGTAGCATTTTATGACCGGATGCCCTTCCTGATGTCTACCAATGACCCTTGGGTGGATTCGATCCTCCAACCCTTCGGTCAGAGCGGAGCGCTCTAACCCACTGAACCACGGCTGCTACATATATATATATATATATATATAACCAAATAAATAAATAACAGCGAGATGTATTGAGTTTAACACAAAGCTTTATGACATACTGTATGTTCACCTACTAACACTATTCTCACGAAACATTAAGAAAATATTTATCTTTATCGAAAGTGGGGTGACCGCCTGGGAACACCAGATGCTGTTGGCATCCCTACGTGTCAAGTGGGGTTGGTGGAGGTTTAGTGCCCCTCCCTGTAAAACAATTAACTCTAAGCCCTTGGCCACCCCATTTGGGATACACAGCATCCGGCAATGGATGGATGGATGATGGAAAGTACAGTACAGCAATAACTACAAATTTCATTGATTACTGCTGATACTCAGCAGCTGAAATGATAGCAAAATCATTCACATAACAGGTAAAAGGCTACAAGTCACCAGAACCCCTCAAAATGCAAATCCTTGAGTGCTTAAAGTACTAGTAATAAGCTGCAAAAACAAGACAGAGAGAGTAGGTACTGTAAAATCATGGCAATATAAGGCCTATGTACAACCTACAGCACAAGCTGGCTGACCAGGCCTTAACACTAAATAAAGCTTCATAGTGGCAAAACCGGTTGGTGTGGTAACACCAACAGTACTGTACAGCCAGGGGCAAAGTTTGCTTGATATTTCCTCTCTTCTACTTCTCACTTTCCTCTGATGGAGAATATCCCTAGGCTGAGATGTGCTTGGTAGCTTTCTCTGTCCACGGCAGATTTGCTATGATGTGTCAGGGAGGAAAGCGAAAGATATGCTAAGTGTGAAGCAGATGCAGTGGAATAACTGGCGAACTTTTGTTCCTTACTGTACAGCAGAAGGACCAAACACATAGAATTAAAACTCTCCTTGCATTTATTCTAATGTGTAACATTTTTCAGAATGGATTAATTTTTTTTCATAACTTGCAGATTAGTAAAAATACTGAAGATCTCCAATGCCAACGCAGATGAAAACCCTTATAAAATTATTTGTTCCCTTTTACATCACTGATTGGATTTAAAGTATTCATATAAGATTTGAAATTTAAGAGATATCATCAATATCTCATTGTATTAACGAGGGTGCATTTACAATTTTATACCAGTTTTTCAGATTAACTTCAAGCTACGCTGTGCTTCCACAGAAGAAGAGTGGAGCTTTATAGTACAGAAATAACAAATGCAATTCTGTACAGTGAACATCCCATCTAAGATAATTCTGTTCACTGCACAAGTATAACAACAGTTTCTTGCGAATACTTTCTACAGGGATTCCTTGCTTGTTCCATGAACCAAATACACACACATCAAAAACATTAATAGAAAATCATTAGCAAGAAGCTAATGAATCAATACAACAGCACACGTATTAAACCCAACGTTAGTAACACTTGATACAACTACCCAGCACTGTTCCAGTCTAGTTTTAACAACTTTCAAGCAATACACTGTAAACATCAGTATCACAATGCACCCTGAAAATAGCCAGACAGCTAATCCAAAAAGCACTCAGCCTTGAACAGTGCAAAAATGATAATACAAAAAAACTGCAGCCATGTGTTTGAGTGCCAGTGGAGGCCTAGGGCAGCCAAAATGGAGGCAGGCTGAGATTTTAGTTATTCCTTTGTTTCTTCTGTGTTTACCTGCTTGTCGAGGGAGGTCTGCAGTTCCACCAGCCTGTGGGGTGGAGCGTCCGTCTCTCCCACCCCCCCTGCTCTGCCCTCTCTGTCCCCTTCGGACTCCCCCTCACCCTGCCCGGAGAGGTGGCTTAGCCCAAGTTTCATGAACACCAACTCAGACCTCACCTGTGTCATTTTCAGCTTACTTCATCTGCAAGTTTGACCTCACCTGCCTACCTCACCTTCCAGTTTATTCCATCTGCAAGTTCAACCTCACCTGTTTCATCTTCAAGTCATATTGCTTGAAAGTTCAACCTCACCTATGCCCTCGTTAAGTTTATTACATCTGCAGTTTTGTCCTCACCTATGACAGCTTTCAGTTAACTTCATCTGTAAGTTCAGCCTAACTTGCCTGAGTTTTCTCTCATTTAATTTCATCTGCAACTTTAACCTCACCTGTGACATTTCTCAGTTAACTTAATTTGCGGGTCTGATCTATGCCTGCCTATTTCATCTTTCAGTTTACTTCTTCTGCAAGGTCACCTCACCTGTAACACATTCAGCTTACTTCATCTGCAAGTTTAACCTCACCTGTCATCATTCAATTCAGGTCTACTTCATCTGCAAGTTTGATCTCACCTGCCAATATTATCATTCAGTTCACGTTGCTTGGATGTATTAATTTTCCTGAACCTGGCCTAACTTCAATGTTCCCCTAGCACCTGCTACTAACCAAGCCTCACATATGGCTGTTTATTATAACAAGTTCATTCATATTTCCACCTACTTTCTAACATCTGCAAATTCTCTTGGCTTCTGCAGATCAACATATTTCAAGGCAGATCAGTTAACTAATGTGTCTAGTATGGGACTTGTATTTAATATCATCTATTCTAATTATTTAATGATGTTTTCTTTAGGACAACATTCATAACAACAACAGCCATGCCAACAAACGAACAACAGAAACTACTGATATACATTAAAGGGATGGGGATGGTTGAAGAAAAAGTGAGAACAGAGTGGTTATAATGAAAGGAGAGTCACCTTCTCAATGGTGTTAAAAGAAACCTAGTTCTTAAAAGTAAAGTAAGACGCAGACTCTTAAATTATTCAGACTTACTAGAGGTCCTGTATCCTTTATGATAATGATTCTAAACTCATGCTCAGGTAACAAGTAATGACCAAAGCATACTGTTCTGGAAAAATTTAGATCCTCTGAGCATAAGCTTTTTAGAAATATAACTAACAAAGAACAACAACAATGACAACATAAATAAGCCTGCTATTTTCCTTTATTAGGTAAATATTCCTGCAAACTGATCCAATCTTCATCATACATTCATACATACATGAGTCAACATGCAAGCATTTAGTTCATGTATGTATGTATACATGGTCCAAAAGTATTGGACATGTTTCCCGTCACACTCTGCCATAGCTAATTCTGTACATATGATTGTATGTGATATTCTGTTCTCCAAGAAAAATTCTCTGAAATAAGGACGCTTCTAATGTTTTCTAATGTACCTTTAGAAATTCATGCAATACATACGACACTGAATACACCCAATATATGGCTATACTGTGACAAAGAACTGCTGCCCGTTGCATTTTTTCGTGGCATCTCCTAAAGTAAACTTGTATTACTAATAATAAGAAACAATACTAATATTACTTAAAATATCTGGTTAGAATCTAAATAAATTATTGTACTTTCGGTACTTTGGGCATGTTTTGAGAATTAACCACTTCACTCTGATGATATAATTTTAATCTATTAACAGAAGATGCATCTATCCCCTCCAGTTTGAAAAGTCTTCCCCAAGCTAATAAAATCATCAGGTAACAGCAGGTATAAAATTAAAAGAACATCACCAATCTGAATGGGTTAATGAAAGGAAGGTTACTATTTCACAAGCAGTGATTACTTTGTATGTGTCAAAGATCAAGAGTACAATCCTGCCATTACACTGTACAATCATATAATGGGTGTTTTTTGTAAACAGCATAAAGGATATGAGTATCTCAAATGCTTTAAAATACTATATAATCAACAGTCCTTAGTAAATGGAAAAAAGGAAAAGTATTCAACAAGAGGAAACAGAAATATACAACTGAATAAATTACAAGTACTGCATTCTGAGAAAACTGAAATTTAATCTGAAGGGGTGAAAAAGTGGTGGGTTACTGCATTATCACAGCAGCACAGTAGCAGGTGCAGTCATGTCTACAGTGTCAAACCACATGTGCATTTTATTGTGGTTTCAAATGCTTCACCACTGACCATCCACTGATGCTGTATTCTAGGTGGAAAAGGAGGCTTTGTAGCACCTGTTTCTTAACTTTTCATTATGTACATTACACCATGATTTTCCCTTTAGATATCTAGATATTTCTAGTGTTGATATAGTTGGCCTCAGTAATATACAAGAGGATTAAAAGATGCCACAAACAAAATACATCACAGAGGAAGAGGCACTACAGTATCTCCAAAGCTACCTGATGTACAGCCCTTTATCATGGACTTTGTTAGTGTGAGGTAAGGTAACAAGGGCAGGGTTTTGTACTGTGACAGGGTTATGGCAGGTTATGAGGATGTTGTAGACCTGCTGTTGTGCCATTTGGAGGTGCAGTATACTTGTCAGGCACGATACATACCTCCAAAGTGCAATTTACATGGAAGTGTAACAAAGTCACAGACACTAACTGTGCATTAAATGCTATGTGACTATGAAGTATTATACAAATATATGAAGTGTTAAACCAATATCTTAAGAACTATATAAGGGCTTAATTATGAGCAGTGTAATACTGAATGAAATATGTCAGCTAAAGTGGTGTATTTGTCATGAGTCATTTTGCTACATTACTGTGTACATTCAAAGATGTGTGTGTGTGTGTGTGTGTGTGTGTGTGTGTGTGTGTGTGTGTGTGTGTGTGTGTGGTGTGGTGTGGTGTGGTGTGGTGTGGTGTGGTGTGGTGTGTAGTGTGTGTGTGTGTGTGTGTGTGTGTGTGTGTGTGTGTGTGTGTGTGTGTGTGTGTGTGTGTGTGTGTGTGTGTGTGTGTGTGTGTGTGTGTGTGTTCTTACCTAATTGTTCTTACCTAATTGTATCTTTACAGGAATGAGTCAAGCTCGTACTGTCCCGTGTTTTAAACCATAATTATTGTACATATCCTTAAATTTGTGAATTGTTTTGGCACACACTATTTCATTCGGTGGTGCATTCCATTGATCAATTACTCTGTTTGGGAAACTGAATTTCCTTACGTCTTTATCACCTCTCTTCTTATGCAGTTTTTTGCAGTGTCCTCTTGCTGATGCTTCTCCATATGTTAAGTACTCATTTATGTCTATTTTCTCCTTCCCTGATATGCACTTATATAGCATTATCATGTCACCACTTTTCCTTCTCTTCTGTAGTGTTGGTAGATTCAGTTTATTTAGTCTTTCTTCGTAGCTTAGGTCCCTTAAGCTTGGTATCCATCTTGTAGCAGCCCTTTGAACTTTTTCAATCTTGTCTATGTGCTTTTTGAGATGAGGACTCCAGACTACTGATGCATATTCCAGGGTTGGTCTAATGAATGATGTTATTATCCTTCTTAGCATGTCTTCATTTATGTATGTGAATGCTATTCTCATATTTGCAAGCAGTGTATACATGTTCCGTACCTTCTCGCTGATGTGGTCAGCCGGAGATAGTCTGTTATTGATAATCACACCTAGGTCCTTCTCTCTTTCTGATGTGTATAGGGTTTTATTTCCTAACTTATAATCCCAATCAGGTCTTTTTCCACTTTTACCAAACTTGATTACATGACACTTGTCCACAATGAATTCCATTTGCCATGTACTACTCCATTCATGAAGTTTATTTAATTCTTCTTGTAGCTCCCTACAAGAGTCTGTGTTAGTAATTCTCCTTTGTATTTTTGCATCATCTGCAAACATATTCAGATAGCTCTCATTTCCAGTGTTACTGTTTATATCATTTATATACACTAAAAACATGATTGGTGCCAGCACTGAACCCTGTGGTACTCCACTTGTCACTTCTTTCTGTGATGAGTAGTTTCCTCTTAGTACTGTTCTCATTTCTCTTTTTATGAGAAAGTCTTGCATCCAGCAAAACAGTTTGCCTCAAATACCTCCTTTATGGTACAGTTTCCATAAAAGTCTTTGGTGTGGTACTGTGTCAAAAGCTTTCTTGAAATCTAAATAGATACTGTCCACCCATCCTTCCCTTTCCTGTATTGTGTTTGTTACTCTGTCATAGTAGCTCAACAGATTAGTAACACATGATTTTCCTTTTCTGAAACCAAACTGTCTTTCTGTTATCATACTGTGTTCTTCTAGATGATTTACCCAAGCTTTTCTTATAAGCTTTTCTAATACCTTGCTTACAACACTGGTCAGTGATACTGGTCGGTAGTTGAGTGGATTTTGTTTATTTCCTTTCTTGAATAAGGGGACAATATTTGCTTTTTTCCAAATATCAGGTAGTTTACCTTGACTCAAGGATTTCTTGAAAATTAAAAATAATGGTTTACTTAACTACTTTGCACATTCTCGTAACACCCAACATGAAATTTCATCAGGACCACTTGCTTTTCCTCTGTCTAATCTACTTAACTCCTCCTGTATTACTTTTTCTGCTATTTGTATATCTGGTAGTATGTGTGGACATGCATGTTCCACATAGTCCCTCTCAAAATTTTTTTCTTCTGTAAAAACTAATTGGAAATTCTTATTTAGTGCTTCACAAATATCTTTCTCTTGTGTATAAGTGATTCCCTCGTCCGTAATTGATTGTATTATATCTTTTACTTTGGTTTTGCTTCTGATATAGCTGTAAAACAACTTTGGTTAATCACTACTTTTATTTATTATATCCTCCTCAAACTGTTTTTGGGCTTCCCTCCTTATTCTTGTATAATCGTTTCTTGCCTGTTTGTAATTATTATACGCCCTTTCACTATTATGTCTTCTGTATCTATTCCACAACAAATCTCTTCTTTCTTTTGATTTTTTACATTCTGTATTGAACCATTTCTGTATTTTCTTATCTGCTTCTTTGTGCTGTGGGATGTACTTCTGGACCCTTATTTCATAAAATTCACAGAATTTTTTATATACAGCATTTAAATCTTGTCCTCTAAGCTCATTTTCCCAATCAACTTCTAAGAAATACTTCTTTAGGTCTTGATGATTTCCCTTTTTATAGTTTAGGCTCTTTTTGTAACTGTCATTGCTGTTTACTATGTCATATGCTATCCTGAAGTTATAATTTAGTACTGCATGATCGCTTTTGCCGAATGAAGGGTGATATATTAAACTGTCAGTATCATTTTCTTGCCTAGTAAATATTAGATCTAGCACTGAAGGTACATCGTCCTCTTTTTCTGGTGGTTTCCCTCACATGTTGAGTTAGGAAGAACTCTTGTACGAGATCCAGGAGCTTTTGGTCCCAACAGCTTTCTTGGCTAATTATATCTAGAGTATTCCAATTTATATTTGTATTGAAATCCCCAGTTAGTATAATTCTTTCTGATTTCTCTTCCATTTTATGTAGTAATGAACTTAAACTCTGAATTGTACTCTCTGCCAGGTCCTCATATTCATCTCTTTCCCATGTGTTTGATCTGGGTGGCATGTCCAAATTGGCTACAGTTACTTTTCCTTCAGATATGTTGATCTCTACTGCAATCAGTTTTACTTGTGATGGTATATCTAGTTTTATTTCATTGACTTTTAGATTTTTCTTAGTTAATATTATAATTCCTCCTCCTTTTTTTAAATTTCTGTCTCTTCTCCATATATTGTATTCCTCTAAGTTTAGTATGTCATTGGATATCCTTGGTGTTAATTTTGTTTCAGTTAGGCATTTTATTTGTGGTTCATTTTCTCTGACATAATCATTCATCTCTAGTAATTTAGATACCATTCCATCCACATTTGAGTACATGAACTTTATCATCTTGTTTATATACTTGTCATGACATGGTTCTACTACCTTCCTCCTTTTTATTCCATCCTGTTTGTGTACCACTTTCGTACCTGCAATCCTATTACAGTACTTTGTAAAAAAATTTCTTCTTCTCCTCTTCTGATCTTCCCTCATTTTTTGTTTTTGCTTCCTCCCTTTTCTCTTTCAGTAATTCCAGTTCCTCTTGTGTTAGGCATCTTTTTATCCACACATTTTTGAACTCCTCTTTTTCCATAAGATTCTTTGCATTTTTTAGTATCTCTTCCACAATGTTTACACTCTGGAAAGTCACCTTTAGGGGTCTTGTCTTGCTTTTCTCATATTTCCCTAACCTTTTGTATTCCTCTATGTCTTTACTACAGATTTCCTCTGATACTTCTTTCAGTAAGCTCATTACATTTGCCATCTCCTTTTTGTCTCTTGTGATCTTGTTTTTTATTTCTTCCTCTTCTATACCAGTGATTACTATAGATTTGTTTATATCTACTGAATCTCTGACTAACTTTGGATTGTTTTGGATTATTCTTTTCACCTCCTTTTTAATGCTTTTTTCCTCCACCCTTGTTTCTAAGTCTTTCTTTACTTTCACTATTTCTGCATACGTGGTTTCCACATCATTTTTGTAGCTTTGCACAGCTTCATTTACTTGTGTTATCTTCTCCTCAATATCACTGCTCTGGTCAATAAGACTGCTTACTTGCCTAATTGTCTCTGTGTCATTTTTGAACTCTTCCATAACACTCTCGTGACTGACTACTGTACTTGCCATTTCACTCATTTTCTTTCTAAGTGTACTCAATTCCACTGTTAGTTCACTGATGGTTGTGTCTTTCTTATTGGCCTCCCTTCCTAGTTTTTCTATTTCTTCCTTTTGCAAGTGCATCTGCTTCTTTATTTCATCAATTTCATTTTTGAAAGCCATTTCTAGTTTGTTTACACGTTCAACCAGTCTATTGTGAGTCTCCACTTCAACCAGTTCTTGGTAGAAATCATCATTTTGCTTTTTACCTTTATCCCTTTTCTTTTCCAAATTTGCTTTACTGAAGTATGTATCCATTTTGCAATACTAAAAGTGCAGAGCATGTACTTACAATCCCCGGGTTGTTGTAGTCTAAACAAACCTCAGATGACTCAGCGTATTCTTTCGTCTTGGTTCACTTTCCTGTTTGAACAAGTCTTGTTTAAACTTATTATTTTTTTCCTTTTAATAATGAAAAATCATTTAGTTTAACCTGGTACAGAGTTTGACTCATACAAAGATACTAATTTAGGTAATGCCACTGGCCGTGTTGGTTTGGTACAGAGCGCCAATGACGCACAGCCGCCTCGATTGAATCCCTCTGTGTGTGTGTGTGTGTGTGTGTGTGTGTGTGTGTGTGTGTGTGTGTGTGTGTGTGTGTGTGTGTGTGTGTGTGTGTGTGTGTGTGTGTGTGTGTGTGTGTGTGTGTGTGTGTGTGTGTGTGTGTGTGTGTGTGTGTGTGTGTGTGTGTGTGTGTGTGTGTGTGTGTGTGTGTGTGTGTGTGTGTGTGTGTGTGTGTGTGTGTGTGTGTGTGTGTGTGTGTGTGTGTGTGTGTGTGTGTGTGTGTGTGTGTGTGTGTGTGTGTGTGTGTGTGTGTGTGTGTGTGTGTGTGTGTGTGTGTGTGTGTGTGTGTGTGTGTGTGTGTGTGTGTGTGTGTGTGTGTGTGTGTGTGTGTGTGTGTGTGTGTGTGTGTGTGTGTGTGTGTGTGTGTGTGTGTGTGTGTGTGTGTGTGTGTGTGTGTGTGTGTGTGTGTGTGTGTGTGTGTGTGTGTGTGTGTGTGTGTGTGTGTGTGTGTGTGTGTGTGTGTGTGTGTGTGTGTGTGTGTGTGTGTGTGTGTGTGTGTGTGTGTGTGTGTGTGTGTGTGTGTGTGTGTGTGTGTGTGTGTGTGTGTGTGTGTGTGTGTGTGTGTGTGTGTGTGTGTGTGTGTGTGTGTGTGTGTGTGTGTGTGTGTGTGTGTGTGTGTGTGTGTGTGTGTGTGTGATGTGCATGGTGCAGTGTGTCACTAACCGCCAGCACTGGATCAGCACCAGACGTAACCTTTCCAATCTCCAGGGACTCCACCTTCCCGTTGACTCGATCACTCTCTGCCCCATCACCCGGCACCTTCCCCAGCTTGTACTGGTTAAGCTGCACCAAAATAAACTGTCAGTCATCAATATAGTACACTTTTCAAATACTATGGTGCTTATGATGTGCTTAAAAAAAATATAAAAAAAATATGATGATCCTATACTACATATATCAAACTGCTGTCTGACTTTTGTTCCAATAGTATACTTCTAATATGATTAACACTTCCCCAATCACTCCTGGACTTTCCCACTACACTTGTCCTCCAGGCATGGCTATCCTTCTGTATATAATTTTCACTGACAAACTACCAGCACTTCATTTATGCAGCTTTAGGTAATGTCTTTGCAACAAAACTGACAGTATGCTTCTTCAACTGCTTATTTAAACTCCAATTCTTAAGTGCCTTAGGCTTGTGATATAACAAGTAATTAATGGCACTAGATTATTACCTCAACTCTTGGAAACTTCCCAGTCATTATACTGCCACTGTGGTGCAAATGAAATACTGTATATACTACATCTTGAAGAAAGTAATAAATGCTTAAGTATTGGCTGCAGACTATCACTGTCAAAAAGATACAACGTACTAACACATCTTTAGCTGCAGACTCTCACTGTCAAAAAGATACATTGTACTAACACATCTTTAGCTGCAGACTATCACTGTCAAAAAGATACAATGTACTAACACATCTTAAGCTGCAGACTCTCACTGTCAAAACGATACAACGTACTAACACATCTTAAGCTGCAGACTCTCACTGTCAAAACGATACAACGTACTAACACATCTTTAGCTGCAGACTCTCACTGTCAAAACGATACAACGTACTAACACATCTTAAGCTGCAGACTCTCACTGTCAAAATGATACAACGTACTAACACATCTTAAGCTGCAAACTATCACTGTCAAAAAGATACAACGTACTAACACATCTTTAGCTGCAGACTATCACTGTGAAAGATACAAAGTACTAATACATCTTTAGCTGCAGACTATCACTGTCGAAAAGATACAATGTACTAACACATCTTTAGCTGCAGACTATCACTGTCAAAAAGATACAATGTACTAACACATCTTTAGCTGCAGATTATCACTGTCAAAAAGATACAAAGTACTAATACATCTTTAGCTGCAGACTATCACTGTGAAAGATACAAAGTACCAATACATCATAAGCCGCAGACTATCACTGTCAAAAAGATACAAAGGACTAATACATCTATAGCTGCAGACTATCACTGTGAAAGATACAAAGTACCAATACATCATAAGCCGCAGACTATCACTGTCAAAAAGATACAAAGGACTAATACATCTTTAGCTGCAGACTATCACTGTGAAAAAGATACAAAGTACCAATACATCATTTGCTGCAGACTATCACTGTCAAAAAGATACAAAGTACCAATACATCATTTGCTGCAGATTATCACTGTCAAAAAGATATAAAGTACTAATACATCTTCAGCTGCCGAATATCACTGTAAAAAAGATACAAAGTCCAAATACATCTTTATCTTTTATGTCAAGTGAGCTCCGGCGTGTACATATAACCGATGATATTAATTAGCAATCAGAAACGATACCACAAAAAATTAAAAAACACTACTTATGCAGAACAAACTGTTCTGCACAGTAAAAACAAATGTTTTTAAAAAACACTACTTATGCATGTATAGAAGAGTCATAGTAAAAGAAATGTGCTGACTGACCTCATCCCGGGTGTGTGTGAGATCCTCCTCTAAGGTGGCCACACGTTCCAAGCTCACGCGCAGACGTTCCCGTACCTGCACACACAAATATGTAATTTACAGGTTATGCAAGCTGTCAGACAAAATTTGAAAGGTAAAACTGTGGCTATACTTCCATCAGGTTTTCTCAAAACTGTCATAACTTAACGAGATCTTGAAAACCTGATCTATAATAATCAAACCAAATTGTGTTGTCTCATCATTGGGTCTATCCCCCAGAGTGAAATGGAAATACTGACTGCAACTGTTAACAATTCTGCACTTAGCTGGAGAGGATATTAAGAACACCTAGCTCACTTCCCTAATACTGTCAACTAGTAAAAATGTCATTTGCAGGCACTCATTTACACTTCTATAATACAACGTCCCATATATAAATAACAGCTGTTTAAACAATGAAATTTTGTACCATACTGTGTACCACAGTTTACTTATTAAGGGGAAGTAATGGGTTACTTCCAGATTCGAGAGCTCGGATTATCAATTTGTAGGAGGATTAAACTTGCTGTTGCTGCAAAGGTAAGTTAAATGTGAAGAGTAATTACCATAGCCTTTAATTCCATGCCTGCTAGGCTTTCTCAAAAAAAAAAAAAAAAAAAAAAAAAAAAAAAAGGCTTCTCTAAACAGAATTCCTAACTGCAGACACAGCATGGAATGGGTTACTCAAGATACTTTTTGAAGCCTTTAACTACAAGGATTTCTTTCAGCTACAATATACCCTAGCATATCAATGCAGTAAAAGAGTTAAGCACCACCAGCTTGAGTCAATGTAATCCAAAAGCCTAAAAGACATGTTCTACGCTCACTGACAAACAAACTGTGAATATGAGACAGTTGATCATATATACAGTACTATGAGATGACACATACAAGGTATGCTCTCTCTCTCTCTCTCTCACACACACACACACACACCTACCTTCTCATCTAGTGCTTTGTGATGTTCAAATAGTGACTTTAGCGCCTTGAGCACCTCCACCTCAGATGACACACCAGACTGTGATGCTGCCTGACGCTTCACCACCGTCATCCGTAACGACCGCTCATGCCGTGACACCAGGCATTCCAGGTGTTCCAGCAGTAGCTGTCAAGAGGACAGGGTTAAGACAGGTGTGTGGCAGGTGTAGACAGGTGTGGTAGGTGTAGACAGGTGTGGTAGGTGTAGTCAGGTGTGCTGTGGGTGTGGACAAGAGTGTGGCCGGTATACACAGGTGCATGGCAAGTGCAAGGACAGGTGCATATCAGGTCCATAAAGATGTTGTAGGTTTAGACAGGTGTGTGGTTGGTATACACATGCATGTGGCAGGTGTAAGAACAGGTGCAGTAGGCACAGACAGGTGTGTGCCAGGTGTGGGGACAGGTATGTGGGATAGGTACAGATCTTGATTTTGGCTCTCTGTTAACTTTTTATTGTTTTTTCTTGGAGGGAACAATCTTGCAGACTTCTGGCCTTTGATTCCTTTGTCCTTGAAGAAAAAAAAAAAAAAAAAAAAAAAAAAAAAAAAAAAAAAATGCAGGGGCTGTGTGCAATACATGTACAGCAGACAGGTATGTAGTAGGTGCAGACATATGAGTAGCAGGTGTAGACAGGTGTGTGCTATGTGTAGACAGGTATGTAGCAGGTGTGCAGACAAATGGTTGTCAATGGTGTAGCAAAGTAAGCACATATATATAACAGACGTTGAGGCAATGTAGGGACAGGTATCGTGATGTGTTGCAATGCATGTGTAACAGGTGTATGGACAGGTATAAGGATGTATGTGTGGCAGGTGTATGGCCATAAAAGTGTCAGGTGTATGGATATATGTGTGGTAAGTGTATGGAAATGTATTAGGATGTATATGTGGCAAGTATACGAATAGGTACATGGGTATATGAACAGGTATAGGGATATGTGATGGGTGTATGGACAGGTAAAATGATGTATTGTGTTGCAAGTATAAAGACAGATATATATACCAGGGGGAGACAGGTGTATTTCCATACCAAATTAACCATCACTGACCTAATCTCAGTTCAGGAACCAAACTTACCCTCCAGTGTAACTATTCTTAACTAATCTCGACTAATCACTCCAAACACCTACCACACTCTGACTGCCAAGGCTCCCTGTTGCATTCATGATTCTCTGTTCCATTCTCGACTCCTGATTCTTTGCTGGATTCTGGATTCACAATTCTTTGTTGCATTCCAGATTCATGTATCTTTACTGCATTTAGGACTCAAGATTCTTTGTTGCATTCTGGACTCACAATTCTTTACTGCATTCTGGACTCGTGAATTTTTCTTTCAATCTGGACTCATGATTCTTTGTTGCATTCTGGACTCATGATTCCTTGCTGCATTCTGGATTCATGATGCTTTGCTGCATTCTGGACTCATGATTCTTTGCTGCATTCTGGACTCATGATTCTTTGTTGCATTCTGGACTCATGATTCTTTGCTGCATTCTGGACTCATGATTCTTTGCTGCATTCTGGACTCATGATTCTTTGCTGCATTCTGGACTCATGATTCTTTGCTGCATTCTGGACTCATGATTCTTTGCTGCATTCTGGACTCATGATTCTTTGCTGCATTCTGGACCCACGATTCTTCGTTGCATTCTGGACTCATGATTCTTTGTTGCATTTTGGACTCATGATTCTTTGTTGCATTTTGGACTCATGATTCTTTGTTACATTCTGGACTCATAATTCTTTGTTACATTCTGGACTCATGATTCTTTGTTACATTCTGGACTTGTGACTCTTCGTTGCATTTTGGTCACATGATTCTTCGTTGGATTCTGTTACATTATCGGCAGTTGCTAATACACTGAACTTTGTACAAAAATCTGAGTTATTTGACTCTTTTTACTCTAACTTGGCCTAAATTTGCAACTTCTCCATCTTGAATGCTGAATTATAGCAATAAATTAAACACTAGACTATGATGCTAGTCACGAAGCAGTACTATGGAAAGGACGTATAGCCGTTGCAATGCCTTTTTCTATCACTGTGCTACTTGATTTAAGCACCAAAAAGAGTGAAAATCTGAGCAAAGTCAAGACGAAAGAACTATACCGAATTCATACAATGATATATTTTATCTATCTATCTATCTACCCATCCATCTACCTAATTATCTATCTATCTACCTACCTAGCCTCCCTCTCTATCTACCTACCAATCTACCTACCTACCTATCAACATATGTGCCTACCAACCTACCAATCTACCTACCAACCAACCTACCTATCTGTTTTATTATATATTTATTGTTACCACCTGAGTTTATTACTTACATTAAGGAATGATCTCTAGCTGTGAATGGATACGAGAAGTTCCATTAAAACCTTAGTATGTAATAATGCCATTCTATATTTTTCATTTTTATTACCACCAAACGATTTTAGCTTGGAATTATGAAGAATGATCCCTTGAATCCGGGAACATATCTTAAGAGAAGGAAATGACATCACACCATTTGGCAACAGTAAGAATAAAATTAATTAAAATATACATAATCTGGCTGTAGAATGAATACGAAAAGTACCAAGAAATAAAAAAACAAATGTGCTCGTAGTGCAAGGATTTATGCATTTGAAGTTCAAGGCCAGTGCACCGCCGTGAAACACAATATTACACAATGCTGCGCTGACCATTACTTTACCAAGGCAGGGTTGGTTGCTGTGTGTGTGTGTGTGTGTGTGTGTGTGTGTGTGTGTGTGTGTGTGTGTGTGTGTTCAATCTACACCTCTACATTATATCACAATAAACATTCCTATGCTTCCTTTCCACCACTACACCCACATACACTCTGCTGAACCCGCCTACACCCATCCACACCCTTTCAAAACACCAAATACAACCTATATATTGTGCATCCTGTGCAATTATTTTCCATTCACCTACCATGCCATTCTACACACCACCATACCTGGCTACACTCTTGCTGCGACATCTTACACCACACTACACCCTTCCTACACCCACCTACGCCTATATCCAACTGAATCATTATCCTTTCTTGGACCCTACTTCATCCAACTATATCCTCACCACATACGCCCCCATTACACCCACCTACATCCTCACTACACCCACCTACATCACCACTACACCCATCTACATCACCACTGCACCCATCTACATCACCACTACACCCATCTACATCACCACTACACCCATCTACACCACCATTACACCCACCTACACACCATTCTCACCTAAACACCCACAACACCCATCCACACTTCCACTATACCCAACTACACCCCCACTACACCCATCTACACCCTCGCTGCACCCATCTGCACCCCCACTACACTCACCTATACCATACTATACCTACCTACACCCCCACTACACCCTCACTACACCCCCACTAAACCCAACTACACCCCTGCTAAACCCAACTACACCCCATCTACACCCATCTACACTCCATCACACCCACTTATACCACATTATACTCATCTACACCCCCACTACACCCATCTGCACCCTCACTACACCCATCTACACCCCACTACATCCACCTATACCACACAATACCAATCTACACCCCTACTACACCTATCTACACCCCACTACACCCACCTATACCATACTACACCCATCTACACCCCCACTACACCCATCTACACCCAGGTACACCGTTAACCCATCCTACCCTCTCCTCCATCCTCTTGAGCTATCTTAACTCTGGGTGTACCTGCTCTATCACACTCATCACCACCACCACAACTACCACAACTACCAACACTGACGCTACCACTATCGCCGTAAATGCCACCACTACCACCACTAATCAACTTCCACCATCACAACCATACAACCAAATACCACATCCACTACAACTATGAATATCATCACAACCACCACGACCACCACAACTACCAACATTACTGACGTTACCACTGTAGCCGTAAAGCCACCACTACCACAACTAAACTACTTCCACCACACAACCAAATCAAATACCTAATCCTCTACAATTATCACTACCACCGCAACTACCACCACCATCATCACAACTACAACAACCATCACTACTGACACCACTACCATCAAATACCTATTCCTTTATCTTGCCATGATAATCCTTTCAACTATCTACAACAACTCCCTACCACAACAACTATCTACACAACCACAATCCTACCATAGTTATTATACTGTTCTTAGCTGTCACTATGCCTAACAGTTCACCACAATCACCACCACACACCACAACTACCATAATCACCACAGCTACCACATTCACCACAACTACCACATTCACCACAGCAACCACATTCACCACAGCAACCACAATCACCAGCTACCACAATTACCACAGCTACCACAACTGCCGCAACTACCACAATTGCCGCAACTACCACAATCACCACAACTAGCAATCACCACAGCTGCCACAATCACGACAACTAACACAATCATCATAACTACCACAATCTTGACAACTGCCACAATCACAGATGCCAATCACCATAGCTGCCACAATCATGACAACTACCACAATCATCACAACTGACAATCACCACAGCAGCCACAATCATGACAACTACCACAATCACCACAGGTGCCACAATCACCACAGCTGCCACAATCATGACAATTACCACAATCATCACAACTACCAAATCACCAAAACTACTATTCACCACAGCTGCCACAATCACCACACATGCCACAATCACCACAGCTGCCACTATCTCCACAACTAACAATCACCACAACTACAACAAAACCACAATGACAACTACCGCAATCACCACAATTATAAAAATCACATCTACCACAATCACCACAACTATAAAAATCACCACAGCTACCACAATCACCACAAGCTATTTTCTGACACCATATTCATCTCCTACCGCCTACCTTTCCTCGCCACAACCACCACCACCTCCACATTAACTACAAACTATTTCCTCGTAGCTATTATGTTTGGTTACCTTCCTTGCCTTAATACCAGAACTATCAAAGCCACCACAAGCTATTTCTCTCTACCATACTCAGATCTTCCTTTGCAGCCATAACTACCACCACTATCACAACAACTACCTTGATTTTCACACTACCATAATCAGTTTCTCTCTACCATACTCAGAACCTATCACCTAACTTCTCTTGCAACCATAACCACCACCACTACCACAACACCTACCCTATATTTCACACTACCACAATCAAAGCAGGGTAAACTCACTTCTATTCAACACCCACGTGACTTTAAAAAAAGTAAAATTAAAAAAATGTGGCGTCCCTCTCTCCATTCACGTTTTTTTTTTTTTCCTATCAAACTACAGTAGGCTATAACATTTGTGGTGCCTGCGTCACACAAAGTTCCAATGAGTACTCACTCCTCTTACACCACCTACTCTCTCTCTCTCTCTCTCTCTCTCTCTGTCATGCTAAATATTTACACCGCCTACTCTCCCCTATTGTTGATTTTTTCACCCGACAAAGATCCCTTATTCTTTCTAGTTAAGTTGATCAAGTGTAGTCAGACTGGTGGGTGGATGTGACTAGTAACCAAGGAGATTCATTCCTACTTCATTACCAAAGCTCACTGAATATCAAGCAACCAGGACACAAGTCCAGTTTCGTCAGATGAAAATAAACAGATTATAATGCCAGTAATAACACACTAATGCTTATAAGATTTTACATCTATTACCCACATCACTCTGACGACCCACCAATTTCTGACTTCATTCTTGGTAATCATAGTATTTTATTCAGATTAGGCGAAACTTGGAGGTTGGATACGGCACTAATTAACCCATTCACTACGAGAGATGTGTCCTGTGTTGTGTTATCTGAAGGTACGGTAACACTAATAAAAACTAAGATCAGGTTTTAATATATCCCCAGCAAGACAGTCTATAGTTCGTTTAATTTAACTTCGCAGAGATATTCGTCCTTCTGCGCATCACTTCACGTACCTCACTGACAGAAAGAAAATACTCCGGCAATACCTCCTTCCATTAGCACTTCTTCATGACTATTCAAGACAGAGAGACGGCAATTTTACGCCAAGTTAAAGTGAACACGAGTACCTAAGGTGTGGTTCCCCGTGAGTGTATCGTACCTTACCTGTGGCTGGGTCAATACATGAATCACGGCTTTATCTATTCTATCTATTGAGAGGCCTTATCTACTCTATCTATTACTCTGGTCTACCACGCCTCTCAACACATAACTTAACCTTTATCTATTATCTCCATTCTCCCATCGACGTTATCATCTCTGACTACATTCTGTATTCTTTAACGCCATCATCATCATCACCATCATCTCCCTACCTACCTCCCTTCTTCCCTTCCCTCTCCTCTCATCATTGTCATCATTATCCCCCCCCCTCTCTCTCTCTTCACATTCATCAACGCTATCAGCATCGTCATCATCATCATCAGCAGCAGCAGCAGCATTTCCCTACCTCCCTGCCTCCTTCCCTCCTTTCATTATGATTATCACCACCATCATCAATACCTCTCTCTTTCTCTCTCTGACATTTCACTCTATTCTATCTCTCGATCTAGCCTAATGTTGTTCTATCTCTACCATCAATCTTCAATTCACATGTCCCCAGTCACTCTATCAATGTCTCTCTCTCTACATTCACTCTGTAACTCTCTTGCTCTATGTTCTCTTTCTTCTGTAGAGGGTGGTCCATATATATCGTTCCTCTTCCACTCTGAATGGCGATTTCTGGTGTGCTGTGTGGGTTGAGTCAGCATTATCAATGTCTATCCTGCATCATTTACTCCTTTCCTACTCTCACTGTCACACCCAAGCCCACACCAGCTGACTGAGCCGTCCCCTCAACACGTAAGATATCACCATGTGAGTCTCTAATGGAGTGCTATCTATGGACCACCCTCTTTATTTCTAGATCCTTATGCAGTCATACAATTCTATTCCTCTCCCCTTACCCCTCACCCCCCTCTCTCTGGTGTTACCCCTCCCATACATACACCACCGTTTACATCTGTCATTAACTCCAGCACCTGTCGTACTACAAATGTCTGTTGGAGAAGTGGTGTGTTCTTACTATGATGTAATTCCTCCTATACACCAGCGTTTACACCACAACATTAATTTCCGCAATGCTTACTCCAGTCATTAATACCATCCGTCATACCACAAATGCCTGCTGGTGTGATGGTGTGTGCTTACCCTGGTGTTATTCCTCTCCGCCTTGAGCTCTGTGATCTCCTCATCTCTCTCCAGCAGCTGCTCCCTTGCGCCATTTAGCTCCTTCGTTAGCGTCGCAAACTCCTGCAATGAATAAATGACATCGTAAACAAAACAGCATTAAGCAAACAAAACATCGTAAGCAAAACATTAAACAATTAAAATATCGTAAGCAAAACATTAAATACACAAATAACATCGTAAAAAAAAACATTAAATACAAACACCATCGTAAAATCACATTAAACACAAATAGCATTGTAAACAAAACATTAAACATAAAAACAGCATCGTAAACAAAACAGTAAACACAAATAGCATCGTAAACAAAACAGTAAACACAAATAGCACAGTAAACAACACATTAAACACAAATAGCATTGGAAACAAAACATTAAACACAAATAGCATCTTAAACAAAACACTAAACACAAATAGCATCGTAAATAAAACATTAAACACACAAATAACATCGGAAACAAACAAAACATTATATACAAATAGCATCGGAAACAAAATAGCATTATAAACACAAGAAGCACCATAAACAAAACATTAAGCGAACAGCATCGTAAACAAATATACCAAACACGAATAACACCGTAAACAAAACTGCGTCACACACACACACACACACACACACACACACACACACACACACACACACACACATACATACACTAAGACTGAAACTCGGGGCATAAACGTCTATTCATTCACGCCTCGGAAATATACATACACATACAATACATCACCAACACACGATACACAGATTACTTAAAATTTATTAAGTCACAGAAAATACTTAAATATTCAATTTCCACACTAAAAATAAACAGTATAACAATACACAATAGGAAAACACATCAAGATCATCATCATCATCATAATCGTCGTCAACATAATTCCTGTTATGAGGTGGGTAAAAATTTAGAAATTCAGAAAAGATAGAAATTACATACATTCAAAAGTACCATCCTCATATCACCGTTACCATTATAAGAGTAATCATTATCACAACTATTTATGATTTTTTTGGAAACCAAATAATCACCCACAAAAAATATAAATATAAAGAATACACATAACCAACAACAACATACAAGTACAAACCGACCATCTCAGAAATGCAGTAACGTACCCTGACCAACGTAGATAGTGTATGCAAAGACTGGAACGTAAACACAGTACAGAATCCACAACATAAATACCTAACGTTGTCGTACTGATCATTAACACAGACTGAAAAAGGTAAGCCGATGGTAAACAGATTATATCAGAGAAAAAAAAAAACATAATCATAATACAAATATACAATGACATAAACTGAAGAACATAACCTGATCGTAAACAGATTAAACGAACCAAAATAACCAAGTCGTAAACTGAAGAACGTAACCTTACCGTAAACAGATTATAACAAACATAAACACACACAGATGTAAACTACAGAACGTAAACCGACCATAAACAGATCAAACAAAAAATAACATTCAAAGACGTTAACTAGAGAACGTAAAACGACTGTAAACAGATTATAACAAACAAAAACACACAGATATAAACTAAAGAACGTAAACCGATCTCACATATAACTAACAAACATTAACCTACAAAGGCGCTGACGAAAACACAGCTTCAAGCCAAACTCCGATGCCACAACGTCAAGTAAACCGATGGAGGAAATGAGATTCATGGAAAGACGTGAAATGGATGGATGGATGGATGGATGGATGGATGGATGGATGGATGGATGGATGGATGAGTGAATGGATGGATGGATGGACGAATGATTGAATGAATGAATGATTGATGGATGGATGGATGGATGGATGGACGAATGAATGAATGAATGAAAGAAGGATGAATGGATGGATGGATGGATGGTTGGCAAGGTCGTATCTAATGGCCTGAGAAAGTGTGTGTGTGTGTGTGTGTGTGTGTGTGTGTGTGTGTGTGTGTGTGTGTGTGTGTGTGTGTGTGTGTGTGTGTGTGTGTGTGTGTGTGTGTGTGTGTGTGAGAGAGAGAGAGAGAGAGAGAGAGAGAGAGAGAGTTACATAAGAATGGATGTTTGTGAGGGGGGGGAGGAGGGGATGGCTGCACAAAAAAGAACGGAATAACATGAGAAATTACACAAAGATGGAATTACATGAAAAGGTTACTTGATACAGGGCTGGGTTTTTGTTGTTTGTTTCTTTGTTTTGTAAACTCAAAGTCATATGAAAGTGTGGATTACATAACAAGGCACGACTGCTAAAGGGTTCAGGGAAAACACCCCAATATTTCTTTCTCTCTTTTCAACCATAGGCTCTGAAATCTGAAGTCAAAATGCAGTTAGTTCTGTGCTGCATATGAGGAGGGTTTTGGCGTGAACTACCATATAAGTCAAAATAATCTTGAACCAATATTGACAACAATAATGAATATGGAGTGTGTCGCCAAAACAAGAAATCAGCTGACAGTGTGGTCACATGTTTCACTTCATTACATCATACCGAGTTAACTCTGTCATCTATACGACTTGCGTTAAGCCAATATTCACAAAATTGTTTACTTCATCACAGCAGGCTATATTTCATCCAGGTAGCCGACACGCTGTCTATGTTCAGTACATTATGTAGAAGTCAGTACCAGGTCAATATCAGTCAAAATACTTCGGGAGCAACACTGACCAATCCTGACTAATTCTGACCAAGATTCAATTTAGCAATGAATTTCGGTGTTCACAGGAATTCGCACGACAATCCATATGCAATACCTGGATTAGTTAAAATCTTGACTTTTAACGGCGCGAAAACCCGCCTATGATACAACGTATGAGGGTGAACACTGCACAAAGTGAAGTTAGGTTTATCACCCGTGGTCTCCATTATTGTGAAATGAGAATAATCACCTCGATGGCCAAAGTATGTCTTGGTTTGCCAAAATAACTGACAGCCACAACACCCAGCAGACCTTCCTTCCCTTCACACATCTCCCCTGTTCATACGGTGGGCTACTGGCACCATAGCTAACCATAAAACTAGGCATATGAACATCATCGCATATACTTGCCCCAGTGTCATTTACACTGTTAATCATCATCATCATCATCATCATCATCATCACCCCTCACATACACCTGCCCCACTCTGTCATGTATCTCGTCAATCATCATCACCTTTCATACACACCTGCCCCACAGTGTCATGTATCCCGTCAATCATTACCATTATCATCACCATTTAATCATCATTACTGTTATGCATCCCGTTAATCATCATCAACCCCTCCACACACACACACACACACACACACACACACACACACACACACACACACCAGCCCTACAGTGTCATGTATCCAGTAATAAAGATGATGTTCGGTTCCACATCTTGCCCTAGCCATCGGCTGTGCAGATCCACCGGTCACCTGAATCCTTACCTCCCTCCCTTGCACCCCTCTCCCTAACACCCCCCCCCCCTCCAAGCCACTACTCACTGACTGGGCTGGCTTTGCTGTTCAAGCCACCATGAAATTGCCACTCATGTCACACAGTTGCCAAGACCACTCAACAGGGTCACTGGGATCCCTGACTGAATCTTCACTATTCTGTTCCGGTCACTGTAAAACTACACTCCTTTTACTCTAACTTGGCCTAAACTTGTCAGCTCTCCATTTTTAAAGTTCAGTTTCAGTGATGAATTAATACTAATATATGCTGCTAGTTACAATGAACTACTGTACCATGAAAAGGATGCAGAGTCGATACTTTTTTTTTTTTTTCTGCCAATGAGCGACGTGAAATAAGCTGCAAGTGGATGAAAATCTGGGCCAAGTTAAGGTGAAACAGGTATGTACTGCGTACTGCATTTACTCTAACATGGCTAAAATTTCCGTCCTTCTGCAGATTATTCCACGTAGCTTAGTGGCAAGGTATGACAACACCATGGCTCAGCAACATTTTCATAGCACCTCTTCGTGACTAGCATCATAATCTAATGTTGATCTATTGTTACAAATCTGCTTTCAAGATATAGACACGGAAGTTTTAGGCCAAATTAGAGTAAAAAAAAAGGCATGGTACGTAATTATGGCTATGAAATTTAAGTACCATCCAAGGCACAATCCACGACACTGATGTTACCGCTGCGTTTTCCTGCTGACCAAATTAAGGCCCTAACAAAACCTAATCCTAGTGTTTAAATATAAATGAGACGTTGGCTACGATGTATATAAGTAATTTTTCCTGGATCAAAATGGGATAAGGGTAGTAATAGTAGTACCGTAGTTGTATCCTCAGGTTCATTTGAAACGCGAACCCGGGGGGTTGCAGGCGGAAATTACCCTCCTCATGCAGTCCACCATCCTCCTTTAGGGGGACAGGGAAGTCAGCGAGGGACATTCATATAACAGGGGACCTCCATCACCCAGTTACATCGGTGCCATCACGTAAAGGCACCCTTCTCCAGCACCAGGGAGGATAAAAGACAGAATACAACCTTTCCTAATACGTGTCTCTGACGAAAGAGTCGCTGGAGGAAGGGCTGAGAGTGTGCAAGCCGATACGGAGGTACTATATAACCACATATTGCAACCTAGGACATTATTGGAACTGAGTGAGCGAAAGTCTGCACAATACACCATTTATTTTATTTATTTATTTACATATGTATTTATTTATTTACTGATAACTGGTGAAGCAGGTGATGATGATATAATATATCTGAACTCGTGAATCACTTTTTTTTATATATACCGATAACTGGTAAAGAATGTCATGATGATAAACCATGTCTGAACTATTCGACCAAACACTTTTTTCTTTCTTTCTTTCTTTTTTGAAGTGGTGAAGCATGTGATCATAGAACATGTCTGAACTACCTGTACTGTTTCTGACTACAGGCTGACCACATCCAACAATTACATGTATTCCATGAATGACAATACATAACGTGGGGTTTCCTTTTAATACCACAACTACACTCACTTCCATCTCAACTAAAGGCTTAAAAAAAATAATAACAAGTCCATCCTAAATATTGCGGACTTACTAAACGAAACCATCCATTACATTAGAAAAAAAAAAAAACGGAAAAATCTCAGTCAATAGGTATACCTGATACATATCTTTCAATCACCATCATAATCATCACCACCATCAATGTGGTTGTGCTGGAAAGTGTTAGGAGTACCGGAGATGAAAATTATGGTCATGTTGAGAGAATGGAGACTGACTGACTACCAGTAAGAGGGTGTGTGTGAATGAGGTGGAGGGGGAAGAGGGCGAGAGGGAGACCGAAGATGAGGCGAAAGGAAGGTGTGAAGAGGTATATGAATGACGGTGGCGAGCTGGAGAAAGGGTAGCCTAATGGTGGATGCGTTCGTGGCCATCCCCTCCAGGATTAAGGCTTCTGGCTACTGATAGATACACGCTGGAAATTCAAATCGACCGGAAAATTCAACTAACAGAAAATAAATGGCGGGAAATCCGAGACTGGGCGTTAAAAATGTGTGTAAAACTGAGGTGAGAAGTAAACTGGGGTCCAAGAGTCATTAACTATGGTGATCCTGGTCATTTGTGAGGCTGATGAGGTGTTGTGCAGAAAGGGTGAGAGGAGAGAGGTAAAGGAATGAGGGAAGGGGAGAGGGAGCAGAAAGGATGAGGAGGAGGACGGGAAGAGAGAAGAGAGGGGGGAGAATGAAGAGAGGGGGAGGAGAAATGATGGTGGAAGGGAAGAGGGGAAGAGGAGAGGGAGGAGGGCAAAGAACGAGAAAAAGCGAGAAGAAATAATGGATAGAAAACGAGGGGGATAAGAGAAAGAGGACTGAAGAGATGAGAAAGGGGATGGGAGAGAAGAGTGTGAGACAGGAGGAAGGAGGGAAGAGAAAAAAGTGGGAATCGGGAAAAAGTACATTAGAAGGAGGAAAGAATGGAGAGAGGAAAGATTGGAGAGAGACGACAGAAATGATGAGATGAGGGGGGCAGAAAGAGATGAGAAAGGAAGATGGGGAGGAGGGATACGGGCGAGAGGGCGGAGGACAAGGGAGGGGGAGAAAAAAAACGGGGGAACAGTGGAAGAGGAAAGGATGACGAGGATACAGAGGATGAAGGAGCGAAGGAACGAGAAAGCCAGCATCATATTTTCACCATTTTCTGTTTCACCCACTATACCCTTCCTTACTCAGCTTCTCCTCCTTCAGCACTCTTTTCATTTTAACTTGGCCTAAAATGCCGTCATCCCATTTTAAATGATGAGGTATATGCTAGTCACGAAGAAAGTACAGCATTAGCATTGTCTTTTTCTGCCACTGAGTTACGTGAAATAAGCTACAAAAGGCCGAAAATCTGGGCCAAGTTAGAGTGAAAGAACTATAGCAAATCTATAAAAAAAAAAACACACACACACATACATACATACAAACCTGCAACAATAGTGGTAGATTCGCCGGATGTTTATATTTTTCCAGCAATTGCAAAGGATCAGTGGTGTTGTTATTGTTAACGTTGCTGTTGCGAAGATTCTCCTTGTCGCAGATGTTATTATTATTATTGTTGTTGTTGTTGTTGGCGACGATGTTGTTATTGTTGTTGTTGTAGGTATCGGGGACTGGAGGGTTACTTGGGGTGTCTTCCGGTGTAGGGGCGGCCATGTTGTATTGATGACGTAGTTGACGTATTATGGTGTCACTGATGACACTGATGGCTTCAATAACAGACGTACCACTTCACGATGGCACTATTTAATGATGTAATTATAAAACATACTGATAAGGTAAGTATGACGTAAGTAATGGCGCGTGTAATGGTGACGTAGCTACCGGTAAACGAAGACGCTATAACACTGTGAACATGATGTAATTATGAAGGAAATTAAGTTGTTGGTGTACATAACTGACGAACCGGTAACAATGATGCTATGATAAAGTGGCTGATGACGTAATTATTGTATGACGTAACTGATAATATTCGTGATATGACTGACGTATACGATGATACTATGACGTAATTATGACAGGGATGACGTAGGTGATGTAATAAATGATAGTTTATAACGGAATTGTGACGTACATGAAGACGTAAAAGTGAAACATGATACACTTAATGGAGTCACTGCTGATGGAAATGACGTTTTAGAACGTATATATGGTAACGTAATTATCATGTCGCTGTGAAATTATGACGTAACAGATGACGATATTATGAGTACAATGAAGTTAACGTATCTGATGAATCGATGACGTCGAGACACAAATATCGCCGATGACGTAGCCGATGACGTGATTATGAAGCAGAGATCACTGAATCTGACACTAAAATACGTACAGGAAAATATTTAGATTATTTAACGTTCAGCAATTTCTTTTTTTAACACCATTTTATATCTCCAGTTTTCTCTTTAAAAATAAACTTTAATTTTTATTCTAGTCCATATTTCTCCTCATTCTTGTTTCCACTTTTTTTTTTTTCAATTTCTTTTTAAATTGTTCACTACTTCCTCTTCCACTTCTTTTATTTATTTTCTCTGCTGTATTTCCTTTTAGTTTTTCTTTATTGTTTTTTTTTCTTTCCTACTTCACTGCATTTGATTCATTTCGTTCGTCCTTTATTGCAATTTTGTTATTTCTTTCCTGTTTTTTTTTTTCGATATTAAATTATTGCATTTTTTTGGTTATTCTCTTCATGCACACAATTTCAGTAACTTCTTTTGTTCACTAATACTTTTTTTTCTCTCATTTACCATATTTCTTTTAACAATAAATCGTGTCCCTCGTTTAGGAAAGCACTTTTTATTATTATGTATTATTCACTCTTAATCTTTCTGCATTTTTTAAAACTCTGTTATTACTGTTCGCAACAAATAATCTTTTTTCTGTAATAACTCTTTTTCTTCCCTGTACTTATCACAGTCCTCTCCGTTAATATTTAGTTTATTATTTTTTACTTCCTCTGTTCTGTATAAAAAAAAAAAAATTCTTGTTGCATATTTCATAAACTCAAATTTTAATATTCAGCTCTGTAAAGGTAAATTAATAAATAAATAATAATTCGCTATTAGTAATGACCATAGTTCTCTTGCACAGCCCACTCATGGCTTCAAATTATCGGCAAACATTTCTTAATATATTTTCCCATTCTTTAAAGCTATAACCATGACCATAATTAAATATATGTACCGTATATTTTTCCCCTGCATACCGTATTCTTCAATGTAACTAGGTTAAATAAATGCATATAGTTCCAAAGTACTCCAATCGCTTTTCACATATCTTCACTTGATTCTGCATTCCAACTAAAGTGTAATTAAATATTTGACAAAATAATACATTTTCACTCAGTCTTCTTCTATCTATCTAATCCCGCCCTAATCCCGCAAAGGGTGGCCGCAGACAAAACGCCTCCAAGTCACTCTGTCACCCACCATTTGACAACCCTCCCCCCAACTCACCCCCCCCCTCCCTCATATACCTCTCAACTCCATCCCTCCACCTCATCCTCGGTCTACCCCTCCCTCTCCCTCCCTCCACCTCACCTACATACACCCTCTTAGTCAGTCTTTCATTCTCCATTCTCTCCACATGTCCAAACCACCTCAGTGTATTTCTCCTAATCTTCTCAACCACATTCACATCTACCCCACAACGTTCCTTCACTTCTTCATTCGTCAACCTGTCCCTCCACGTCACTCCACATGTTCCTCTCAAGTAACTCATTTCCACTGCTCTCACTCTTGACTTGTTCCCCTCTTGCAAGGTCCACGCCTCGCTTCCATTCTTTTCTGCAAATTTTCACTATCCCTCTCTTCTTACAAAACCATAATCCATACTCGCTCTAATTTTCTTCTCACTTACGCATAATCCATTCACTTCCTCCTTTCTGCATATTCTCACTCTACCTGTCTTCTTACTAAGGTACAGTATAATTCATTTTACTGCATATTTTCACTCTGGTGAGGTGCACCTCATTCTCACTTGCGTTATACAATATCACTCTAATCGTGTTCTATTCATAAAGGTGTATATATTCAGTATAGACGAGTGATATCTGTGACCAAGCTGTGATATGTGAGGGCAAGTAATGTAATGTAATCTGTTGCGGGTACGGTAAGCTGACTACTGGGCCTAAGGGAACAAACTGTCTAGTCTGCCCAAAGTACGATACCGGGATATATGTAAATGAACATCAAATAAAAAAAAATACTAGATGTGAAATAATTTACACACACACACACACACACACACACACACACATATACACACATATACACACACACACACACACACACACACACACACACACACATATACACACATACACACACTGCACCAAACATGAAAACAGACTTAGTGATGATGAGCTTAAGGTATTCCATGATAATCTCTTCCCCTTCCTCAGTACCTCCTCCCCCCTCAGTACCTCCTCCTCCTCCTCAGTACCTCCTCCCCTTCCTCAGTACCTTCTCCCCTTCCACAATACCTCCGTCTCCTCCTCAGTACCTCCTCCCCACCACAGTACAGTACCTTCTCCTCCTCCTCCTCCTCAGTACCTCCTCCCCTTCTTCAGTACCTCCTCCTCCTCCTCCTCAGTACCTCCTCCCCTTCCTCAGTACCTTCTCCCCTTCCTCAATACCTCCTCCTCCTCCTCAGTACCTCCTCCCCTTCCTCAGTACCTCCTCTCCTCCACAGTACCTCCTCCTCCTAAGTACCTCCTCCCCTTTCCCAGTACCTCCTCCCTTTCCTCATTACCTCCTCCTCCTCCTCAGTACCTCCTCCCCTTCCTCAGTACCTCCTCAATATTTCCTCCTCCTCCTCAGTACTTATTCCCCTCATCAGTACCTCCTCCCTTCCCTCCTCCTCCTCAGTACTTCCTTCCCCCTCTGACTCCCCCCTATCAGTACTTCCTCCCCTTCCACAGTACTTTTTCCTCCTTCTCCTCCTCCTCCTCCTCCTCCTCCTCCTCCCCTCTCTGTACCTCCTGCCTGCAATGTGAGTGCGGGGTCAAGCAAACTAGAGTACGGCCAAGGCCTTGGTACGGCTCAGCCAGAAAGAGGGGGAGAGAGGGAAAGGGAGAGAGGAAGGTAGGGAGGGAAAGGGAGAGAGGAAGGCAGGGAGGGAAAAGGAGAGGATGGCAGGGAGGGAGGGAGAGAGAGAGGATGAGGGGAAGAAAGAGAAAGGGAGAGGAAGGAGGGAAGAAAGAGATAGGAACGGGGTAGAATGGGAGAAAAGAAAGACGCAATAAGAAAAAAAAAACAAGGAAAGAAGCAAAGAAGAGGGAGATAAGGGGATTAACCGAGGAGTGGGCGGATGGAAGGGAGGGAGGGAGAGAGGGCGGGAGGGAGGGAGGGAGGAAGGAAGAAATGGAGTAAGGAAGGACGGAAACAAATGAGAAAGGAAGGGTGAGAAGGAGGGAGGAGGGAGGAAGAGAAGAAGCTAGGGAGGGAGAGAGGAGGGAAGGGAGGATATAAGGTTGAAAAGCAAGGAAGGCGGGCATAAAGGGTTCACTGAATGGCAGAGGAGGCATGGTGACAGAGGAGGCATGGTACCAGTAAATTTAGGTGAGAACAAAACAGAAGGAAGGAAGAAAAGATGGAAGGAAAGAAGGAAGGAAGGAAGAGAAGTGGACGGAAAGAACGAAGAAAGTAGGAATGAAGGAAGGAAGGAAGGAGGAAAAAATAAATTACGGCGAGAATGAATAAAAGAATGAATGGGATGAGGCCTGGATGGTAAAATGAATGGAAGGGCGGGTAAGAATGGAAGGGGAAGTGCAGTAATGGCGATAATAGGAGGAAGGCTAAAGGACACCCCACACAGCAGGCGGGGAGGAAGAGGCAGGGAGAGAAGGAGGGAGAGAGGCAGGAGGAAACACAGGAAGAGAATCAGGGGGAGAGGGAGGGAGAGCGCTGGGGGAGAGGGTGGGAGAGAGGAAAAAGGAGGAGGGAGAGAGGCAGGAGGAAAGTGAGGGACAGAGGGAGGAGGAGAAGGAGCGAGAGAGGCAGGAGGAAAGACAGGGAGAAGAGAGAGAGAGAGAGAGAGAGAGAGAGAGAGAGAGAGAGAGAGAGAGAGAGAGAGACAGAGGAATAGGCAAGGAGGGAGGGAACGAAAGAAAAATATGGAAAGTGAAAGACAAGAAGAGAAAGGTGGAGAGAGGAGGGAATGGGGGAGAGAGAAATAATAGAAGGCAACTAAAGGACCCCTCAACACAATTTGGCAGGCAGGAAGAGGGAGAGGAAGGGGCGCAAGAGGCAAGGAGAGAGGGGGAGAGGCAGGGAGGGAAAGAGAGAGAGAGAGAGAGAGGGAAGGAAAAAACGAGGAGGAAAGAGAGGAGAGAGAAATAATTGAAGGCAAGCTAAATGATACCACCACACAGCAGGAAGGCAGGGTGGTAGGGAGGGGAGCAGGAGGCTGGGAGAGAAAAAGAGAGAGAGAGAGAGAGAGGGAAAGGAGAGGAGGAAAGAGGAAAGTGAGAAATAATAAAGGGCGGGCTAAAAGACACAGCACATGGCAAAGGTGAGGTGACAGGCAGGGTGAGGGAGGGGGAGAGGAAGCGGGGTAGGGGAGGAGGAGGCAATGAGAGAGGCAGTGGGAGAAGGGGGAGGAAAAGAGAGAGGAGGAAGGGAGAGAGGTAAGGGAGGAGGAGGCAATGAGAGAGACGGGGGAAGAAGGGAGAGGGAAAGAGAGAGGGGGGAGAGGGAGAGGAGAAGAGGAAAGAGGGAGAGAAGCAATAGAAGGTTAGGGGACACCATCCACACTTCAGGAAGGCAGGGTGGCAGGCAGGGAGACAGATACAGGAGAGAAGCAGGAAGAGAGGGAGAGAAACAAAGGGAGGGATGAAGAGAGGGAAAGAAGGAGAGAAGGGGGAAAGGGGGAGAAAGAAACTATAAGAGGTAGGCTAAAAGGAAGTCACCACACATCAGGGAGGCAGGAAGGGTGGAAGGGAGAGAAGAGGAAGGAAGGAAGATGAAGGTAAAAAGGAAAGAAAGGAGGAGCAAAGGACGAAAATAAAGAGGGAGAGAGAGACAGAGAGAGACATGGAGAAGGAAAGGAGGAAGGAAGGAAGCAGGGAGGAAAGGGAGAAAAAGATGAGGGAGGGAGCCGGAAAATATGGGAGGGAGTGGGAGCAATGATAAAAGAACTGGAGGAGGAGGAGGAGGAGGAGGAGGAGGAGGAGGGGTAATAAAGAAGACAAAAGGAAGGAAATGGAAAACGAGAGGATTTTATTGGTGAGAGAGAGAGAGAGAGAGAGACCGTGGCAAGCAAGCATGGAGAGTAGGAAGGATGGAAGGAAGGAACGAAAGAAGGAAGGAAGTTAACTGGGAAGGAGCAAAGGCGGGAAGACAAGCCAATACGGGGGGAAGAAGAGAAACGCTGGCTGGGAAGGACGAAGGGAGAGGAGGAAAGAATGAAAAAAGCGAGGGAAGGAGGGAAGAGGGGAGGATGGAGATAAACATGGAAGACTGGAGGAAGGGCAGGAAGGAGAGAAGAATAAAGAGGAAGAAAGGTAAGGAAGTAAGGAAGGAGGAAGGAAGGGAAGGAGGGAAGAATGGGGGGAAGGGAAGGAGGGAGTGAAGGAGGGAGAAATGTAGGTATGGATGGAAGGAGGGAGGGAAAGAAATTAAAGGAATGAGGTAGGTTCAGAAAATAAATGGTGGGGAAAGACAGGAAGGAGGGAGAGAAGGACCAAGGGAGGGAGGAAAAAAGGAGAGAGTGTGGGAGGGAAGAAAAGACCAGAGAGGAGAGGCGGAGAGAAGATATGAGAGGGAGAAAAAGAAAAGAAAGAGATTGAAGGAAAATGAGAAGAGGAAGAGAGACAAGTGGAAGGGGAGGAGAAAGACATGGGATTAAATAAGAAAGAGAGAGAGAGAGAGAGGTGGAGGTAGAAACAGGAAAGGAGGAAGGAAGGAAAAGCAGGAAGCTGGGAGAGGAGCAGCAGCGAAGATATACGACAGGATAAGAGTGAAGGAGATGAGGGGAGGAAAGGGAGGGGAGGGGGGAGGGACAAAGACGGGAGGAGAAAGGGAAGGGAAGGGGAGCGAGGAGTGAAAGAGAAAAGGGGAGGAAAGGGAGGAGGAAAGAGAGACGAGAAGAATGAAGGTGGGGAGAGAGAGAGAGAGAGAGAGAGAGAGAGAATTTTCAACATGCCTACGGAGGAATGTAACTGATATCTGTTCAACACGATCAATGCAAACCATAGCAAAGCCTAAGCTTTCTGAAAGTCCGGCAGTATACAGCACGGCGAGGCAGGGTAAAGCAGAAGGTATGAGGTTGGGGCGAGGCAGGCAGGAAGGCAGGTAGGTAGGTATGTAGAAAGGCACTGAAAGCAAGTAGGCAAGGGTGAAGTAGATGGGCAGGCAGACAGAGATGACTAAGGAGAAGTGAAGTAGGAAGGTGGGTAGCAATGGAGGTAATGGAAGCTGGTAGGCAGGGGTGAGGTAGGAAGGAAGGCTGCTGGGATAAGGCAGGCAAGGATGAGGAATGCATGGCTGAGGCAGACAGATGTGAGACGGGCAGGGGTAAAGTAAGCAGGAGGTAAAGTAGGCACGCGGAGAAAAAGTGGTGAGGCAGGCAGGCAAGGTCAGGCAGACAGGGACGACAGACGGGTAGGGATAAGGCAGGCAGACAGGGGTGGGGCAGGCAGGGACGACACACAGGCAGGGGTGAGCCAGCTGAGACAAGTATCGACCACGCACTAAACTGTCCAAGATAGTCACACACACACACACACACACACACACACACACACACACACACACACACACACACACACACACACACACACGGGCTCACGTACAAGCCGGCCACCCGTACACATAAGGCAGTAACAGTGGTCATGTGTGTATTATGAAACAGGCCGGGGTACACACATACTTTCTCCCTCCTGGCTAGTGCGTGTACGTGGGCCACCTATGTATGTGGGTCTAGATGGAGGCATGATTAATGTTAGTGTAGGTGGGTGGATGCTTACGTGGGTGTAGGTGGGTGGATGCTTACGTGGGTGTAGGTGGGTGGATGCTTACGTGGGTGTAGGTGGGTGGATGCTTACGTGGGTGTAGGTGGGTGGATGCTTACGTGGGTGTAGATGGGTGGATGCTTAAGGGGAAATTGGTAGGCGGATGCTTAAGTGGGTGCAGGTGGGTGGATGTTTAAGTGGGTGGCCGAGTCGGTAGAGAGGTAGTCTGCTGTCCAAGTGGGTGCTGGGTCAAATCCCGGCTGGGGCAGGGAACAGTTACTGGGATTTGAATTTCGTTGATGTGGACTTCACTGATGTACCACATGAACCACCACAAGGAAGAACCTCCCAACTAATACCAATACACCAGTCCTGCGTGAGAGAGCCCTAGTATGTATTCAATATGGACGGTTGGTATTAGCGCCGAAGTGGTGATATGTGGAGGTGTATGATACGTAGGAAGACTACTAGGCCTCAGGGACCGGCCAGTTAAAGTCTATGCCCAAAGTCAAACGTATTAAAAAAAAAAAAGTGGGTGGATGCTAAAGTGGGCGTAGGCCTAGGTGGGTGGATTCTTGGAGTGGGTGTTCGGAATGGGGTGGGAGCGAGTTGATAGGTGCCATCGATGGGTGCACGTGGGGGAGGGCTCAGTACGTGAGTGTAGGTGGGTGGCTCTATACGTGGGTGTAGGTGGGTGGCTCTGTACGTGGGTGTAGGTGGGTGGCTCTGTACGTGGGTGTAGGTGGGTGGCTCTGTACGTGGGTGTAGGTGGGTGGGCTCTTGGGTGTCTGGGTGCTGTCAATGGGTGTAGGTGGGAATGGGATCTGTACGTGGGTGTGCTCTTAGGTCTGTTGGCGGTGTCAGGGGTGTTGGTGGGTGACAGTGAGGGTGAGGTAATTAAGAGATGACTGTTGCATGAGACTGGCTCAGAGAGCTAATATGTTGTCAATGCAGGATATTTCTTAAAGTCCAAAAATATCAGGGGAGAGAGAGAGAGAGAGAGAGAGAGAGGCTGATATCCAGACAGTATGCGTCATGTCAGATCATTAAGTAAGGTGCCTACCGGGACAAGACGACAAGGCGCAGGCGATCATCGCGAAAAGGTCAACAAGAGTCAAGCTAACCATGATACAAATTCAGATTCGACAAAGTAACCTAAAAACACCAAAAAAACAATAAACAAGAACAAAACTATCCTGATGAGTAAAAAAAAAAAAAAAAAGAAAAAAAAAAAAAGAAATAAAAGAAAACGGAACTCTAATGTTAAAAAAAAATCTATAAAAAAAAAAAAAAAAATTAATGTCGAAACAAAACAAAAAACAAAAAATTCTGACAAGTTAGAAAGAAATTAAATGTCGAAACAAAACAAAAAACAAAAAATCCTGACAAGTTAATTTAATGTCGAAACAAAAAAACGAACTGTTCTGACAGAAGTGAAAAACAAAAGGGGGGGGGGGGGAATCTAATGTCCTGTAAGTGTGTAAACATAAGAATCATAAGATGTATATGATTTTTAGCAGTGCAGTGAGCTTTATATAAATCAATAGGGAAGTGGAAATTATAAATGCTTTGGTGGTGAGTTACGCAAGTGAGTACAGAAAACAAATACCGGCAATTCTAAATGATCTACCACTATAACAAAAAAACTTTTTCTGGCAATGCGTCCAATAAGCAGGAAATTTATTTTCTTAATAAAGAAGTTTATATCCAGGGCAAAAAATCATCTCGGCAAATGAAAAAAAAAAAAAAAAGTATTTAGAAAAATAAGGTGCGTAGGCTAGTGAGTAAATAAGAGGGCCTAAAAAGAGCAAGAAAAAGCAGTCAAAGAGAGTAACACCCGTTTCCTCTAAACTGGTCTAAGAGCGGAGCATCTGAATTTGCTCTGTGAACCTGACCTTCGGTCGACTGCTCTCAAAAGTGAATTACTTCAGTCTTGCCTGACACTTAACATTTCCACCACATTTGGTCCAAATCAGATCAAAACTGTTTGAGTTGACCCTGCCGTGTGACCCTGATTGTTGACCTTTCTCTGCAACACTGACCTTTGACTTACCGTATTGCTATAAAACTCGAATCTCTTTATCTTAGCCTTACTTGACCCCTTCCACAAAGTTTGGTGTAAATCAGATAAAAACTTTTAACCTGACCTTACCACGTGACCTAGACCTTCGACGTACTGTTCTCAAGAGCAGTAGCTAGGTCAACTCCTTGCCTCATGATCAACCCTGCCACCATATCTTAATCAAATCAGATTAAAGCTTTTATTTTTCACACACACAGACACCATTTGAACTCCGACCTTGCCCCGTGACCTTGAGGTTTGACTGATGGTTCTCAAAATCGAACCCCGCTGGTCTTCAACTGCTCTCAACTCTTCCATTAAGTCCGCCTTAATAAGATAAAAACAGTATATAAACTGATCTTCCTTGGTCGAACGGTGACCTTGCCCTATGACTCTGACACTGAACCTATTAAAAAATATATATATTTGCTTCTTCCTCTATCCCTCCATCAAATATGGTTAAAATCGGACAAAAACATAATATTATTTCACAAAGATAAAGACAGACACACTGATCAACACGTAACACCCGTTCTTGTTTCGCGAACCGAGGGTATAATAAAACCGACAGTAATTACTGAAAGTGCTGCGACCTCTAAGAGTAAACACTTCACTACGAAGAAGTCGTATTTATCTTATTCTTGCTGCGATCATGCGGATTTTACTAATTCAAGAGGAATCTCCAGTAGTGATGAGGTAATCAAGAATACATCTAACCCTTCCAATCAGGAGTCTCCCTTAACCTGCACAAAACTGTCTGGAGATGGCAAGGAATACAGAAATGACATCATCGGACTGAAAGGGTTAACTGTGTTTAAAAAAAAAAAAAAAAAAAAAAAAGGAGTTATGCCAGCAAGTGCCTCCAACTCACGTACCTGGACCAATTTGTGGTGTGTGTGTGTGTGTGTGTGTGTGTGTGTGTGTGTGTGTGTGTGTGTGTGTGTGTGTGTGTGTGTGTGTGTGAGAGAGAGAGAGAGAGAGAGAGAGAGAGAGAGACACACACACACACACACACACACACACACACACACACAAACATATGGTATCAACATCACCCACCACCCTTTCCCTTCTCCTCCACTTCTTCCCTGCCTCTTCATCATCCTCCCCTCGTCCTCTTACCTCTTTACATCCTCCCTTCCTCCTCCTCCAAACTCTCCACCCTTATTATTGCTCTCTCATCCCTCTTGTTCCCTCGATCCCTCTCAAACTCTCCTTTATTTCTACACGTTGTCCCTTTCTCCTCACTCACATCATCTAATGCGTCTTTACCTTAATATGATGGGTCTCTCTCTCTCTCATATATATATATATATATATATATATATATATATATATATATATGTGTGTGTGTGTGTGTGTGTGTGTGTGTGTGTGTGTGTGTGTGTGTGTGTATTATAAAGATACAGGAATACAGGTAACATAACACAAAGTTAAACACTTAAACAAACAGGAAGAAGTAGGCAGACTGATGAACAGACCAACCAAACGTTAAGGTGGGAGGGTAAATAAGTAATCAAATTAGGAAGAGGGAAAAGTAAAATTTGTAAATCAATAGTACAGTAGGGGAGATCTGAGGAGGACTACTGGCCAAAGACGGACAGATGTCAGACAGGTAACAAAGTTCAGGAAAGCACAAACGATTTGACAAGAAATCGGTAACTGAAAAAGTCCACAGCTAGGTGAAGGCCTCCCACATCTTTTTCCACTCTGAGCTATTGGCTATTAAAATGTTCCATCCACTCCCCGCAAATCTCAACTCTCCATCTTGGTCTTTATCTGTCTCCTCTTTTACCCAGACTGTCCTCCTATTACTAGTATTTCTTATTCGATGATGCAGCCTGGTCACGTTCATTTCTATTTTGTAATTGTGATGAATATATTAACTACCACTGGCTGTTCTTTTATCCAAGCAGCTCCCCTCTTAATCTCTTTATGCGATACTTAATATGATAAGTAAAAATCATATGTAGACGAGAGGGTATACTTACATGGAGGCATATATGCATAGGTGTAGGTAGATAGGCAGCGAGAAGGACAGGGGGTAAGGAAGAATTATAAGTAAATAAGCTAGGAAAACGTGTAGGCAGAAGTGTATGTAGGTAGGCAAAGGTGAAGGTAGAAGTGTAGGTAGATAGGCAGAGGTGTGGGAAGAACTGTAAGTAGGTAGGTCGAGGTGTAGGTAGATGGGTAGCGAGGAGGACAGAGGGTAAGGAAGGGCCAGCTTTAGAGAAGTGAAGTATGCATGACCTCACACCCGGCCAGCCTATGACCTCCACACTGCCAACACCATCCAAATGACAACACTGACAACACCAACCACTACCTCTGACACCACAATTCACATCACCTACCACAACCAACACCACCAAATACCAACCACTAACGCTCCTACCACAATTCATATTACCAACCACAACCAACACCAAATGATACTAACCACTGTCTCTACTACCACAATTCACACCACCTACCATTACCAACACTACCATTCGATACCTACCACTATCTCCACTACCACAATGAATACCATCTACCACTGTTCATACCAGCTAACACAATCCTATGAGCCCCACACTGCCACCACCTCCAAATGAAAATACTGACAATACCAACCACTACATCCCCACCACCACCACCATCTCTATCACAGTTCACACCAACAACCACAACCACCAAAACTACAACCATGCCTACCACAATTCCCGTCAGCTACCACAATTACCACCATAACTGCCACAATTCACACCAGCTAAAGCTAACACCACAACTACCACCATCCTACCACAATTCACACAAGCTACCACAACCACCACCATGCCTATCACAATTCACACCAGCTACCACAACCACAACACGTACCACCATCCCTATCACAATCCACACACGCGACTGCAATTCTAAGTCGCCACAATTTCCACAAACATCCATCTCACATCACAATCTCATTACTCTCTCTCTCTCTCATATATATATATATATATATATATATATATATATATATATATATATATATATATATATATATATATATATATATATGCACAAATACACTCAAATTAAGCCCACCGTTATGTATTTCGGGCGCCTTCACGTGGTGGCACAGATATAACTGTGCGGCTCCAATTATACAAACGCCTCTCAACTCCTCCCTTATCCCACCACAGGAGGATGGTGAATTATTGCAAGAGGACCATTTCAGCCTGCAGGTCACCGGATTCACAGTCAGATGAGTGTGGGGTTGCAACTACTACTACTACTACTACTAGCTACTACTACTGCCAAATTATATATTCCAGCCATCTCCATACGATTTTATTTGGCTTAGGAGAGACCTTGTGTAATGATGGGGTTAATGAACACTTTATCTACCAAATTTATCAAACAAACTCGTCTGATTGGCAATCAATCAGTCAATCAATCATAAACAGATACCAATTCGCATACCAAACTCCTGTTATTCCCCAACGACTTTATGCAGGTGTTTGGTATGGCTCTTGCCCGTACTCTCGTCGGTTGAGGACGCTCCCAAACACCTTTTCCTATGCGATTTATTTAGTTTACTGCACCTAACTGTCCTCTTCTGTGCTGCATAAATCCTTTCAATATCGTCATACTCTGTATGAATGACACAAAAAGATATTAACCAGCCATAGCCAAAAAATAAATCGCTATGGAAGAGGTATTACGCAGCATCCTTAACCGACGAGAATACGGCCAACATGTAACCCAAGGATGCTCAACCTTTTAGCTTCTTAGGCCACATCACCGAGCTAACTTGCAAGCGACGGTACCAAGATTAATGGCGTGACTGTACCAAGGGGTTTTAACAGTTCAGCATTTTTACACACACACACACACACACACACACACACACACACACAAACACCTACATAGCCTACCTTCATATATTCAAATACAAACATACACAGCGTACTCACATACACTATATTCAACTGACGTTATGTCTGATGAAATACTTCTTTTACCAGTCTATCCAGAAGAAAATTTTAAACTGAAGCTTAACAGAAACGTCAGTAGGTGTCAAGTTTACAAAGTGAAGGATGGCAAGGGAATATGACTACTTCCCACTAACTTTGTATTTGGTCCCCATTACAGCTACAATCAAAGGTTTTATTTCATATTACAAAGATCCCTAACACTTTTTGGCTAAGGTGATGGTCAAATGTGCTCAGATTGGAGGGTGGATTTGTTTAGTAACCACAGAGACTCTTTTCTGCCTCGTAACTAAGACTCATTGAAGTTCAAGCAAGCACGACTTAGTACTGGAGTTTACGGGAGTGGCCCAGTTCCGTCAGATGAAAACAAAGTAACTATAGCGGGCTACAGTTGTGTATCTCCCACGTAACCCCTCCCATTCGAAACGTCTCCTAAGCTGACAAAAACAGACTGGGAGAGGCAAGCAAAAGGCCCTCCTCATCGTCTTCCTCCTCCTTAACAACAACATCATCATCATCATCCATTATGAAGTCTAAGTAATCCACTGAACCTGATGGCATATTTATCATACGAGTATTATTGTTATCTCTAATTTATTTGGCCTATCTCTCTCCTCTCTCTCTCTCTCTCTCTCTCTGAACAAATATGATACTACTACTACTACTACTACCGTACTACTACTACTATTACTACCACTACTACTACTACTACTACTACTACTACAAATAATAAATAATAATAATAATAATAATAATAATGTTCTAAGGCTGAAGGAATGAAATGCCTACCACGGCCGAATTCGAACCCATCCTGAGGGCAATGCATAACGAGAGACTGGCGCGCTAACCACATTCCTTGCAGCTCTAGACATAATGAAAAAATACAGCAATCAATCCCAATATATGAAAACTGTAGCAAGATGTATGAAGATGAGTGAGGATTGAAGGGAGGGAGGGAACGAGGAGGGAGGGAACGAGGAGGGAGGGAACGAGGAGGGAGGAAAGGAAGGAGAGAAGAAAGGAAAGCAAGGAGGAGAGAAGGGAAGAAGGCAAGGAGTGAGTGAGTGAATGAGTGAAGGAGGGAGAGTGGGAGAGAGAAAGTGAGGGCGAGGGGGGAAGGAATGGAGGAGGGCGGAGGGAGGGGTTGAGGAAAGGAGAGAGAGAGGGGACAAAGGAGGGAAGGAGAGAAGAAGAGAGGGAAGGATGGAGGGAAAGAGAGATGGAGGGAAGGAGGGAGGGGGATAATGCAGTATTATTATGGTTTTATTACTTCAATATTACACCAGCCTCACAGGAATTACAAGAGGGATGAGGAAGAGGGAGAGACGAAGAGAAGGAAAAATAAAGAAAAGAAGGGTAAGAAAGGAGGGAAGAAAGGAGAAGTGGGAAGGGAGAGAGAGAAAAAAAAAGGGAAAGGAAAGGGGTAGAAAAGACGAAAAATGGAGGGGGAGAATGGAGGGAAGATGCCAGCAGGAAGGGAAGGGAAAAGAGAGGAGGAAAGGAAAAAAAAGAGAGCGTGGAAGGAAAAGGAGGGGAGGGAAGCGAAAGAAGGGAAAGAAATAAGAGATAAAGGACACATCGAGGAGGACTAGAGAAGGGAGAATAAGTACAAGACGAGGGAGAAATAAAGAGAAAAACTCAAACGTGTTAAGGGACAAGAGAAACAAAACAAAATGATGGAAGGAAAGAAGGAAGAATAAAAGCAAGGAAGGATGGAAGGAAGAATGGAGGGGTGGGAGGGCGTGAGGGAAGGAAGGAAGGAAGGAAAGAGGGAGGGAGGGAGGGAGAAGCGGGTCAGGGCTGGGTAAGAGAGGTCAGATGTCAAAAATTAACACTGGAAAGAGGGATGAAAAGAAGGAAGGAGGAAGGGACAACAGGAAGGACGGAGAGAAGTAAGAAGAAGAGAGAAAGTAGGGGGGGAAGGGAGTGGAGGAAAAAAAAAAAAAGACGAGAAGAGGGAGAGAGGGACCGACGGAGAGAAGGAATGAAGAAGGAAAAGAGGAAACAGGTTGCGATGAGAAGATGGAGAAAAGGAAAGAGGAAAGGTGAGAGCAGGACAAGTCATAGGTCAACAGTCAGGAAGGAGGGAGGGAAGGAGGGAGGGATGGAGGAAGGGATGGAGGAAGGGAGGTGAGGGATGGAAGGAAGGAGAAAGGGATGGAGGGAAGAGGAAGGGATGGAGGAAGGGAGGTAAGGGATGGAAGGAAGGAGAAAGGGATGGAGAGAAGGAGGAAGGGATGGAGGGAAGGAGGAGGTGAAGAATGGTGGGAAAAAGGCAGTGATGGTTGGGGAGAAGGATGGATGGATGGACAAGAGGAAGGAATGGAGGGAAGGAGGTTGGGATGGAGAGAAGGAGGAAGAAATGGAGGGAAAGAAGAAAGGAAGGGTGGAGAGAAGGGAGGGATAAAGAGAAAGAATGTGGGTTGAAGAGAAGGAGGAATGAGTGGAAAGAAGTGAGAGATGGAGAGAAGAGGTGGAGGAAAGGAGGTAGGCATGGAGAGAAAGAGGGAGGGAGGGAAGGAGGAGGAGAGGGAGGGATAGAATGAGAAGGATGGAGAAAAGTGAGAGATGGAAAGCAGGGAGGGATGGAGATAGGAGGGATGGGGGGATTTAGGAAAGGAGGGAGGGAAAGATGGAGAGTAAGCAAGGAGGACAGGTGAGGTCAGGACGGGTCAGAGGTTAAAGGTCAACACACCGGCTGGAGGATGAAAATTTTATGGTTGTCCCTCCCATCCTCCCTCCCTCCCTCCCTCCCTCCCTCCCTCCCTCCCTCTCCCCAACTCCACTTCCTTCTCCCCCCCCCCCTCCTGCTCTTCCTTCTTCCCATCCTATATACCTTCCTATTCTCTCTCTCTCTCTCTCTCTCTCTCTCTCTCTCTCTCTCTCTCTCTCTCTCTCTCTCTCTCTCTCCATTTATCTATCTATCTATCTGTGTGTCTATCTGTTCATGTCCATCAATTTACCCGTCTGTTCATCTATCTATCTACTGTCTGTCGGTCCACTCATTTATCTATCTACCTGTCTGCCTGTCTATTTATCTATCTAACTATCTATCTACCTGTCTTATTCAATCTCTATCTATCTATATAGATCCATCTATCTCTCTATATATCTATCTATCTGTCCATCTATCGCCAGGCTAACCTTGCTTCCCCTTTACTTGATAAATTTCTAGGCAGGTCCTCACAGTCTCTCTCTCTCTCTCTCTCTCTCTCTCTCTCCCAGCGTGAGGCTGATAGGTTAGAAAGTTCGAAGTGATGTATGACGGGGAGAGAGAGAGAGAGAGAGAGAGAGAGAGAGAGACACACACACACACACACACACACACACACACACACACACACACACACACACACACACACACACACACTAATAAATCCATGTAATTCCTTAGAATGTCTGCAAAACTCTACGCACCCGGCTACATACATTTCATTAACGAACCCTCGGGAAGCACGACTTTAAGAAAAAAAAAATCCCTCAGAGGACATCAATCTGGACTCAACTCGACATGTCAGCTACTGAACCTCCAGTGGCTGTGTATGCAAAGTTTTAGTAAAGCACTGTGTCGGAGTTTACAGTTCTGATACATACATACTCTACATACAGACATACACGGAAACTCAATGTACATAGCTATAGTGATAGGTAATACTCATAGGTACCGGTAACTAGATACAGAAACAGACATAGCTAGATATACATATATACATACACAGACATATACACATAATGGCATGGAAACTCAATGCAAATCATTATAATGATATATAGACACATACAGACAGACACAGATAGGTAGATAGCTACATACAGATACGGTACATACAGAGAAAGACATACATACACATACACACACACAAAGACAGAGAGAGAGAGAGAGAGAGGGGGGGGGACTCCTACGTGAGCGTCACTCATTAGTAATTAAATGGCTGTAATTCCCATGTGACCGCAATTTCAAGGCACTTCAATGGTCGTAAATCACAAGCAACCGCTCTTCATCTAAACGTAATTCAGTGTTAACCGTACTTCACCTAACCGTAATTCAATGTTAACCGTACCCCACCTGACCGTAATTCAATGATAACCGTACTTCACCTGAACGTAATTCAAAGTTAACCGTACGTCACCTGACCGTAATTCACTGTTAACCGTACTTCATCTGACCATAATTTAATGTTAACCATTCTTCACCTGACCGTAATTCAATGTTAACCGTACCTCACCTGACCGTAATTCAATGTTAACCGTACTTCACCTGACCGTAATTCAATGTTAACTGTACTTCACCTGACCGTAATTCAATGTTAACCGTACTTTACCTGACCGTAAATCAGTGTTAACCGTACTTCACCTGACAGTAATTCTAAGTTAGCCGTACTTCACCTGACCGTAATTTAATGTTAACCGTACTTCACCTGACCGTAATTCACAGCCGTACTTCACCTGACCGTAATTCACAGCCGTACTTCACTTGACCATAATTCAAAGTTAACTACTTCACCTAACCATACTTCAGAGTTAGCCACACTTCAGCTAAAATTCATTCTTAACGGTACTTCATCTAACAACAAATCAAAGTTAGCCGTAATTCACCTAACTAATTCACAGTTAACCGCACTTCACTTAACCATAATTCAAAGTTAACCGTAAGGTACTTCAACTGTCCATAATTCACAGGCCACGTGTGTGTGTGTGTGTGTGTGTGTGTGTGTGTGTGTCTCTCTCTCTCTCTCTCTCTCTCTCTCGTACGATGTGTGTGTGTGTGTGTGTGTGTGTGTGTGTGTGTGTGTGTGTGTGTGTGTGTGTGTGTGTGTCTCTCTCTCTCTCTCTCTCGTACGATGTGTGTGTGTGTGTGTGTGTGTGTGTGTGTGTGTGTGTGTGTGTGTGTGTGTGTGTGTGTGTGTGTGTGTGTGTGTGTGTGTGTGCGTGTGTGTGTGTGTGTGTGTGTGTGTGTGTGTGTGTGTGTGTGTGTGTGTGTGTGTGTGTGTGTGTGTGTGTGTGTGTGTGTGTGTGTGTGTGCGTGTGTCTCTCTCGTACGACCATTACGGTGCATAAAACAGCAACAAACTCGAGCAAGAGAAGAAGCAGGAGCAGGCACGGAGCAGCCGACCATCTTCCTCCTCAGGCACACCAGGTACACTTTCCAGGCACCAGGTACAAAGATGAGGACCCCTTTTGACTCAATTATCTTTTACGGTCAATCCCAGTCAGTGACCAAGCCTCATTTTATTCCCCCAGACATAATACTGAGTCCCCCCTGCTCCCTCTCAAAGACTGCTGTTCCTGTTCATCTGTTTGCGTCCCCGATGACTGTTATTATTATCATGGCTGTTTTCGTTGTTGTCGCTTACCCCTGATGTCTGACCGAGCAGACTCATCAACCACTCTTAAAAAATTGTATGTTGGGCAGTCCTACAGGCACAGTACAGCATAGGCACAGTGCAGGGAACAGGTGTCCCCTTATGACAGACAGCACCTCACTAAGGTCGGACCACGGTCTTTCCACACGGTGAGGTGCAGGGAATATGAGAGGGTTAGCTCTTGAGTAAAAGCCACAGCTGCTTCACTCTACCCAGGGTACACTACTACACTACGTGTAGGTCCCTCGTCTGTGCCTAACTGTGTAGTATTTCTTTTTATTAACACAGAGGCAGGCATTACAAACTGTTCAAATTGGCCAAGCTTGCTTTTCATGTAGTCAAGAATGTGTGGCCGCAGGATACCGTAATGTCTTTCCATGCATTATTTTGGAAGATAAAGGATAATGGTGTTGGCCAGCCTCCAAGCGACAAACACCACGGCAGGTTCAGTGTGCTTCTACGGCTTTACTTCCCTTCCTGCCACCATAACACCCCAGGACTCTACATTACCCTACACTTCAAATTTATTTCACTTACTTGGTTATCATTCTTTCTGTTTTCCAGATAACTTGGGTCAGTTGGATTTAATCGGTATTTTATGCTATACAGAAATAGCCTATACATTTTTTCTAGGATATTCTGAACAGATACCGGTAACAGTTATTGCAACATACGGTATCTCATACCAGCCGCATATTAGAAGTCAAACATTGTTTGTTTCCCTTTGTCCTTTCGTACTAAGGAAGCCTTTTTTATATGGTTCTGGCTAACATCAAACAATATTACCGTCTTCAGATTATCAGAGATTTATCGGGATGAGGGTCTCTCTCTCTCTCTCTCTCTCTCTCTCTCTCTCTCTCTCTCTCTCTCTCTCTCTCTCTCTCTCTCTCTCCGATACCACAGCCACCCATCACATATTATGCTTGACTTTCCCCAGGTTATCAGCTCATCACTTGTGCGTCGCTCTCACCCAGGCAGGCTATTTCAGACCCATATACACATTGCATCGTTCAATATCACCATAGTTATCTTCACTATACTGCCCACACTACTGCACATTTTTTCACCATCATCGTTCAGTGCTACGTAGACTTACTGTTTTTGTGTGATTAGCGTTACTGTCAGTCACCGTTCAGTATTGTACTAGCCTATATCTAATTTCACTGTCGTCGTTCATTTCCACTGATCTACAGTTTTTGCGTAATTATGGTTGTTTTTGTCCCCGTTCAATGTTGCATTACACCTATATTCACAGTTGTCGTTCACTGCTGTATTACACATTTTTTAACTGTCACCATTCACTGATAAGCTCATTTATAAGGTAGTTAAGTACAGTTTCACCGTTACCGTTCACTGAATTACATTTTCACTATAACTGATCACTGCTGCATTACTTACATTCATCATTACCATTCAGTACTGTACGACTGTTTTCACCGTTATCGTGCTTTTATTATTTCAAAGTCAACGTTCACTATACATACAACCACGACTACGCTATTTTCAATTAACATGAACAAATCTTGAGATGGTCTGGCCATGTGGAAAGAACGGAAAATGAGAGACTGACTAGGAGAATATGTGAGTGAGGTAGGGGGGGAGAGGGGGAGACTGATGATGGAGTGATGGGATGGAGATGCTTATGAGAGGTGTGCGTTAGCTGGAGAAAAGGCAGCCTGACAGCAGAGGATAGGATGAAATGAAGGCGATTTGTTTGTGCCCAACCCTTCCGGGATTAAGACGCTTAGCTACATAGATACATATACATAAGGATGATGATGATGTTGATGATAACGATGATGATGATGACAATGACTATTATTTTTATTTTCAATTTCATTTGATAGGACAAAGACAAGGGTAAAAATGACGTCCTCATGCTGAAGAGCCAAATCCTATCACTATTTAATACTTTGGCACGCGGAATTTTGGACGCGGGGGGAGGGGGGACAATTGTTGCGTTATCTCGTGTCAAAGTCATTTACGCATCACTAGCGCTATAATTAACAAGATTCACGGCTTATTACTCCTCTGTCTATCTGTCTATCAATCAGTATGTATCGAATCTAATGCTACCTCTCTCTCTCTCTCTCTCTCTCTCTCTCTCTATGTCCCTACTGAGTAGCGGCCTCATCAACTTTCCACACACCATTTTCAAATTCTGAACTCATACACACAACACACGTGCTAGCATGCAATTATTATTAGTACTCGTACAAACACACACACACACACACACACACACACACACACACACACACACACACACACACACACACACACACACACAATTATTCCGTCAGCCAGTGTCACAAGTCATTAAGGCCTGACAAACGCCAAATTAACTACAATAGATTCACGGCTCATTGCTACTCTAGCCCACACACCGAGGGTTATATCTATCTATCTGTATCTATGGTGACAGACGACTACTGTAAGTTATCTACCATCATCTCTCTCTCTCTCTCTCTCTCTCTCTCTCTCTCTCTCTCTCTCTCTCTCTCTCTCTCTCCTACAGTTTGATAGTAAACCTTTCTCTTTATTTTAATGAAGGGTCACCTGGAAACAACCGTAAGATCTGTGTGGTCAGTAAACTATATATTATTAGGTAACTCTGCATCCATCCATCTATACTTCCAACAACTTATTCACGCTCCATCCATCCACCTACCGTACCTATTTACAGTCTATCCATCCCTTCATACATTTATCTTTCATTCCCTTATTCTTCTACCCATCTATCTGTCTATTTACCCACCATCCATCTATCCTTATATCCATCTATCTACCTATTTACCACCAATTCATCTATCCTTCCAACTATCATCCTTCTATCCATCTATCTATTTACCATCCATCCCTCTAACCATCTATCTCCCTATCGCCTGACGAAGCATCCTGTGAGGGGAGGCTCTGACTATGCCGTACCATCCACCAGTAATTTGGTGCTAGTCACGATGAAGTGCTATGTAAAGGATGTAGAGCCGTAGTATTGCTATTCTGACACTGAAAGGCTGCAAATGGACAAAAATCTCCGGTTAGTTACTGTGAATTAATTTTTGTTTAGGAAACCTCGCCAAAGTTAAACTGAAGTCGAGAGAGAGAGAGAGAGAGAGAGAGAGAGAGAGAGAGAGAGAGAGAGAGAGAGAGAGAGAGAGAGAGAGACGAGGGGGTCCTGTTAATTCGAGAGCGTATTTTGTATTTTATTCCTGCTACACCAGACAATTTTATTCATTTCTGGATTTTTCTTTCTTCCAACTGGGGTGGGTGGGTGGGTAAGACCAAAGACATCACCTTTACCTCCCCCTTCACTGAGAGGGGCGCCTTCGTGTGGTGGCACCGATATAACTGGCCAACTGAACCACCTGCTTATATGAACATCCCTTCAGATTCTCCCTTATCCCCGACCTGAGGATTGTGGACTGCAGGAGGAGGGAACTTCAGCCTTCGGTCCACTGGGTTCACATTCAGAACAACCTGAGGCTACAACAACTACCCCTTCATGAAAAAATATAAATGGCAATACAACATTTATTTATTGGTCTATTTATTTATTTATTTATTTATTTTGGTACCACACAGACAACCGGTGTGAATGTTACGGAAATGATGTCTCGTAGTGAAAGGGTTAATTAAACGTAACTCTACACACATCCTTTCTCTGTTCCTATAGACGACATTTTCAATGTTCATTTTCAAACACCGATGGCAGTCATTTCACATCTAATTTAAACAAACACTAAAATAACTATATGGACTACTTCCTGCACTAATTTCGAATCTTATTTACACTATCTATATTTTCTCCCTACTTACAATTTTACTTTACTACTAACACTACCGGTATTATCTCGTCGCTTACATCTTTACTTATCAAACCTAATTTACGCCATTAAAATTAATATACAGGCTTCCGGTGTTAGTTTCGGACCATGTTTACACTACCGATAATTTTCTCCTCACGTACAGTACATTTTTACTTTATCTTACAACGCGGATACAAATCTAAATTAAGCTGCATGTAACTTCCATATATAATTTCTAAATCTTTACGTTAAATGACACCTAAGATACACAATTTATTACTTTTTCACTTACACAACACCCCATTTACATTAATTTTCACATGACAGTTACACCACAAGCTACGGAAACATTTGACCGTTAATTCCGTTACTTCAAACGTCAAATTTCAATGGTTCAAAAAGTTGGTCACTGGGAAGCAAGTCCTTAAGCCTCATTTCACTTACTATGCAATCTTTTCATAGATTTCCTTGGTTTTCTTTAATCTTGGCTGATTCTTTTTTATTTTCTTTATGGAATATTCACCTCAAACTAAGATTTCAACCGGTCCTTCGCTAATTTCCGTTTATTTCAAAAGGGTGGATGCGGATAAAAGAAAGGGAACGCACACACGCACGCACATCCCTCCCCAGTGAGTGTGTGAGCGTGAGTGAGAGTCGGAGCTGCTCTCTCTCGAACCACCACGCTCTCTCTCTCTCTCTCTGCATAACGCTATTGCTGAAACTCTCTCTCTCTCTCTCTCTCTCTCTCTCTCTCTCTCTAACCCTTTACCTTTCCCGGTTCTTTATCACCTCATCTATCGCCCTATCCATATATGTCCATCTATTTATCTATCTATTCCTTTATCAATTATAATCATATTTAATTAAATTCACATCAGTAACTCATTTCCTCTACCAGCTCTTACCTTCCAATACTACTTTCACACCTTCGGTTTAAATCAATCCACATTAGCACAACCTGCGATTATTCTAAACATAAAATAAAACACACACAAATGGGTTTTCTTCAGTGAACATTTCGGTCTTGGCCACACTTATCTACAGGTATCTTAAGTTTCATCCGTGAGATACAGATAATTTCGTGATATTTTTTAATAACCCTGACCTTTGACCACAACTTATTCACTTAATCCTCTAATGGTCCTCAATCATTATTTCTAACCTGGTGCAGTTCCAGCCCACAGTGTCTCCACAGTGTTAATGACAAAGAAAAACAGACACACAAACGTAGACCCCAAAACATAACTTCCCTGGGGGTAATAAACGAAAAGGAACAATAAAATGCTCAAAGAGTCAAAACCATTATCTTCTAAAATGCAATTTAAAAAAATAAATACTAACACGGCCAACAAAAAACACTAACTCCATGGTAGTAATAAATTAAAATGAACAAAAGTGGAGATCCATGTAAACAAAGATCGCGGGAGTGGTGACGTAATGATGACGTCAAGAGTATCAACACTAGAAAATATTATGAATGAAAACAAACGCTCGTAACAGCATGCCTTACCTTTCTTACCGTACCGTCTTACTTCACACCTCCTCCATCTTACCTGAAGAGAAAAAAGAAACTATTAGTTTTACTCAAATTATCAAAGACGTCAAAAAGCACACTCGTTACATTACCAACCATTAACCTAACCCCACCCCTCTTAGTGAAGAGAGGCGCCTTCAAGTTCTGGCACTGATATGACCAGGCGGTGGAGATACCCGGTTATACAAACGTCCCTCAATGCCTTTCCTATCCCCTCCCAGAAGGAAGGTGGACTGCAGAACAGTAGCTGTGGTTTGCAATCGAGAGGTTTCACGTTCTGATGAGCTCGGGGCTGCAACCACTACAACTACTATACTACTACTTCGGCTACTACTACAACTACTGCTACTATTACTACTACTGTTGTTATTGTTGTTGTTGTTGTTGTTGCTGCTGCTGCTGCTACAGTATTTTACCAATCCAGTCATCCATCATCTAATCAGTTTTTGCCCCATCAAGAGCTTAGGGGCCCAGGGCTAGGTTCCTAAACCCCAACACTTAAGACGAAGGTAACCAGTCTCAAGTGGATTATGTAAGGAATCAATCCCAACCATTCCTTGGATATCAACCTTTACAGGCCCCATCCGGATGGTGCCTTAACCCACTAGACACTAAGGCGTCATCTGGCTATATGGTTACCAATCAACGTGGTAAATTACTTCCTGGAATACAAGAAAACGCTTGGTTTGTCTTGTCACTCAGTGTACAGTAACCTGAAGGTTGCACTGCATCCAGTGAGAGACGGTGCGCGTCCCCACATGTCATAACAACATCATCAACAACAACAACAATAATAATAGAAATAATAATTATAATAATAATAATAATAAAAAAAAAAAAATAATAATAATAATCCATCCATCCATCATCCAAACCTACACTGGCCCATGAGGAGGTGGGAGCCCGGGACTAGGCTCTTAGTCCCGACATCTAAGATGAGAGTGACCAGCCTTACTCATCCCTGAGTAGCATTACATGAGCAATCAACCCCAACCACCCCTTGGATATAAACCTTCACCGGCTCAATCCAACTGGAGCGCAATAATTACCCACTAAACCACCAGGCGCCAAAATTTGGTTATATGGTTACCACCCAGCGTAATAAATGGTTTCCTGGTGTACAGGAAACCATTTGGCACGTCACTCAGTGTAGAGTCACCCACAGGCAAAAGGAAGAGCAAAGAATGAAGGAAAGAAAGACAGAAGAGGGCGTGTAAAGTTACCCGTAGGCAGAAGGACAAGAAAAGAATGAAGGAAAGAAACACAGAAGAGGATGGAAGGAAAGAAGGACGGTGGAGAGGAAAGGGCAGTCACCCGACAGCAGCTCTATATCGCGTGAGTGGATGGTGAGCGCCCCCACCTACCACAAATAATAATAATAATAACAATAATAATAATAATAATCTATCCATCCATCATCCAATCCTACATTGCCCCATGAGGAGCGTAGGAGCCCGGGGCTAGGCAGTTGGTCCTGACATTTAAGATGATAGTGACCAGCCTCACTCATCCCTGAGTGGCACTACGTGAGCAATAAACCCCAAACACCCCTTGGATATAAACCTTCACCGGCTCAATCCGATTGGAGCGCAATAACTACCCACTAAACCACCAGGCGCCAAAATTTGGTTATATGGTTACCACCCAGCGTAGTAAATGGTTTCCTGGTGTACAGGAAACCATTTGGTTTGTCACTCAGTGTACAGCCACCACAGGCAGAAGGAAGAGGAAAGAATGAAGGAAAGAAAGACAGAAGAGGGAGCGTAAAGTCACCCGTAGGCAGAAGGACGAGGAAAGACTGAAGAAAGACAGAAGAGAATGGAAGGAAAGAAGGATAGAATAATAATAATAATAATAATAATAATAATTAATAATAATAATAATACTAAATAATAATAATAATAATAATAATTAATAATAATAATAATAATATAATAATAATAATAATAATAATAATAATAAAAGTTACTCTCTAATCCACCTAGTACAATATGGCTTCTGAGTTTAATAGGATCATTATTGGTCAGAGTGAAAATAGAGGGCACAATAATTTAGCTTCCTAATTACGTTAGTTAAAAAGGCGAACATATAGGCGGTTCACGGTGATTTGCTGTTACTCCTCTCTCTCTCTCTCTCCTCTTTTTCTTTCACCTCCCACCACCTAAATTTCCTCTTCCACTCCAACCCTTTCTTCCGACATCTCTCCTCGCCTTCCTTCTCTTTCGTCCTCTTCTCCTCCCCACTCTCCCCACCGACTCCTTCCTTTTTCTCCCTTACCCTCTCCACCTCCTTCTCCCCTCCCTCAGTCTCTCTACCTCAATCCTTTCCCATCTCCCCTTCTCCCTACACCTTTCCCCTTCTGTTTCTTGTTCTTACCTCTCTCCATCTCCCCCTCCTCCTTCTCTCCACCAATAACCAAAACCAGCATGTAATGATTAAATGAAAAGTTACACGAGGGAGATGAGTCCTAATGAAAACATTTAGGGTCAGGATCATAAAAAGACCTATTCAGCTTAAATGTCAACTAGATATCCATAACAGTACACTACCTTTCCATTTTTTTTATTTTTTTTTTTCACACGGTATTACAGTATGCCATTTTAATTTTCATTTGTGATTTTTCGCATACTGTCATTATAATATTCACCTTACCTTATTTCAAAGTGCTTCGTAACTGTATAACTGAAGAAAATTTACCGGTATGTAAAAGCAAAAACAAACACAAGCTAAAATTTGGAAACCTTATAAATACGGCCCTTAAAGATCTTTTTTTTTTTGTACTGTGGCCACTTTGAATCTAGGAAGTGTCTACACAAATAAACAAACAAATAAATAAATAAATAGGTGAATAAACACATACATAAGTAAATGAATAAATAAACACAATAACATCTATATACTGACTAGAGCGTTTCTCAGCCTCTGCTATGTATTTGTAAGCGAATGAACAAATATGTTTTCTGGACACTGTTGGTGGTTGTACGTTTGTGCTTCCGAATTCCTGCTACTATAAAAAAAAAAAAAATATAGATTCCTCAAACCTAACATTAAAGGGAAACAGGTATGATGATGATGATGATGACGATGATGATTAGGAGGAGGAGGAGGAGGAAATAAACTGCGCAATTCGAAGTAAAACACGAAGAACGAGGTGAAATAAACACACACGACAAATTACTTAATAAACCAGTGACTCTCAATTACGAAACTAAAACGAAGCGCAACAACAAAATTCCAAGTTTGGTGTTTATCGTTCGCATAAATCCGACTGCAAGAAAAGAAGTCAACGTTTTGTAAAGAAATGCAATAGTCATTAAGGAAACGCGGCCAGGAAAATTAGTGGAGTGGTTTACATAATGCCACTACAGTGTGTGTGTGTGTGTGTGTGTGTGTGTGTGTGTGTGTGTGTGTGTGTGTGTGTGTGTTTTAGTTTCCTTCATAACTCTCTCCCTCTCTCTCTCTCTCTCTCTCTCTCTCTCTCTCAGTGTGTGTGTGTGACATTCTCTCTCCCTCTGTGTGTGTGTGTGTGTGTGTGTGTGTACTGTATGTGACATTCTCTCTCTCTCTCTCTCTCTCTCTCTCTCTGTACCCGTGAAAGTTGCGGCAAGACTAACGTGCAACTGTCTGCCAGTATATGTGTGCATGTGCAAGAACATGTGCAATTTCCCCAGACTCATCAGATAAAAAAAAACAAAACAGCCAGTGCCATCTGTTAAGCGAGAGAAAAACTAGTCCCCACCTCGCCTCCGCCATCTATTGGGCGCGGGAGGAACTAGTCGCCCGCCACTTCACCTCCATCGACCACTCTAGCCGCCGCCCTCTTCGTAACAGCACTCTCTAAGCTGCTCTCCTCCAAGCTAAATAGCGGCTCTCAATCACGGGCGACAATTCTGCGGCCTACGTGATTATCTGGATGTCCAGCTCAATCCTGCATCATCCTTGAACATGCTTGGGGTTTCATTCACTTAGGATTTATCTTGGAAAAATCATATTTCATCTCTTGTAAAATCTGCTTCCAAGAGATTAGGTGTGCTAAGCCGACTCCGTACCTTCTTTACCCTTGCAGAGTTGTTGACTTTATACACAGGTTTTATTCGCCCTTCTGTAGAGTACAACTCTCATGTGTGGGGAGGCTCCCCACATACAGCTCTTCTCAATAGGGTGGAGTCAAAAGCTATTCGTCTCATTAACTCTCTTCCTCTTACTGGCGCCCTTCAACCTCTGTCTCTTCGCCGCACTGTTCCATCTTTATCTCTTTTCTATCGTTACTTCCATGATTACTGCTCCTCTGAACTGTCTGCTTGCATCCCTCCACCTCTACGACGGGTGCGTAGCACCCGTTTAGCAACAAACTCTCATCCCTTTTCTGTCCAACTCTCTAATGCAAGAGTTATCCGTTACTCCCTGTCCTTCATTTATGCAACAGGTCAACTTTGGAACTGTTTCCCTTTGTCTGTATTTCCTACTTCCTATGACCTCCAGTCTTTCAAACGCAATATGTCCAGGCATCTCGAATTCAACGGATCTTGAATTTTGCTCTCTCTCTCTCTCTCTCTCTCTCTCTCTCTCTCCCTCTCTCTCCTGTTATACGGGCTCCTAGCCTTTCGTTCCTTTTTCTTCGCATTAATAAAAAATAATGAAAAAATAAAACACTTACGGTGCGAAAACAATCAAAACATGTAATGAATAAAATACCGTATTAACTACCTGGATAACCAGGATGAATAACTACGAGTAGTAGTACCTGGAGCCCCAAGTTTCTCTGAAATGCATACCCAGTGGACTGCAAGCTGAAGTTGCCCTTCTCCATTCCACCATCCTCTTTTGAGGAGTATAGGGAGTGAGCTGTGACAAGTTTGTATACACGGGCAGTGGGGCCGCCCAGCTATACCGGTGCCACCACCTAATAGCCTCCCTCTCTAGCACCCGAATAACTACTTAAACATCCTAAATCCTCCTTACGTAAACTCAAAGATCACAAACAAGCCATTAAACTAAGCCAACCGTTCTTCGGCTGCCGATACAAAATCTATTTAAACAGCAAAAATGTAGGAAAGGTTGTGACGAATTCGGTGCGCATTCGAATTCCGATTTAAAAAAAAAAAAAAAAAAAAAAAGTCTGGGGGAGAGACCGCACACAAACCCCGCCAATGTGACGCGGAAACATTAACGACACTTACAGAACAAAATCTCGTAAAAAAATATGACAAGAAAAAAAACTCAGGACTATATAAGCGAGTTGTACAAACTTTCCACCGCTGGGAATTGCGAGGAAAAATTGTGAAGTGTCCAACTCGGAGTGACACACGACTTAGCCCTGGGAATATTATTGAAACTTCGGGAGCGAATTGAAGTTGCTTGATGTCTCGTACACGATGATGGAATATGAACATAAGTCATTAGATGCCGTTTGTGTGATATTATTATTATTATTATTATTATTATCCATCCATCCATCATCCAATCCTACGTTGCCTCATGAGAAGCGTAGGAGCCCAGGGCTAGGCAAGTTGATCCTGACATTTAAGATGAGAGTGACCAACCTCACTCATCCCTGAGTGGCATTACATGAGTAATATACCACAACCTTCCCTTGGACATAAACCTTCACCGGCTCAAACCGACTGGTGTGCCGTAATCACCCACTAAACCAACAGGCGCCATAATCTGGTTATATGGTTACCACCCAGCGTAGTAAATGGTTTCCTGGTGTACAGAAAACCATTTGGCTTGTCACTCAGTGTACGGTAGTCACATTATTGTTATTATTATTATTATTATTATTATTACTCGCTGAGAGGCCTCCGCTCGATGTCAAGTCACTTCCTATCTTTAGAAATGAGCTATAACTCGACTCAAGAAAAGGTGGCCCGAGTGGACTGGAAACTGTTTTATTCTTCAAAATACATCATTTTAACACCATCTTGCTCTAACAAAAATTGCGCTACATTGCGCCGTCATAATATCTTCTTTTATAAAACTTCTCACGTGTACCAGTTTGGTTCGTATTACATATTTCTTGTCATTACAAACCAGTTCGGCAACACTCGTTTATTTTTATTTATTTAGTTTTTTTTTTTTTTCGAAAATAAGAATGAGGCACATTTGCTTAGTTTCCACGGGCGTGTATGCAGTAATTTTGTGAATTTTTCCGCGATTCATTACAAATCACAGAGTGGGTTTAGGAAGCTAGAAATTACATTGCCTAGTGCACCAGACGATTCACTTCATAATGGTAAGGAAAAAAAAAAAACTCGAAATTTTAAAAATGGTCACGATGCCGGCAAAAATATTTCACAGTACAGAGCGTTTGTTTAGTTTTCACAGGCGTGTTCGCAGTCATTTTGCAAATTCACGATATGGGTCATAACTTGGAAACCGGTGGCCAAATCGGACTGGAAACTGTTTTATTCTTCAAGTTGGGCATTCTAATGATACCTTGCTCTAACAAAACTTGAGTTACGTTTCGCCGTTTTCGCTGTTACCGTAACAAAGAGACAAACCAACAAACATACAGAAATCGGGTCATTATAATATATATATATATATATATATATATATATATATATATATATATATATATTATTAACGTGTCTCAGTCTGGGCCCTGGTTCAACGGCCCCGTTCCCTGAGGCCAAGCAGCAGAGATTTCCGTCCATTCCAACAACCTTCTGACAACTTTACCTCATCATCCTTCCCTCCTCTTTTCCACTCTGATGGCTCTGTAGCTATTTCTTCTACTAATAAAGCAGAACTCTCAGACTTTCTCCTCCAATTCCACCTTAGACGATTCCGGTGCTGTTCCTCCATCTCTTTCCCCCCTCTGATTTCCACATAGCTAACATTAAGATTTCTTCAAATTGCAGTATGTATTTTCTGCCATCACTGGCCTCAGTGCTAACAAGGCATATGACCCTGATAGGGTCCCTCCCGTTGTCCTCAAGAACTGTGCTCCTGTGCATACACTCTGCCTAGGTAAACTCTTTCGCCTTTGTCTATTAACCTGCACTTTTCCTTCTTGTCGGAAGTTTGTTCTCATTCAGCCTGTCCCAAAGAAGGGTGATCATTCCCACCCCCCTAACTATCGCCCAATTGCTTTAACGTCCTGTATTTCAAAAGTTTTAGTCTATTCATAACAAACAAAACAAAAAAATTAAAGAATCTTTCCTATCACAACCATTTTACTGACTGGCAGTATGGGTTCAGCCATGGAGGTTCCACTGGTGATCTCCCCTACCTTTCAAACTCCTGGTCATCCTCCTTTCGGGACTATGGCGAAAGCCTTGCCATTGCACTTGACATCTCAAAGGCTCTCGATTGAGTCTGGCATAAATCTCTAAAATCCAAACTACCCTCTTACGGTTTCTATCCTTCTATCTATGCCTTCATCTATAACTTCCTTTCTGGTCATTCTATAGCTGCTGTTGTAGACGGCCACCGTCCTTCTCCTGCAGCTATCAATAGTGGTGTTCCTCAGGGCTCTGTCCTGTCTCCAACTATCTTTCTTCTATTCATCAATGACCATCTAATCTGTACATCTAACCCTATCCACTCGTATGCTGATGACTCCACCGTTCACCTTTCCATTTGCTTCCCACAGCGTTCATCTCAGCAGCTGCTTCAACAAACAAGGGATGAGGCTATGGCACACCTACAGTAACGTCTGACTTGGCTCATATCTCTGATTGGGGTATAAATAACCCTGTTGTATTTAATGCATCCAAAACTCAGTTCTTACATTTATCAACCCGACGAAATCTTCCACAGGAGTAACAACTAATTTTTAACAATAGCCAGCTCAATCCTGCATTATCTTTTAACATACTTGAGGTTTCATTTTTCTGGGGATTTATCTAGGAAAGAACATTTTACCTCTCTTGTAAAATCTGCTTCTAAGAGATTGGGTGTGCTAAGCCCACTCCGTACCTTCTTTACCCCCTACGCAGTTGTTGACTTTATACATGGGTTTTATTCGCCTCTGTGTAGAGTACAACTCTCATGTGTGGGAAGGCTCACCATACACAGCTCTTCTCAACAGGGTAGAGTCAAAAAGGCTTTTTGTCTCATTAACTCTCCTCTTACTGGCTCCCTTCAACCTCTGTCTCTTCGCCGCACTGTTGCATCTTTATCTCTTTTCTGTCGCTACTTCGATGGTCACTGCTCCTCTGAACTGTCTGCTTGCATTTATCTCTTTTCTATCGCTACTTCCATGGTTACTGCTCCTCTGAACTGTCTGCTTGCATCCCTCCACCACTACGGCGGGCACGTAGCACCCGTCTAACAACAAACTCTCATCCCTTTTCTGTCTAACTCTCTAATGCAAGAGTTAACCACTACTCCCAGTCCTTCACGTATGCAACAGGTCAACTCTGGAACTGTTTCCCTTTTTTTTCCTACTGCCTACAACCTCTAGTCTTTCAAACGCAGTGTGTCCAGGCATCTCGAAATGAATGGATCTTGAATTTTGCTTTCTGTTGTCTTGTTTTTGTTTTTTACTTGGAGGGACCCGTTTGCAGGCCCCTAGCCTTTGGCTCCTTCTTCCTTGCATTAAAAAAAAAAAAAAACGTAGCTCAGTAGCATAATATTACAATCCTTCCCATAACACTTCTTCGCAACTAGTTATCTCTTATTACAGTTCAGCACTCAAGATGAAAAGATGGAAATTTTATGCCTCGTTAAGCTGAAGAATATATATATATATATAAAATGTACAGTAAAATAAATATGTGGAGGACGCTAATATTTTAACAACTGATATAGACTCCGTTAGGATTTGACCTGGCAGAGTCTGTGTGTTCAAGAGAAGGCTGCTGGTGTGGACGTGTCTGGCAATCAAAGGCGTAAAGGGGTTGTCGGAAGTAGGATATTAGTACCGGTAAATTATGCAGGGTAAACACTGATAACACTGACTGAGCCGTCCCGAAAACACACAAGGAATCGTCAGCGGAATGGAAAGGAAGCGTTATTTACGGACCACCCTGTAGTTCCTCCCTCCCTCTAAATTACATTTTCTCCAACTCCTTTGTTCTCTCTCTCTCTCTCTCTCTCTCTCTCTCTCTCTCTCTCTCTCTCTCTCTCTCTCTCTCTCTCTCTCTCTCTCTCTCTCTCTCTCTCTCAGGTAATTAAACTGATTGTTGAGATGCAGGTATTGACAATGTTAACTAAGTAGTGGTGGAAGTGGTTGTAATGGTGTGGTAGTGTTGGTGGTAATGGAGTAGTACTAATGATAATGATGATGATGATGGTGGTGGTGGTGGCGGTGGTGGTAGACCTGATGATGATTATGATGATTGTGGTAGCTGTGTTCGTAATGGTTATGGCACCTGTGGTAGTAGCTGTGATAGTGGTAATGACTGTGCTGGTAAAATTGGTAGCTGTGGTAGTAGAGTAGTTGTGGTAGTACGCTAGGTGTGGTGGTGGTGGTGGTAGCAGTGGATAACAGGGATAACAGCACACAAACACAAACACACACACACACACACACACACACACACACACACACACACACACACACACACACACGAATAATATACAAGCAAATACAAACAGGCGCCGACAAACACAACATGCATAATTATATTAAACAAACAAGCGCAGATAAACGAATGTACACACACACATACATAAACCAACCGCCAACCTCACACATGCTTCACAGACACATGTACAGTATACACAAACATCAACGTACATACATGCTCACGCTCAGTCACATACACTTACTCTCAACCACACGCACATACTCACGCGTATGATCTAGTTAGGATACAACAGTACGTGTCCTCGATATATACACAATAATTTACACACACACATACGTACATACATAGATACATACATACCCATATAATTATTCATTTATATATATATTCATATTTATATGGGGTAAGTACGGCAAGGTTGTTCATGTGCACACGTTCACAGACATAGACAAGAATACCAGTAAACATATACATACAAAAACACAAGGTCACAGGCTACACACACACACACACACACACACACACACACACACACACACACGAGCTTACCTAACCAAGCAGCATATAGAGTTGCATGTTAACTACAACCATTGCTACTGCCATAACTACCATAAGGACTATTACAGTACCACAACTACCACTATTACCAAATTCTCCAAACATCTATTATATACGATACTATCACACAACAACAACTACTACTACTACTACTACCACCTACTACTACTATTGCTGCTGCTGCTGCTTCTTCAACCACTACTACCACTAATACTACTACTAATACCGCTACAAGCACCACCACCACCACCACTACTTCTGTTATTACTACTAGCTACTACTACAGCTACAGCAACCACTACTACCACAACTAGGCTACCACAACCACCACCACCACTACTACCAAAATCACCACACATCTCCCTTGACCTTGTTACATGATAAGGCAGTGAGAGAGATTAGGGAGGGGGGAGGGGGGGAGGGAGGGAGAGATGAAGGAAGAGAGGGTGATGGCGAGGGTGGAAGAGAAAGAGAAAAAGGAAGGAGATTAGGAAGGGAGGAAAGTGCAAAAACGGAGTGAAGGAATGAAAGAGAGAAGGAAGGAAGGAAGGAAGGATGGATGGATGGATGGAGAGAGAGAGAGAGAGAGAGAGAGAGAGAGAGAGAAGGACGAGGGCTGAAGATAATTCCCTACTGACAGCATAAAAAAAGGTCCATTAAAACAGATACTCAGTTACCTCTACGGTCAACCTTCCCCTAGAATAAGGCAGGCAACAATCAAATTTACATTCACGTCCCTAATTGTATTGGTGGATGAACATGGACAAGAAGAGTAACCTGTCTGATCAGTCCAAGAATCGAACTCGAAGTCTTCAAGATGCGAGCTGAGTACGATACCATTGCACCACCGGGAGAAGGGAATGGAGGAGGAAGAGAAGGGAATGAAGAAGAGAGGAGGGGCGGGGAGGGGAGGGATAGGAAGACAGGACATTAGAAGGTTGAGAAATGGAAAAAATGAAGGGAGAGAAAGGCAGAATATGTGAGAGAGGAGAGAGGGGAGGATGGAGGAAGAATTAGGAGGTAGAGATGATGGGAAGTGATGGAGGAGGTGGAGCTAAGAAGGGGAGGTAATAGAGAGAGAGAGAGAGAGAGAGAGAGAGAGAGAGAGAAACTGTTGGAAGGAACAAAACAAAAAATAATGAAGGAAAAAATGGAGAGAAGAGGAGAGGAGAGCAGTGGAGAGGAGCCTACAGGAGGGGAGGGGAGGGGAGGCGGGGGAGAAGAAGCGGAAGATATAAAGGGAGGGAGGTAAGGAGGTTAAGCCTTGAGGCAGAGAAGTGGATGTATGGAGGAAACTTTCTCCTCATCCCTCCTTCTCTCCCTCATCTCTCCCACTCTCTTCTTCTCTCCCCCTCTGTGTTTATCTCGATTCTCTAACCCTTGCTCTCCTCAACCTCTTCTAATCTCTCTCTCTCTCTCTCTCTCCAACCTCTTCAGTTCCTCTTTCCACCCCTCTCTCGTTATCTCCCCTCTTCTCATGTAACACCTCCTCCCCTCTCCCTTGCTCCTCCATCTATTACTCCCCTCCCTCATATCTTCCTCATACCTCCCCTTCCCTCTTTTTCCCTCTCACCTCTCCACCCACCTTACCCTCTCTCTCTCTCGCCCCCCTTCCCTTAAATCCTTCTCCCTCTCCCCTCCCCTCCCATCTTCTCCTCCTCCTCCCCACAGTTTACTTTCAACGGTCCTCTTAACACACACACACACACACACACACACACACACACACACACACACTTTTCTTCCCCTCCCTTCGACTATTTCTCTTACCGTAACTCTCTCTCTCTCTCTCTCTCTCTCTCTCTCCTTCCGTCCTTCCTTCCCTCTCTCCCTTCCTTCCCTCCCTCACTATATTCCTCGCTCCCAGCTATCTTCCCTCACTTCTTGTCTATCTCCCTCCCTCACTATATCCCTCGCTCCCAGCTATCTTCCCTCACTTCTTGTCTATCTCCCTCCCTCCTTCTATCTCCCTTTGTCTCCCTCCCTCCTTCTTTCCTATTTCCCTTTGTATTCCTCCATCCCCTCTCCTTCTCTCCTACCTCCCTTTGTCTACTTCCCTCCCCCCAGCTTCCCTCCTCCCTCCTTCAAGTGAAGAGAGCATTAATCTGAGTACAATCAAAGACCTAAACTCCCCTCTCTCTCTCTCTCTCACACACACACACACACACACACACACACACACACACACACACACACACACACGCAATAAAACTATATACATCTTTCAGTATACATACAGGTGCATACACTGTCTGAATATATATATATATATATATAGTACTTGCTTCGGCAGTACAAAAACTGAAATTGGAACGATACAGAGATCTGCATCGCCCATGCGCAAGAATGACGCAAAATCGTGTGTGTGTGTGTGTATTTATTTATATTTTTATATATCTATATATATATATATATATATATATATATATATATATACACAGAATGTGTGTGTGTGTGTGTGTGTGTGTGTGTGTGTGTGTGTGTTCAAATTTATTCATTCACTTAGCTATTTATTTACACCAGACCACTTATGTGTTACACACAATTATACGAGCATACACAGGCATCCAATACCCCACACAAAAAAAGCAAATTAAACACCGAAAACAATTAGTATACAAAAACGACATGCTGTAACTACATTAATTCTTAAATGAAACAGTGCAGGTAAATTTAATGACACAATCCCGCAATCCCAGAATAATCCCCAGAGAAAAGCGGGAACGTAAACAAGGGCGTTCGTTTAGGTGTGGTGACCCGGTTTTTCTTATTTATTCATTCATTTTGGTTTAAAGCGGTCCCACTTTTAACCCATCACTATGATGAAGGTTTCTATTATTATTATAATTATTATTATTATCATTATTATTATTATTACCATCATCATTATTATCGCTGTTGCTGTTGTTCTTGCGGTTGTATTATTCTACTGACTGCGGTACCAGCTCCCAGGGGATCTCTTGGAGGCAAACCTGTTCCAAGTATCCCATCCCGGAAAAGTGTGGTGCCCCAGAGCTGTTGCTGTCGCACAGCACCACACCCACCAGGAGTGCAGCAATCAGGGTGCCGAACTCATCCGATTTCCTCACCGGAGATCCAGTGAGAGCGATCGGCTTCCCCCGCTGCTGCTTCGGTAACACGGCAGCCAGTACAACAACAACAATACCACCAATAACAATGACAATAACAATAATAACAACTGATGCATTTTTATATCATTCCGGCTTTCAACTCCTTCACTTACAATTTACCGAATATTTTGATGTCAGGTGGCCCAGGTCACGTCCCAAGTAGCCTACCATTATTTCCATAGACTACAACCTATGCCACTTCCCTAGTGTAGTTTATGCCCTATCCACTCCACCAACATCTCTGCTTCCTTAACCTTTCCAGCGCCACAACGTTTTACGTACTCTTTTTACTTTAACTTGGCCTAAATCTGCCATCCCTCCACCTTGGATTCTGAGCTGTAGCAACAGATTAGCATTAGATTACGGTGCTAATCATGAAAAAGTGCTATGGAATGGATACAAAACCACAGTATTGTCTCTTGTGAAATAAACTGCTAGAAGACGAAAGACTGGGCCAAGTTTGATTAAGAAGAGTATAGATATATTTTTATGAGTCATAAATAAAAATAAACAAGTAAATAAATAAACTGACAGGAAGCAAGAACATGAAAAATATGTCATGGGATTGAAAATATGGCTAGGTCAATTTTTGCACTTTCTATGATTGTGTGTGTGTGTGTGTGTGTGTGTGTGTGTGTGTGTAAGAGAGAGAGAGAGAGAGAGAGAGAGAGAGAGAGAGAGAGAGAGACATCAAGTGAGTGGATGATGGTCGCCCCACCTACCACCATTAAAAATATTCACGTTAATGTGTCGTGGGCCTTTTCGTTATTGGCTCGTATTCTAAATGACGTTCAAGTTTTCCTTATACCTCCTCCTAAGCGATTCCTTTTCACATTACACCTCAGTATCCTCTGGCATGTGTAACGCAAAGCAGGTCGATGATAAAGCAATATAAATAACATACAGGAGAATGTTAAGGAGTCAAATGCAAAATAAATCGCTAAGGAAGATAAGCTGCCGTAATAAATCGATGCCACTTACGATAGAATATAAACACGTGCGTAACAAGTATATATTACTCACTGGTATAATTATGTCTATTATCAAAGCATTCTGATTAATTAGCTATTAATTTTATCTGAAATTGGTGATTTTTTCTGAAGCGCATCACGGCCTAATTTTAACAGCTGGTTTGATTACTGCCTGATAAATGCTGTTTTCATCAGATCCAATAACAGGGACAGACTGATACAGAGCTACGGTATAAAAATCACACATTACCACACATAAATATACAGGCATTGCCACATATAAATATAAAAAATACAGACATTATTATACTATTAAAATAATATATTACCACACAAAAATACAAAATAAAGACACTGCCGCAAATAAATATAAAAATAAAACTGACATTACCACACATAAATATAAAGAAAAAATTTTCATTACCACAAGATCTGTATATACTGCATTCCCGTGTCTAATACACATATAGCTATTAAAAAAAAAAAAAAAAGTCTCTATGATGATAAGAGTGATAAAACAACAGCTGGTAAATGTGTTGGCGGCTTAGACACCCCGACTCTCACCACCACTACCACCACTTACTCTTCCTATTTAATTTTGTACTGGTATCATCACCATCATCATCAATACCTTACTTCCCATTAATACAAAGGGTAGGAAGGATTCAAAAACATTAAAAGCATAGCACAAGAAAAACTGAAAAAAAAAAAAAAAATGGTAGGGCATCCTACAGCTAACTTGACCAGCACCATAATCTATTGTTAATCTCACGCCATAGATCAGCATTCAACATGGAAAGAGGACAGCTTTAAGCCTATTTAAAGAGAACATAGACTACCTTAGTACAATGACACCTATTTTACATGAATCTTGCGACGTCAGATGCTTTTTTTTTTTTTTTTTTTTTTTGCCTTAAGGAAGACCTCTTGCTGCAAAGGAGCCAATTAATTCCTCCATAACAAGCTCTAGGATCAAAATTAAAAACACCCACAAAATAATGTGAGCATCATTGTCATCATCATTATCCCAACCCCAGTCCTCACTGATGTAGGTCCGGTACGCAAAAAATAAGAGACGTTAACACTGCATAATAAACATATTCAGTTTCACGTAAGATACCTAACACACCTAAAACATAAATAATTGGAAAAAATAACAAGGTACACCCATACAAAAGTCAGTCTCAATATACCCGGTTCTACACATTAACACAAACACACACACACACACACACACACACACACACACACACATGGTGTATCTATCTTTCTATCTATTTATCTATATCTATCTATATCTATCTATCTATCTATCTATCTATATATATATATATATATATATATATATATATATATATATACCAGTATGCTATATATATATATATATATATATATATATATATATATATATATATATATATATATACCAGTATGCTAAACACGAGTACATAATACCACACAACATAAATAAACATAATATGTACTTACAGTACATATACCGTACAAATATAAAACTCGAGAAAAGAAGTGTCTCAAATAACACTTACAAAACATTAAACCAAAGTAAAAAAACTAAAATTGTACAGCAGCAAAAATAGAGTTCTCAATGCCCAAATGGTGATGGTGTTGGTGTGTGGCAGGGAATGTGGGTGTGGCGAGGGAGGGGGTGTGGGTGTGAGAGGGAAGGAGGAAGGAAGGCAGTGTGGGTGTGAGGGGGAGGGAGGAAGGAAGGCAGTGTGGGTGTGGCGGAGAGAGGGACACAGGGTGGCTGCGGTGGAGGCAGGGAGGGTGAAGGAGGGGAGAGATGGAGGTGGAGGGAGATATACGAGTATAGGGGAGAGAACGAGATAATGACGGGAGGCAGGAGGGATGTGATGATGGCAGGGAAGATTAAAGAAATGGTGAGGGAAAGAAGGGAAGAAACAGGTATGGCAAGGTGAGGGAAGGAGGAGGAAAGGAGGTGGAGGGAAAGAGGGGTGAGGGAGTAAGAAACGAGAGAGTGTTTACAGCAATGACGGTTTGGCTGGTCTCGGGAGAGAGGAAGGAGAGGAATGCATGGATGAGAGAAGAGGAGAAGGAGGAGGAGGAGGAGAAGAACAATAACAACAACAAAGCACGAGCCACTTGTCAAACTGTTCTCTCTCTCTCTCTCTCTCACACACACACACACACACACACACACACACACACACACACACACGTAGGTAGTCAATATAGAGAGGAATGCGAGTAAAAATAAATAAGCCACGAGTATGAGAAAAATTATGGTGAGCATTTCCTCTCCTTTCTCTCCCCTCCTTCGTCCAACCTCTCCTCTTCCTTCACTTCTCTCCCTTTCTCTTCCTTTTACTCTTCCTCCCAGTCGTTTTCTTCATCCATTTTTTCTCCTCTCTCCCTGTCTCCTTTCCTACTTTCCTCTCCTCCCCTCTTCTCTCCTTTCCTTCACTTCTCACCCTTCCTCTCTCTCTCTCTCTCTCTCCTTCCACTCCACCTTCCCTCTCTCCCTCTCCCCTCATGTTTCCCGGTTTCTCTCCATCCCCCTCCCCTCCCTTCCCCTCGTTCTCCTCCCCTATCTCCCCTCTCCCCCCTCCTTCTTATTACCACTAGATTTATTTATTGGAGAAATTTCTAGTTGAGAAGGAATTGGAAACTGAACTAAACCGCTTACTACGAGATCCTTAAAAATCAAATCATAAATAAAGTAATAAAATGAGTAAAGTCTGTCTATCTATCTATCTATTCCCAGACGCCTCAATCCCGTTTGGGGTGGCCACAAACAAAACGCCTCCACGTCGCCCTGTCCCCCGCCATTTCACTGCCCTACTCCGAACTCACACACCCCTCTCTCATATACCTCTCCACCCCATCCCTCCATCTCATCCTCGGCCTCCCCCTCCCTCTCTTCCCCCCTCCACCTCACTCACATACACTCTCTTCGTCAGTCTTTCACCCTCCATCCTCTCCACATTTAGTAAATAATAAAAATGAATAAAATCGATAAAATAAATATATAGAATGAATAAAATCGTATCAAAGTGAGATTTTAATACCAAAAGACGTCATCGTACTGAAGGGATAAACAACTGGGGGATATTTATCAAGAAAATAAGCAAGGCGGTTACCAAAATTAAAATTAAAAATAATGCCAGAAAATATATACCGACAAAAACAAGCATTACATTCTCTCTTTTACCTTAACTTGGCCCAATATTTTTTCTTTTGCAAATTATTTCACGTAGCTCAGTGACAGAAATAGACAAAGCTACGGCTTTGCATCGTTTAGGTAGCACTTATTCGTGATTAGCATCATAATCTAGTGTTAATCTATTGTTACAACTCAGTGTTCAAGACGGAGACGTGGTAAATTTAAGCCAAGTTAGCATAAAAAGTCTACTGATAATACTGACAGAAAACATTTAAAATACCGGTACAAAAAATACACATACCGGATATTTGACACAAAAACAGACAATACAGTACAATGGTAACAATATCTATCTATCTATCTATTGCCAGACGCCTCAATCCCGTTTGGGGTGGCCACAAACAAATCGCCTCCAAGTCGCCCTGTCCCCCGCCATTTCACTGCCCTGCTCCCAACTCACACCCCCCTCTCTCATATACCTCTCCACTCCATCCCTCCATCTCATCCTCGGCCTCCCCCTCCCTCTTCCCCCCTCCACCTCACTCACATACACTCTCTTCGTCAGTCTTTCACCCTCCATCCTCTCCACATGGCCAAACCACCTCAGTGTGTTCCTCATAACGCTTCCTATCACATCCACATCCACACCACAACGCTCCTTTATATCCTCATTCGTCAGCCTGTCTCTCCACGTGAATCCACAGGCTCCTCTTAAATAACTCATTTCCACTGCTCTCACTCATGACTTGTGTCCTTCCAACAATGTCCAAGCTTCACTTCCGTACGTTAGAGTTGGTATCACAATACTGTCATGTAGTAACTTTTTCACTTCCATGCTCACTTCCCTGTTTCTTATCACTGCTTTCAAGGAACCAGCAACCTTTCTTCCCTGCTGTACCCTTTCAAGCACTTCACCCTCCAAACCTCCATCCTTACTCATCACACTACCCAAATACTTAAACGTACTCACATTTTCCAATTCCTCACCATCCAACCTCGCTGTACATTCACTAACTTCACCTCTCTCAAAGACCATCACTTTACTCTTCCCTACATTCACCTTTAGGTTCCGTTTCTTACACACTCTCTCAAACTCATCCACCATGCCTTGCAGCTCCCCTTCGTCTTCACTCAATAACACAGTATCATCTGCAAACAACAGTACAGGGAGTTTCCAAACACTACCCTCTCTCACCAGGGCCACTCCAACATCCACTACCCTACCTTGTACCTCTTTTATTACCCCATCCATGTACAGATTGAACAACCATGGAGACATGACACATCCCTGTTTCAAACCAACTTTCAAAGAGAAAAATTCACTTAGTTCACCATCCACACACACTGCAGCCTTCGCACCATCGTACATACTCTTCACAGCATTCAACAACTTCCCATCTACTCCATATATTCTTAACACTTTCCACAATCCTTGTCTATCCACCCTGTCATATGCTTTCTCCAAATCCATGAAAGCCGCATACAACTTCTTTCCCTTCTCTAGAAACTTTTCCACTAAAGATCTAAGAATGAATATCTGATCTACACAACCTCTTCCCTTCCTAAAGCCTCCCTGTTCTTCTCCAACTAATTTCTCTGTTCTTTCTCTAACTCTGTCTATAAGTATCCTACCATACACTTTTCCTATTATACTAAGAAGACAAATGCCCCTATGATTACCACACACTTCTTTTTCCCCTTTTCCTTTGTACAAGGGAATAATTATACCTGACTTCCAATCCTCTGATACTCTACCTTCCTCCCAGGCCAATCTGCACATCTTCCACATCCATTCTACTACTATCTCTCCCCCATGCTTCAGCATTTCACCACACACTCCATCAATTCCTGGGGCTTTCCCCGATTTAACTTTCTTCATTGCTTCCACAACTTCTATCCTACTGATTTCTTCCTGTCTTCTCACCTCCCTCCTTCTCCCAGCCATTCCCCAGCCACTTATACTCGCATTACTTCCATCCTATATGTTCAACAATTCCTTAAAGTGTTCTCTCCATCTGCTCACTTTTTCTCCCTTCTCCACTAGTAATCTACCATTTTTATCTTTCACTCCCCTGCTAACTTCACTTCCACCCTGTCTTACTCTTTTCACTTCTCTCCAGAACATTTTCTTACAGTCCCTCCACTTTACACTCAAATTCCTTCCAAATTCCTCATCCACTCTCTTCTTACTCTCTCTTACTAATCTTTTCACCTCTCTCTTCCTTTCCACATATAACTCTCTCTTCCGCCTCTCAACTTCTTCCACGCCCCTATTTCTCATCCATTCATTGTATGCTTTCTTCTTTTGTGCCACAGCCTGTTTCACCTCTTCAGTCCACCACGCTGTTCCTTGCAACGCCCTCCGTCTTCTCTTCCTTCCACACACCACATCACATGCTGCACATATTTCTTCTGTAAATATCTTACACATACCTTCCACGTCTCCCATCTGCTCCAATTCATATTTGCCCAATCGTTCCTCCACTTCTCTCTTATACTCTGCCTTTTTCTCATCCTCTTGTAACCTTTCCACTCTCCTTGCAACTACTCCTTCCTCTCGTCTTTCCCTTCTTCTATTCCTCCATCTTACTTGCATCCTAATTCTGGCCACCACCAAGTAGTGGTCAGAAAGTCCACTCCCCCAACCTCTATACACTCTTGCATCCTTTACACATCTTCGCATCCTTTCATCCACACACACATAATCAATCATTGCCTTCCTTTCATTCAGTTCACCACCCACCCTTCTCATCACCCGCCATGTATACCTGTGGATCATTTTATGCCTGAAGAGGGTATTGGCTATCACCAACCCCCTCCCAGCACAAATGTCCACTAACGCACTCCCATTCTCATCTATCTCAGCAGGCACACCCCACTCACCAACTATTCCATCCACCTTCACATTACCAACTTTACCATTCATATCACCAATCAAAAACACTCTCTCATTCCTTCCAAACTTTTCCATGCACACTTCCACATTTGTCCAGAACTCTTCTCTCACTCTTCTAGCACGATCTTGCGTTGGCGCATACACACACACAATCGCCCACATTTGTATTCCAACTTTCAACTTTACCCACACAATCCTTGACCCAACTGATCCATACTGTCTTATGCTCTTCTTCCATCTTTTACTCACAACTATACACACTCCTTCCTTTGCCCTCTCATTCTCATCTACTCCTGCATATATACCCCATCCATACTCCCATTCTCTCACACTTTCTCCTCTCCATTTTGTTTCAGTTATTCCACATACATCCACTTTCGCATCCTCAAGCACCTGGACAATCTCTCTCTCTTTCACCTCATCATTCGCTCCTCTTACATTCCATGTACTCATTACCAAGTCCTTTGTCCGGTCCTGGGTCGTCATCGTTTGGTCAGTCCTTGTCCGAGGCTTCTTGTTTGTTTTTTTAGTTAGTTGTTTTCCGGGGAGGGGCACTAACCCTCCGCCAACCCTTTTAGTCACCTTTTACGACAAGCAGGGATACTGGGGGAGTATTCTTAAAAACCCCCCTACCCCCAGGGGGGTAACAATATAAACATACTAAAATAATAAAAACTTCAAGCCATCTCCCGATGGGTCTCACTACTCGCGTAGTAGGAAGGTTTTTCCTCGGCACTTAATTTTGCACCTCCATTTCTGTTTTGACGCAAATTTCAGGATGTAAAACACAAACAAAGCCAGCCAGCCAACCTCACAACTGAAAACATTACCATTCCGCTCGCATCGGAACTCGAGTGGTAAGCGAGCGTAGCGGTAATGTTTTCATTTCAGTTTTGAGGTTGGCCGGCTGGCTTTGTGTGTGGCTAAACAAGATATCTCATGAACGGCTTGAGCTATCAACAAGAACCTTTCAGGGTAAAATGTATAGCCAAAATCTTGGTCGAGTTCGAAATTCGGCACTCGGGGTCAAGGTCAGGGTCACCAAAGGTCAACTAGTTGACCTTTGGCAGCCATATTGGTGCCCCTGACCTTGACCCCGAGTGCCCATTTTCAAACTCGTGCAAGATTTTTGTCATATCTTGATACCCTGAATGTTTCATGCTTATAGCTCAAGCCGTTCACGAGATATTTACCCACACACAAACAAAACCAGCCAACCAACCTCACAAATGAAAGCATTACCACTCAGCTTGCTTAGCAACGCGGGTGGTAAAAAAAAACACTATGTGCCAATATCGAAACGAAAATAATCATATCAGGTACAGGACATCACTTAAAAATTGATACCTGTAAAACACACACACACACACACACACACACACACACACACACACACACACACACACACAATTAACCCGAAAAGAAAAACAGGATATGTATTCCAAACGTAAATATACAAGGATTCCATATATAACGCTCCTCTACTACTCCGTTTGGACGAGTTCTTGTGTGTTGCGGGTACGGCTCAGCGTTATCGATGTTTATCCTGCATCACTGATTCATTTCCTACTCTTACTGCCACACCCATGCTACACCAGCAAAGTCAGCCCTCCCCGTGGCGCGCTATTTACGGACCACATTGTTTTAACGCTACCGGAAATTACCACACACACACACACACACACACACACACACACGTAAACATACCCCAAACCTAACCTAGCAATAAAAAGTAACCCAAACAGTAAAAACAGGAATAAAACAGAGGAGTGGGTATGAGTAAGGGAGTTGAAGGAGAGTGAGGCAAGGTGTGGTGAGGCTTCTTCAGTAATCAGTCTGGTATTTGTGGATTACTCCGGGATTAGAGTAATTACACCGCTGACGCCAACACTATAGATAGACAGATAAATAAACAGATAGACAGACATACACAAAGATAACCAGACTTCAAGAGGTTACTCAATATAATTAAACCCTACGTCATCAGATCGAAGAAGCTGATAATACGAACATCAGTATCCGTGTTGGCGATGCAAGCTAATCGATAGGCGTGTTTGATAAAGGAGTCCCGCCTGATAGTGTGATAGTGGCTTTAGATTAGATTACGTGCATACTTCTTTATGACTTGTTATGAGATGCTGGTGGGAGGAAGTGTGTGGTGGTTTAGATTTAGCTGTGTGCCTCCAAACTCACTCTCTCTCTCTCTCTTACACACACACACACACACACACACACACACACACACACACACACACACACACACACACACACACACACACACACATACACACAAGACGACTCCCGGGGCCCACTGCGCATTTCAAACTTGCCTCGTGTTTACCTGAGCTCTCATTTACCACTTCAAGACAAACAAAAATAAGTGCCATAAAAATAAAAATTTAAGAAAGCACAGGAAGGCTTATGCTCATTGCATTTGTATAGACCACCCTAAAAACCCTACTGATATTCATAGTCTCTAGACTAAACCACTTTACCTCTTTCTTCTGCGTCTTCCACAGTATTAACCTTGACAGAGAGAAGGACATCATGTTTACCTTACTCTTGCTGCCAACAGACCATTTAATTCAGCTTAAGGTTGCACCCACGTAGTGAAGGAGTCAGTGAAGTTCGAAAGTCTTCTCTAAACAGAGTAAAAAAAAAAAAACCCGCTGGTAGCAAGGAAAAAACTAATTAACTGTAGTGGACAGGTAGCGTCTTCTTCGCTACAGGTTATGGTTGAATAAATAAAGATCTCCCAGAGCAACACCAAAGTTTTACAGTTTTATATAAATATATACATTTATGGTGTACCGTACCCTTCATGACTATACTTCTCTTCCTACTACATTCTTTTCACTTTTCCTTGGCTTAAAAGTACCATTTCTCCTGAATGCCAAGTTTTAACAATAGATTAACACTAGAATATGGTGCTAGTCACGATGAAGTGATGTGGAAAGGCTGTACAGCCATAGTACTGTCTTATTATGCTACTGAACTACGGGAAGTAAACAGCATGGGGGCTTAAAATTTCCACCCAGTTAAAATGAATGAACTATAGTAATATCGACACCCAGGCTAATAACACTCAGGCTCCTACGACTCACTCTAGGGCGATTCAAGTCGTCTCGGGCAAGCTGAAATAGAAACAAGAGTTGACCCCACCATGAGAGGGCTAATCACTTGTTGGATAATAAGGCTTATCAACTAGCACGCGTTACTAGGGCCAGAATGAAACAATGGAGACAGGGCAGGGTACGGTAGCAATAGTAGTAGTAGTAGCAACCCCAGACTGATCTAAATTTACGTGAACTCAGAGAACTGCACCTTCCTGGGATGAGGAGGGATGAGGGGTCCAAGGAAGGGTCTAGGTTTGGTAAGGTTAGTCTGACAGGGACTGTCAAGGTTATGTAAGGTTTGCATAGGGTAGGATAGGATTGGATAGGGTAGGTTAAGTTAGGTTAGCTTAAACTGGAATATGTGAGTTGCTTTGGAATGCGTTCTGATTAAATACCATTACATCGACTGTCCTGGGAGAAGGAAACTTTAGGCACGGTGCTGAAACGGCAAAGTAGCCCCGGAAATAAGTGTTGGGGGCGTAGTATGGTGGTGGTGGAGGTCTCTGAGTGAAGACGGTCCAAGCCAGCCAACTCTGTAACTGACCACTTCATCCCTACACCCGGACTGGCGCCGACGGGGATCTAAGCACACCACACTCACCGCTACTCTTAATATATCACTAACTTCATATAGTGTCATTTACTTCCACATCCGCTACTCGTAATATACCGGTGACTTCCTATAGTGTCGTTTAATTCCTTATCCGCTACTCTTAATACCGGTATATCACTAACTCTATATAGGCCTAGTGTCATTTAAGTCCACATCTTCCGTGACTAAAAACATTTCAGAAATGTTGTAGTCTACAGTACCGGATAATTAACTTGGAGTACAGTATGATACAAATGTCTGTTTGCTTCTCCTGCCTCTGTTCTTTATTGCTAGTTTCGCAGATGCTTGGATGAGACTTTGTGGACAAAGGTACACAATCACTCACAGATGGATATTACGAGTATGTACCTCAATCCACTGTGTCATATTGAAGTGTTTTGAATTCAGTGATGAAAGAGAGGCAGGGGGGGTGAACAGGCATTTGTATTTGATTGTACACATCCAATCCTTTCACTGCCATTTCCCCGGCTACAGATATTATTGTGGCTGTTCCCACACAATCGTAGGCTAGCTTATCCAACTAAGGGAAACCTCAAACACCTAGAGTTAAAACCTACCTACATCAAATGACATATGTTCCGGTTAATATTATACAATTTCATCCTGGCTATTACCAAGCAATATACCAAGAGAGATTATCAGCACCTACAGGATTAAGCTACTGAAAATCACAGGCGTCCAATTGTTTGAACACAAGCGACGCATATCAAATGAACACGTAAAAGGAAAACAATCATCCTACACCATCATCACCATCGCGACCAGTACTGTCACTATCACTAAGATCATCATTACCCAATCGCATCCTTCTCAACCCCATTATCATTATCGGTAATTTTGCCACTATCATCGGAATCATTATCACCAAAATCATGTGCATCATCTCAACAATCTCCATCATCATCATCTCAACAATAACCATCACCACCACCATCATCATCATCATCATCATCGTCAACATCAGTAGCAACAATACTACCATCATCATCATTATCGTCAACATCAACACCAACAATACTACCATCATCATCATCACCACCACCACCACCACCACCACCACCACCCAATAAAAGCACCAATAATGTCAGTTTGCCCGGGAAAGTTTGTTGACATTGTGGCTGGATGCTGATGACGTCACTCACACCCCACATTATTAATAGGTTTTGACAGTTATACTCTTTTCACATTAACTTGGCCTAAAATGACCACCTATCCAACTTGAGTGCTGTTATAACAAGAGATTAAGACTAGAAAATGATGCTAGTTACGAAGACGAGTTACCGTATGGAAAGTAAGAAAAGCCGTCATAATTTTTTCTGCTACTGAGCTACGTGAAATAGGCTACAAAAAGACGAAAATCGAGGTCAAGGTGAACATATTATAAAAAGCCAACATCAGTAAGACTCTGCGTATTGAAAGTAGTTTTCAAGAAGTCGTAATCTCTCTTTCTCTGCGATTTATTTTGCACATCAAACCTTAACATCCTCTGCATCTTACTGACGCAAACTACCTCGATAATAAACGATAATGAAGCGAAAATCTGGGCCAAGTTAAAGTGAAAAGACGATACAGACAATACCGCAGTAAATTTAAGCAATTTGATATTTAAAAAAAAAAAAAAAAAAAAAAAAACTAATTGGATACGGGAACCTGACAATAAACTCGTGAATAACTATGCAAATTATCTATGCCTTCCTTGCTAATTTATAGCTACAAAAAGAGTTTACCAGAAATTCTCTCTCTCTCTCTGTTCTTACCTAATTGTATTGTTACAGGACTGAAGCAAGCTCGCTGTGTCCCGTCTTTTAATACTATTTTATCACACACACACACATTATATATATATATATATATATATATATATACAGTGTCGCATACTAGTATGCTTGCACTCAATCGGCTTAAGGCGGACCGATTACACTTGGTTCGCAGACTACACACACATCCAAAGCCACTACAACACTACAATCACACTCACAAGCACTTCTCATCCTACATACAGTCTCTACCAGACAGCCTAAGCCACTGGGTAGAGATACATTGGCTGTATCGTCCCTCCTTCGGTAGGGATAGGCCGGTCCTGCAGTGGACTTCAACGGCTGATGATGATGATGATGATATATGTATATATATATATATATATATATATATATATATATATATATATATATATATATAAATTATTCTGAATGTTTTTGGCACACACGACTTCTTCCGGTAATATATTCCACTGATCTATTGCCCTGTCCCCAAACTTTCCTCCGCCAAATTAAAATACAAAACACAAAACAGCATACACACACACACACACACACACACACACACACACACACACACACACACACACACACATATCCACTATCCCAACCCTCTATTTTGTACTGGGGGTGAAAGCTGTGAGGGAGGTTAAAGACAAGGACGAGGTGGGTGGTGGTGGCTTTATGCATGTGCTTTATCCTTGGTTTTGTAAAAGATCTTAAGTAATTTACAGGATAAACAAGTTTCCATAACAGTTACCGTACTACTACTGCTATTCCTACAGCTACTTCTGTCACCACCACCACTGCTACTACTGCTGCTACTACTACAAGTACTACTACTATACTCTGTTCACTTTAACCAGGTGTAAATCTGCAATGTCTCCATCTTGAAAGCTGAGATATAACAAGAGATTAATACTAGAATATTATCATAGTCATCAAGAGGTGCTCTGGAAAGGATGCAGAACAGTAATATTTTCTTAATATGCTACTGAACTACGTAAAATGAGATGCAAGAGGGGTTAAATCTGAGCGAGGTTAATTTAAAAGAACCACAGGCTGACATTCTCGTCCATTTACAGCTTATATCCCGCATATTAACGGCATAATAAAGCAATACTAAGCCTTAACATCCTTTCCATACTTCATTGACGAGCACCTAATTTTAGGGTTAATTTCTTAAGACACCTCACACTTAAGTTGAAGAGATGGCAATTTTAAGCTATTTATGGGAACAGAGTATAGATGAAAGTATAAGCTAAACAAGCAATCTCATATAAAACGCAACCCTATGATAGTTTATATACAGGATGGTACATATATAACGCTCCAATTCAACTCCGCCCGGCAATCTCTCGTGTGTTGTGGGGATGGCTGTTATCAATATCTACCCATCATTTATTTATTTCCAACTACAAATACCACAACAAGGCCCAAACTAGCCGACTGAGCCGTCACTGGAGCACATACCGGTAAGATACTGTTACGTGAGTTTCTAGTGGAGCGCTATTTAGGGACCACCCCGTACAGACCCTGAGTACCATCTAGAAAGCTCTATATACTGATGCGAAACTGATCTTACTTTGCCTATGTTCACCACACCAGAACCTACTCTTTATCTGCCTTCATCTACCCTTGCCTACCATCACCATCATCTTGGGGTTGTATTCAGTGGGGTATTGGAAATTTCTTAACAACTACTCATCGATGCATTCTGCATACTACACCTCAGTATCTTCTTGTACGTTACTGATCAAATTTTGTCGATATTGAAATAAATATTATTCAATATCCAGTGAAGGCATAATATGCAAACTAAATCAGAATGGCAGAGGTATTACGAAGCTTCCTGTATCACTGCAAGACGCCCCTTATCCTTACCTACATTATACCACGTCTGTTCTAACCTGACGATGATCCCTAACCCCCATTCAGTTCAGCCGATCGAAAAGTGTAGCCAAACTGTATAGCTGATTCGGTTATACTCTTAGCCGTTGCGTTGTCTTTTTCAGTCAATAAGCTACATGAAATATGCAGTAAATGGACGAAAACATGGGCCAAGTTTGAATGAAAAGAATATGGTAGCCTGACAACAAGACGAATTCCTACCTCATAACTACGACTCATCAAATATCATGCAAAATCACCTTATTCATGTTCTGAGAGGTCGCATTCCATCAGGTGAAAACACTCTCATTACCGGTATACACTAGCTACCAGAACCAATCCTTGCCTATCTTCATGCAGTGTACACCCCAACCCATCATTACCTACCCTGGTCTTGTCCTAGTCACACGCCACCTCCACTAACCACAACACACACACACACACACACACACACACACACACACACACACACACACACACACACACACACACACACACACACACACACACACAAACACACAAACACCACCGTATACACCTCCACACACATATACATAGAATCTATGTTGCACACACACACACACACACACACACACACACACACACACACACAAACACACAAACACCACCGTATACACCTCCACACACATATACATAGAATCTATGTTGCACACACACACACACACACACACACACACACACACACACACACACACACACACACACACACACACACAAAACCACAAACCCGAAACATGCACATCTAGGCCACACACTCTTGTCATGTGCACCTCACCATACCGATGTCCAACTGGAGGCGGATCGGCTAGGTGAAGGGTGAGAGATACAGGAAGGTGGAAGATGGAGAGGAAGACCGAGAATGAGGTGAAAGCCGGGGAAGGTGAAAGAATAAATATATGATGGAGGATGGTGTCATGCGAGGAAGTGGGGGTGGGGGGTACTGCTGATACCGGTGAGTGGGGTGAGTAATGGAGGAGGATAATATTGAGGTTGCTCCACACACGACGAGGATGACAGTGAGAGAGAGAGAGAGAGAGAGAGAGAGAGAGAGAGAGAGAGAGAGATGAACAGGTGAATCTAGAGGTGTAACACGTGCCAATCTCTAAGTCTCTAGGTGGCAGGGGAGAGGAGGGGTGACTAAGGTAAGCTGGCGGGGAAGAACCAAGGCTCGTAAGCTCGGCAGTTAACCAGGCTCAAAAACACTTCTTCGTTACTAGTTTATTTGTGTATATGACTCAGTTATTTTCATGGTTACTAGTTTATTTATGCATATGACTCAGAGTTATTTTCCTGCATATTATTTATGTCGAGGTCAAATTGGTAAAAAAAAAAAATATGTAACAAATTTAAAGCCTAATAGCCAATAATAAATCGCTAAGGAACATGTGCTAAGAGTGGTTTATTTACGTACATGACTCAGTAAACCTCTGTATTATTATTCACGCAACTATGTCGATGTCAAATTGATATAAGAACAGAAATATTGGGAACATAAATATAAAACGCAATAGACAATGCAAAATAAGTCGCTAAGGATGAGGTGTTACGAGTATGAGAGAAAGTTAGGGAATTGGGTAGGGGTTTAAGGAGGGCCATAATATTCAGTGGTGGATTCCAGCTCCCCCCCCACCCACCCACCCAGCATCACCACTACAAGGCGCCTCCTGGTCTAGACGAGGGCTTACCAACACCCCCACAATACTTCACTACAACATGCTGAGTCCTGGGTACTCGTAGTATATTATACACATAACAGGAACAATTACCGTAATAAACGGAACAGAAACAGCTGTAATACTGTAGTACGGTCGTAGTAGTAGTAGTAGTAAATGTTGTTGCTGTTGGATAGCAGCATGTAATCCCAAATGTGAACCCAGTGGACTACAGGCTAAAGCTACCTTTCTGCAGCACACCATTCACCACTGAGGAGATAGGGAGGGAGATGAGGGAAGTTTGTACAATCGGGCAGTGGAGCCGCCCTGTTATACCCATAGCCCCGATGCCACCACATGAAGGGGGCCCTTCCCAGCACCACAGCTACAGACTGACAGCAGCAGTACAAAAAGAAACAAATAAACTCATGCAGCCAAAGCCGTATGAAATTGTTTTTTGTGTGGATACGGGAAGAAAAATGGATCTCTGGCGAAATGCTAAATAATATTGAGTCTCTGGTCTGCACCTGGTCCCTCCCTCTCCAATACTGATGTAGATAACGCTGCACTCAGCACGGTACGTCATCCTACTGAAGGGTGTAATGAAGACTGCTCCTACCTGTTCTTAACTTCTCCAGGCGGGACATCTGAACTAATTAAGGACTTCGCCCAAAGTTTGTGAAACGGACATCTAGCTGTGGAAAATTCTAAATGGACCGCTAAAAGTAGTGTCGAGGTGTAAACTTAGTATGGGGGACATAAAAAATATTAGTATGGCTTAAATCAGTTTTAATTGGATCCTGGAATAAGGTACTTAAATCTAAATAAAAAGAGTAAATATTTCTGAATCCTATTAAAAATGATCTAAACCTTATTGATATGTTTTACGTCCTTCAAACTAAACTGAATTCCCAACACTGCCTTTACCACTGCCACAGGGAAGTTAGGCAAAATATAGGGAGGTTAGGAGGTGGGTTGGGCAGATAAAAGGGACAGGCGGTTAAACAGATGACAGTGATAGCAGGCAATAGTATGGTGTTGGTTAGGAAGAGAGTAGGAGAAATGCAGGGCACAGACGATGATCCAGAAGACAGTGACAGTAAACAGTGGTATGGTGTACGTCAGATACATGACAGGACAGACGCAAAACATAGACGGTGAAACTGAAGCTACTGGGAAAACAGAGTACTTTGTTGTTGGCTTGGTTAGGTACTGTACACGGTTGAAGACATGAGACAAAGATGGTGAGTGGCAGTAGAAGATAGTGAAGTAAGCTTGGTTATTTTGAACGAACTGCATCTCCTCGAACACCCCCCCTCCTTTCCTTGGAGATTTAAAGCCTACTCACTTTGGATACGCCCTGAAGATATGACCTAAAAACAAACACGAGAATATAAAACATACAAAACAAAGTGCGTGGTACTTTCAGAATTCGCTTCACAGGATTTCTGGATGATTCTCTCTCTCTCTCTCTCTCTCTCTGACAAACTGCAGTTCTTTCATAATTACTCGCTTAAGTTTCACAAGTTTATAATGTCAGATTCTCTCTCTCTCTCTCTCTCTCTCTCTCTCTGACAAACTGCAGTTCTTTCATAATTACTCGCTTAAGTTTCACAAGTTTATAATGTCAGATTCTCTCTCTCTCTCTGACATTGGAATCTCACAAAAACGGTGTTCTTTCATACCTCCTCGCTTCAGTTTAACAAAATTACAATGTCAGATCTCTCTCTCTCTCAGCAGTACGGCACGGTAAACTCAGTACGTGGGCGGTAGAAAGTGCAAGTAGGTGGCCTATGTATGCTGTCAAGGTCTCCATTACCCAGCCTCATTTTACACCCAGATATTCTTACTCATTAAACTTTCTATTAGGAGCACGGCCTATCTATCTACCCTCTTATCTATCTAACTATATACCATACTTCTTTATCCTCTCTCTCTCTCTCCCCCCCCCCCAACTAAGCAGTAATGATGATATTGACGATGACTATGTTGAAAGAAACGCTTGTGATGATACTAAAGATGCGAACGTTAAAGATTAGCGTGATGTTGCTGATGACGAAGCACGGAATGAAAGTAATGATGATGGTGATACTGGCTGTGACGAGAGTGGTGATGGTGATGCTAGTAGTGAAGAAAGTTATGAAGATGTTGGCAGTAATGATGGTGAAAGCAGTAGTAATGAAAATGATGTTAATGATGAAACTGATGGTGATGATTATTCTAAAAGTGATGATGATGATGATGATGATGGTGGTGATGATAGTGTAGTGAAGAAAATAATGGTGATGTTGGTAGTGATGGTGATGCAAGCAGCGATGAAAGTGATTGTGATGGTAGTTATGAATGTGACGGTGATGATGATGATGCTTGTAGTGATGAAAATGATGATAGCAGTAAAAGGGTAGCATGAGGGCAGTGGGTGGTTAGGAATGCGGTCAGGTGTTCTGCCTTCACTTTCACCACCACCATCACCACTACCACACTCCACCCTCCCTCCCTCTGCATCATTATCACAACACACAACTCCCCTCCCCCCCCTCTCTCTCTCTCTCTCTCTCCGCCATTAATATCACCCTCACCTCCAATACTACTACCACTATTATCCGGTACAACTATTACTAATGACACCACAACTATTCGGAACTATAACAACAACTACTATTACTACGGTACTATACTACTACTACTACTACACTACTATGACCTCTATCCTCCTAGGCCTCTCCCAAACTCCCTTCATCACACATGCCATCATCACTACTATCGGTGCTACTACGGTGATCCACAAGCGCTATTAAACTGCTATAAATAAATAAGAAAGGTGCAACCAAGGCCACCCCTATCCTTTATTTCCTTAGCAATAAATGAAGGTTAATTACGGTAAGTCCTTGAACACGATTAGTTTCTCAGGCCATCTATTTTTAAACCGGCTCCTCTACACAGGCCTCTCCTACTTCAACTTTACTACTACTACTTACTGCTAACTATTACTACTGTTATTACTACTACTACTACCACCGCCAAAACCACTACCGTCACCAACACTACTACTGCTACCACCAAAGGTAATACTGCTACCGGTATCATTACCAGTACCCGTATCACTACACAACCATACTCCGACATACATAGGCGCGCGCGCACACACGCACATGCGCACACGCACACGCCCACACACACACACACACACACACACACACACACACACACACACACACACACACACACACACACACCAAAGAGAAAATCCAAGAGGAGGATGGGCGGGGGTGGGGAAGAAGAAAGATAGTAAGGAGAGAGGTGGGAGGAGCAAGAGAAAAGGGAGGGAGGAAAGATATGAGGGAGGACGGGGAGAGGGGTGAGCTGGGAGGAAGGAATGTCAGAACGGAGGGACGGAAGGAGGAAGGATGAGGAAGAAAGAAATGAGGGGAGGGACGGAGAGAAAGAGGAAAGATATGAGGAGGGGAGCGAGAGAAGAAGGAAAGATATGAGGAGGGAGGGAGGAAAGGAAGTTGGGAGAGAACAGTACGGGAGAAAGGGAGGGCGGGATGGGGGAGAGGGGGAAGGAAGAAAGGGGGAAGAAAGGGAGGGAGGAGAAATAGAACGGGGTGAGGGAGAAAGGGAAGAGATATGAGGCAGGGAGCGAGAGGGACAGGGGGAGGGGGAGAGAGTACAGAGGGAGGGGGGGGACATTAGGGCGAGATTTGGGACGGAGGGGAAAGGAAAACGTAGGAAGGGAAGGAAGGAGGGAAAGGGAAGAAGAGGCAACAACAGAAATGGGGAAAGGCGAAAGCAGAAAAGTGATGAAAAGCAACAGAAGATAGCAGAAGAGGAAAGCGAAGAAATATATAGGCTAACAGCGTACAGGCATGAGAAATAAATAAAAAAAAATGGGAGAGAGAGAGAGAGAGAGAGAGAGAGAGAGAGAGAGAGAGAGAGAGAGAGGGGAGGGGGGAACTAACTAGAAAGCATGGAAAAAAAAAAGCACGGAGGAAAAAAAAAATGCAAGGTTTCCAAGAGGAGGAGTTACAAATAAAAGCAGTAAGAAAAATGGTAAGAAGATAATGCAGGGAAGGAGAAATGAAAGAAAAAAAAAAGTAGGAAACGCAAGAGACCACAAACAGGGAGAGGGAAGAAGGCAAGGCAAGATGGGCTGGGGGGGGGGAAAGAGATATAGAAAAGGGATAATGGAGAAGAAAAGTAGGAGGCAAGCAGGCAGGCAAGCAGAAAGGAGGGAAGGAAGGGAGTGGAGAGGAAAATGAATGAAAGGAAAGCATTAACGACAGATGACATGAGGAAGGGAGAATACAACCTGGCACACAGGGAGAATAGAATGAACGCATATTATATATACCGGTATACACACACACACACACACACACACACACACACACACATATATATATATATATATATATATATATATATATATATATATATATATATATATATATATATATATACTGTATACACACACTAGAGAGAGAAAGAGAGACGGGACGGGACGGGACGGGATGGGGAAAAGGGAGGCTAGGAAGGCAAGCAGTCAGAGAGGGAGGAAGGGAGGAAGTATAGTCGGGGATAGGTGGGGGGAGGAAACATGTGAGAAGGGGGAAGTGGGAAGGAGGGAAACCAGAGGATGGGAGAGAGAGAGAGAGAGAGAGAGAGAGAGAGAGAGAGAGAGAGAGGAAGGAATGCATGATACAATGGGAAAAATAAAATGAGAGAGAGAGAGAGAGAGAGAGAGAGAGAGAGAGAGAGAGAGAGAGAGAGAGGATGGAATGCATGTGATACAATGGGAAAAATAAAATTGAGAGAGAGAGAGAGAGAAAGAGAGAGAGAGAGAGAGTCTGTGTTAAAGGTGTGAGGTCAGACACACCGCCCCACTGTCTGTCTCGCTCCCAGAAACTGGGGGTAAGAATCGCAAAGAAAATGGAAGAAGAAGATGAAGAAGAAGAAATGGCTGGGGAAGGTAGGAGGAGAAATTAATGCAGAGAAAAATTTATGATAATAACAATAATAATAATAACAATAATAATAATAATAATATCTGTACCAGTAATGACGGCCGGGGAGAGACAAAGGGGGAAAATACAGGAATAAAATTAGCAGAGGAAAATGAAAATCATGAGGATGTGGCGGAGGGTGGAACACAAGGCAAGAAGCAAGAAAAATTATTACGTCAAGGAAGTGTGGGCATCAGGGTTGACTGAGTATGAAAAAAAAAAAAAAAATACTAGAGTTAGGGACACGTAAGAAAAATTAAGTTTGAAAAGATACGCAGGGAAGAAGCTGAAGAGAGAGAGAGAGAGAGAGAGAGAGAGTCTACTGTTCTTTCACTTCCGCTATAACAATGATGCGGAAAAGATCAATTAACTAATACACACCTCCCCTTCATTCAGATCTCGTCAACCTGTCAGGTTACGAAATAGAAAATACAAATTATTAGTGAAATATAGTCTCGATAATTTACAAGTAGTGGTAAATTTTCAGCCTGTTTGCTTTACTACGAGACGTCCCCCTTAAAAAATAGCGTAGGAATAAAGTAAAATAGATGTCATCGTACCATACTATACTCTTTTGTCTAACCTGGGCTAAAACTGCCATCTCTCCATTTTGACTGCCAAGTTGTAGCAATACATTAACACGAAAGCATGATGCTAGCCAGGAAGAAGTTTTAAGGATGTAGAGCAAAAGTTTTTTTTTTTCTACTATGAGAAATATGCTGTAAACGGGGTAAAATCTGGGCAAGTAAAAACAATACAGCAGTGTAATAAATGTAGCGTTAGGGTCATCTGCATGGTGAAGCCAGTGGACTGTAGGCTAAAATATGCCCTCCTCCCGCAGTCCACCAACCTTCTTTCGGGGGATGAGGAAGTTGAGGGACGTTTGTATAACCACACACTGGACCCCCATGGTTAGCTGTGCCACCACATGAAGGCGTCCCATTCCAACCCCACGTACCGTACTGGCAGTGATACTGGACAGTTACACCTCGTTCACTACAGAGTATTTCTCTTAACCTATTCACTCACCACCTAATAGTAGTAGTAGTAGTAGTAGTAGTACACGAAATTCACACACCCTTTCTTTGACATTTGTTTAAGACTAGCAACATATTTTACTACCCATCTCCCACAAAGGCTCAGGAGAGAGAGAGAGAGAGAGAGAGAGAGAGAGAGAGAGAGAGAGAGAGAGAGAGAAGGGGGGGTGGAAGAGGGGGTAAAGAGGACATTGCCTGGGCCTGCCAACAAAACGTACGAACACATTACGTAGCAAAAAGAGTCCAATAAGCAGAGGCCGAAGGAATAAAGTAGGGAGAGAGAAAAATAAAGTCGGAAATAAAGGAGAACAGAAAGTCAGGAGGTGAAAGTTAGGAAAAGAAACTGGGATATAAAATGAGCAGGAAAGGAGGGAATGGAAAGGAAATAAGTGGCTAAGTGGAAGGAGGGAAAAAGATACGTGGAGAGACTGGGGAAAGTAATAAGTGGAGTGATGGAGAAAAGTGGTTGATAAGCGGTGAGAGGAAAGTTGCTGGTAAGTACAGGGATGGAGGAGGTAGCTGATAAGTGGAAGGAGGGAGGACAGTGGGAGATATGTAGTGGAAGGGAGGAAAGTTACTGGTAAATGGAGGGATTGAGGTAGTGGCTGATAACTGAAAGGAGGGAGGGGAGTGTCTGATAAGTGGAGAGAGGGAGGAAAGTGACTGGTAAGTGGAGGGAGGAGGAAAGTGACTGGTAAGTGAAGGGAGAGAGGAGACTGGCTGATAAGTGGAAGGATGCGGAAAGTAAGTGCAAAGTAGAGGGCGGGGGGAGGAAATTGGAGAAGCCAGAGAATAAAGTGGATGCAGAAAGAAGAGAGGGTGAAGAAAGTTGAGCAGTGTGGAAGAAAGTGGTAGGAAATGTGGAATGGAACTGCAACGTAGTAAAGAAGAATGCCTTGAAAGAAAGTGGATACGGTGAGGAAGAAAGCTAACAGGGTGGCGAAAAAGTGGATGAGGTCAGGAAGAATGTGTATAGGGTTAAAAAGAAAGTGCCAAGTTGGGTAAGAAAGTGGTAGAGAAAGAATATCGAATGGAACTGCAATGAAAGTGGTGAGGAAGAAGTGGAGGAGTAAGCAAGAAGGTGGCAGAAATAAGAAAGTACTGTATTGACAAAAAAGCTGAAATAAACAAAGGTCTGGGAAGAAGGGGAAGGCATAAAGAAAAAATCTACAAAAAAGGTCAGGAACCTGGAAAAAAAAAAAAAAAAAAAAACACTATGACAGTTTAATCCATCATAACTAAATCCGACTCCCCACGCTCACAAAGGATGGGTGGATACAGTATACAGTACACCAGCCCTGACATCTTTGGGGACGTGAATCAGAGGAGAAAAAATAGAAATGTACCTTACCGTACAAAACTCCCCTCCACTGTTAGTATTTAACTAAGAAAAAGACACGTATGTGGAGATGCCATGAGGAAGATGCTTGTAAAAGGAATGATGATGAGAAAGTAATGATAAAAGTGCAAGCAGGAATGTGGGTGAGGAAGAAATGTGGTATCTTGTCTGATGTCTTATTAGGAGAGAGAGAGAGAGGGAAGACAGGAAGAATAATGAGAGGAGAGAGTCTGAAGGGATGAACATGGAGAGGAGAAGGGGGGAGGAGCAGAAGGATATGAAGAGAGGTAAAGAAAGTGAAGAAGAGAAGGATAAAGACAGGAGAGGGGCAGAAGAGGACAGATAAGGACATGAGAGGGGGACAAGGGAAAGGAGGGGAGGGGAGGGATAGGTGGTTGGTTGTAAAATGATGGAATGTTGATGATATACTGAGTCAGTGAACAATAACACTAAAACTGAACCAAATGGCCTGTTATGGTATGGCAGTAAAACCATAAACATGATAACAGTACGTTAGCCTCGTCTACTGGCATTTGCGATGGCTACTAGTAAACTGTATAGTCAGATGGTAATACACTGACTCTCAACAGGTAATACTATATAGTATTAAAATTTACCAGTCAAGTATTTATGGTAGTAAACAACAATGAAACCATCTCAATACACAGTTGTAGCATTATATACTATCTTCAAGGTTCTTAATTAGTTCAATGTCCTTCCAACACTCCAAAGTATCAGTGAAGAACTATAGGAACTGTATTACCTCAACAGGCCTAGCAAGCCAGCACCTACCATCAGCAGCTTCAAGTCGGGATATGAACAGAGCCTACAAATGGAAACACAAACCCCATATTATACAAACAACATTAACCCAATAACTGCAGCATTAGGTTTCCTGGGCTACCACCCCATGAGAAAAAAAAAAAAAAAAGTCTCAAAAATAATTTTGGCTTGCATGAAATGAAAAAGTGCTTGCAAAAATATAGGAAAAACAAATTTGAGTTCATTATTTACCTTAGTTCAGCCATGGTAAAGTAATGTGGACATTCCCAGTCTACCCCCACATGGGCAAAAACAAGAAAAATTTTCTCTAAAATAATTTTTGCTCATATGAAATGAAAGAACACACAGAAAAATGTAGGAAAAACCAAGTTCATTATTTACCTTAGTTCAGCCATGGCGAAGTAATGAGGACATTACAAAAATATGTAGCATACCAGTTATAAAAGGCTTGCTCATATGATGTGGATCGCAGCTACAAGTTTTCCATCATATGATGTTTGTCGCAGCTATCGGGTTTAAACAATGATTCAGTTAGAAAATATATGGTAGCTAAAAAAAATATAAAAAAATAAAAAAAATCAACTAAAGCTAAAATATGCAAACAATGACATGAAATGTTTCAAACATGTCAAACATACCTATGCCTACGCCTAGATTACACAAATTTCTCCAATATGAGGCCCATTACTGAGCTTTCTTAACTTACTACTAAAGAGCTTTTCCATCCTCTAAAGTTCAGGGGAAAAAAAAAAAAAAAAAGTGAACCCAGGAAATTTCACCAAGTAAATATACTATACTGTATCTCCCTGACAAAACACATACCGGTAGTGCCAACAAGAAAGTCGATACAAGTCAAAATAACAGCATTAAGGGCAGCCTGAAAAATATCCACTGGTCTAGTAAACAATACGCCATATGGTATATATATATATATATATATATATATATATATATATATATATTGTATATATACTGTACATAGTTAACCAGTACCCAACATATACAATGAAATTAATATATAAAGCAGCTACTGACAGTACATGTATATACAACATACCGTACCAGTATTGTTTAGTTATACAAGTATATGACGTAAAATAAAATCAAGGGATGTCAGCAAATACTATTATGTTTATTAAAAGGGCAGTTATGAGCTTGTTTTGTGATACACAAAGTTGTATGCATTTCAAGAAAGTTAAATTTAAAGAAACCCTTTGATGATGCACAAAATCTCACCTACCGTACTAGTATTTTATTCACGCAAATGTCAAATATTTTTCTTGGCTTAGGTATGATTTTGTCCTCTCAGTGTTTTTTCCCCCTAAAATTAACCAGCTATAAATGTGGGACATCATTAAACCATAAGGCCTATCTGCATTTTATTCTTGCTGCTGCCTCACAACATTATTCAGCTCAGCACTAGTTTTTCATCCTTCTACCAACCCTTTCCACCCACCCACCAACTCTTCCCACCTACCTAGCTCACCTACACAACCAACTCTTCCCAACTACCCTGTTCACCCACTCACCCGCCCATCCTGCCCTATCACCCCACCTGGCCTACCCTACCACACCATCTCTCCCATTCATTCTACTCACACTGCTCCTCCACAGTCACCCACTCCATCTACCCTGCCCCTCCATACCCACCTATTCACTCAACCCTGACTGCCCACCCAACCCGCCCTGCCCACTCCATCAATCTGTCCACCTATCCAACCCACTGTAGCTAATAATAATTTGGTTGTAGAATTTATCTATCTATCTATCTATCTATCTATTGCCAGATGCCATAGTCCCGTAAGGGGTGGCCATTTGACTTTGAGTTATTTGTTTTACAGGGAGGGGCGCTAACCCTCCACCAACCCACTTGTTGACACGTAGGAAGCACGTATGGTTTGGTTATATGGTTACCACCCAGCGTTGTAAATGGTTTCTTGGCTTACGGGAAACCATTTGGCTTGTCACTCAATGTAAAGGCACCTGTAAATGAAAGAAAAGCAATAGGAAGTGACAAGAAAGATGGGAGAAACAGGAAGAGAGGAGGGCAAGCACAGAAGAAGAATGATAAAGGCTAGGGAAGCAGTAGGCAGCACTACATCGTATTTAAAAAAAAAAAAAAAAAAAAAAAAAAATTGTAACTGGCTATCATGTTACCACCATGTTGACTGATTATTTCTAATTAATTTTAATCCTGATTATCAGGGGCACCACTTAAGCAAATGTACAGTAATGTACACTTTTATATTCATTGTAAGAAGCTGCACCTGTTAGAGCTGTTTTGAGAGTCCTGTAAGCATCCCCCTTGCATTCCATAGAGGACAGACAGACAGACACAGACGAACAGACAAACATTCTCTTTTATACCTATACAGTAATACCTCGATATATGATACCCCTAGATGCGATACCCAGGCTTAACAATGGGGGTAGAAATACCACCTTACCCCACCTTATGATGGCCAAACTCCGGTTTAACAATGGATTTTGATGTTTTATATCGATCTTTATGATATTTTAGACTAAAATTGTGTGTTTAGGCTGATTTATAAACTGTTTTTAGACTTGGATTACTGGGTAATGTGTTTTAGCCATTGGTGGGATGGACATTGTCATTTTGGGGTACAGTTTACCAAGTTTGATTTTTTCCAGACTTATATTTGACGATTTTCAGATTTTATCTGTTGGTTTTAGTGAGGTAAGAGGCTTAGGTTAGCTTCCTTGATAGATGTTAGGGCATTTAGACTGGCTTTAACCCGTTAACTGTGCATGGCGGTTTTTTGGAGGCATCCATGGTGCGCAGACATAGGAGTAAAAAAGAAATTTCCCAAAGGCCAAATTTTGTCTTAGGAATTGAGAGAACACATGCCAAAGTATATAGTAATGAAATATTTGCTCAATATTTACCATGGTAAAGCGATGGATGAACATCGAAGCATTTGATTCCCTATTGAAATACATTGTTTTCATTTTCTTTGGTGGTAGGTGGTGGTGACCATCATCCACTCACTTGATGTAGTGCTGCCTATTTCTTCCTTAGCCTTTATCATTCTTTTCTGTGCCTGCCCTCCTCTCTTCCTACCCATCTTTCCTGTCACTTCTTTCTTTCCTTTACAGGTGCCTTTACGTTGAGTGACAAGCCAAATGGTTTCCTGTAAGCCAAGAAACCATTTACAACGCTGGGTGGTAACCATATAACCAAACCATACGTGCTCCCTCCGTGTCAACAAGTGGGTTGGTGGAGGGTTAGTGCCCCTTCCCTTAAAACAAATAACTCAAAGGCAAATGGCCACCCCTTACGGGACTATGGCGTCTGGCAATAGATAGATAGATAGATAGTTTTCTTTTTCAGTTTTGATTTCAGTTTCGGTTTTGAAGGCTCAAACATGCTTGCATGGGTCGGCCTTGGTCACCATGACACTATATTCGAAATTCACCTGTAGAGGAGGAAAGGGTGGCTGAGATTGTGGCGGATAGAAGGGTGCAAGGAATAAATGTGTTGGGAGAGTTGAATGATTCTTTGATCACGAAGGAGGAAGTGGAGAAGGCAGTAAAGGAGATGAAAACAGGGAAAGCTGCAGGTATGGATGGGTGTGCTGTGGAATGCCTGAAGGGTGGTGGAGTGACTATTGTTGACTGGTTAGTAAGATTGTTGAATGTGTGCTTTGAGAAAGGTATGGTGCCAATTGACTGGGCAAGTGCTTGTGTGGTCCCGTTGTATAAAGGCAAGGGTGATAAGTATGAATGTACTAGCTTTAGGGGTATAAGTCTGTTGAGTGTTGTAGGTAAAGTGTATGGTAGAGTGTTAATTATGAGAGTTAGAGAGGGTACAGAGGGAGTGATTAGTGATGAGCAGTGTGGCTTTAGGAGAGGGAGGGGATGCGTTGATCAGGTGTTTGCTGAGACAAGTGTGTGAAAAGTATTTAGCGAAAGGCAAGGATGTGTTTTGGGCACTTATGGATTTAGAGAAAGCGTATGATAGATAGGGAGGCTTTGTGGACTGTTTTAAGATTGTATGGACTTGGTGGTAGGTTACTAAAAGGGGTGACAAGTTTTTATGTAAATAGTAGAGCGTGTGTAAGAGTGGGAAATGCTGTGAGTGATTGGTTTCCCGTGAGAGTGGGGCTGTGACAGGGATGTGTGATGTCGCCTTGGTTGTTTAATATTTACATGGATGGTGTTGTAAGGGAGGTGAATGCAAGAGTTTTAGGTGGTCTGAGTCTGGTAAATGTTGATGGAGGAGAGTGGAATCTGAAGCAGCTGCTGTTTGCAGATGATACTGCACTGGTGACTGATTCAGAGGAGAGATTGAGACAGTTGGCAGAGGAGTTTGGAAGGGTGTGTGAAAGGAGGAAATTGAAAGTAAATGAGAATAAGAGTAAAGTGATGAAGTGTACGAGGTTGATAGATGATAGGGGGATGAATATAGTTTTGAATGGTGAGTTGCTTGAGGAGGTAGATTGTTTTAAATATCTAGGGTCACATGTTGCTGTGGATGGAAGAATAGATGCAGAAGTGAAGTTTAGAATAAATGAAGTAGGAAAGGTGCTGGGAGGAATGAAAAAAGTGTTTAAATGTCGTTCGCTTAGAATGGATGTAAAGAGAAGGCTGTATGAGGGTGTTGTGGTACCGACTGCATTATATGGGGCTGAAACATGGAATATGGGTGTAGCAGAGAGGAAAAGTTTGAATGTAATGGAGATGAGATGTCTGAGGAGTATGTGTGGAGTGACACGTATGGATCGAGTGCGAAATGATGAAGTGCGAAGGAGAACTGGAGCTGTTCGGGAGATAGCTGGTAGAGTTGAGCAGAGGGTGTTGCAATGGTTTGGGCACATGGAGAGAATGGATAATGAGCGATTGGTGAAAAAGATAACTAGATCTGATGTGAGAGGTGTAAGGCTGAGTGGAAGACCACGAATAGGATGGATGGACAGTGTGAAGAGAGCGCTGGATGCGAGAGGGATGTCTGTTGAGCAAGGAAGAGTGGCTGTGCGTGACAGAAATAAATGGAGAGAAATTGTGAATGAATAAGTGATGACGTAGCCCTGAGGGGATATTCTCCCGCATTTGGTCTGATCAGCTAGTCAGGTCAGGTGCGGGTAAGGGGATGGGTCTGTTATAATGTGGCAGGGGTAAACCAGTTCTGCTGTCGGGCCCTGCTGCGGATGTCACTGATTGCATTGCGCAGTTGACCCTTGTGCGGTGTGATGCGGTAAGGATCTGTCCGTTCTCCCCTTTGGAGCTAAGATGCGAATGAATGTGTTTGAATGGATGAGTAAATGGAGAGTGAGTCATCCTGTCTCGGCTACCTCCCTTTCCTTTGGGGAAGCAGCCTAGGTATATAGATAGATAGATAGACCTGTGCAGCCAGGGCTGTATTGAGTAGTCGCACTTGGAGCAGCCCAGGCTGTACAGAGCAGTTAATGGGTTAAACTTGTTTTGGGGCTCATTTGGGAGGGTTTTGGGCTTGGTTTGGGGGAAACCCAAGGCTGGTAAACGCTCAAAATTACTTTACATGTTAAAAGTACCCAGATACACGATACCTTGCCTAATGATGGGGTTTTACCTAACCAATTACATCGCTAAATCAGAGTATGCCTATATATATATATATATATATATATATATATATATATATATATATATATATATGTATATACATATATACTCTCAAACCTCGATTTAAGGGATTTCGGATTTAAGGGACTCCTTATTATACCTGACAAACAGACAAAACCATTCAAAAATGATACGTAATGTCTAGGTTATACACATTAATATGTTTCTTTATACAGTACCCGTAAAATAATATTCATACTCATATAAATCAATGAAACAATCATTGCATTTCATAATAAGATTGTGTTTACATGTGGTAAAACAATGGACATTTTCAAGTAAGGGACATTTTCAAGTAAGGGACAAGTTGATTCCCCATTTAGTCCCTTAAACTGAGGTTTGAGTGAATATATATATATATATATATATATATATATATATATATATATATATATATATATATATATATATATATATATATATATATATATATATATATATATACAGTATATATATACAGTAATCCCTTGATGATGCAACAGAGCCAGAGGCATGTCCAGATAGTGGCTCCGTCTTGATAGGCCCCCATTCGTACATAACCTAACTTTGAAAGCCAGTGTAAAAGGCCACTAGAGTACGTCATACAACACTTGTTCCTATTGTTTAACATTACTCTACCTGGTCAAATTGACCTAAAAATGCAGTGGGCACACAAAACATAATGGTAAAATGGAATAAAATCATCGTAAAATAGAATGAAATTATGGTACAGTACAGTAAGCTAGAATAAGATCAATGTCAACACATGATCCAACCATCCCGCATCAATCTTACAAAGAATCTCCCGCTTCTAAAGTCATCACTACCTTCTTCCTTTTCCCTCGGCCATCATCACACACCTTACAAAGAAGCATGCAAGGAATTGCGAGGCTAGAAGCAGGTAGAGAACAGCCACAAAAACCAACACGTGTGCCATAATAACAACAGTTTACATCACAGTGCAGGTACTGAGACCAAGCAAGGAGGGGACTCTGGTGGACGCTGGATAAACTGACCAGCCAGACATGGTGGCGCCACCAGGCTATTCCCACCCATCCGGGCTGAAAATTTTCGGGCAACCATAATTTCCAAACATACACAAGCATTTTGTCTGAACAGTATGAAAAAATGCACAAATAATGGTTTCAAACAGCCAGATCACAGTGTCCAGGTAACTGATAATCCAGGTACTGTAGTGGCCGTCCGGATAATCGAGAGATTACTGTACGGCATACAGTATATATATATATATTTTTACGTGTCTGACTCTGGGCAAAGGCTCCAGGGCCTATTTCTCGGGGGCAGTGACCTATCCCAAGGCCCAGTAGTCCTCCTACACCTCCACATGTCACCACTTCGGCGCTAACACCCACCGTCCATATTGAATACATGCTAGGGCTGTCTCATACAGGATTGGTGTATTGGTATTAGCGGGGGTATTTTTATGACATGTCGGCGGGTCATCTGGTAGATCAGGAATATATATAAAGTTCGTGCAACCCAATTAAACATATTAATCTATTTTATGCTTTTTTTTTTTTCTTATGGGTAGTCTACTATGATAATTTTTATCAAAACTCAAACATTATTACAGCTTTTATGAGATACTGCATGTGTGATCTGTGCTGCTCTGAAATACGAACTTTACTAGCCACACTACAATTCAAAGCATTAAACTTCACTAAAAGGAAAGTAGCCTATATAGTAGCTAATTAATTGTTCAGCTTTCATTAACACAGTCAATAAAAAGTTGTCCCGTACAGTTTCTTTACCAACTCCCTTAAAATCAGCATGGCCACCTGTGACAGCCAAGGCTTAGTTAGGTCATAATTTCATTTGCACTGTAAACAAGTGCTCAATGAAAAGAGCTAATGGTATGGAAACAGAAGTGCTCAATGAAAAGAGCTAATGGTATGGAAGCAGACACATTGCAACAACTACCGGTACCTTATTTCCAGCTACTTCTTGTGTACTGTAATTGGTTAAGAGCCTAGGCATATTGGCAGGACTGCAGACACAAGTGCAGCTATTGCTGGCCAGGTGGTATGAGCTTATTCACTTGTCCAGGTGACTTTTTTTTAAATTCAGAACTCAATATGGTGAACTTTGGATCTTTTGTTTCTTTGGCCTGTCCTAATCAACTGTATGCTTAGATATTTTTCTATGCTGCAATCTACTAATCCCAATTTACATGAACAGGTACGACAGACAGTGTATAAGGAATCAGACAGAATTTTCATGGACAGAAACTATGAAGGAAGATGGAATTACTGTATTTGACTTGCCTAACCCCCACTGCACTGATTCTTATCAACCCGGTTACCTTCCCTGAGTCATTGTTTCTGGACTTTTTTTTTATTTTAAATATTAAGTTGATTTTTTGTCATTAGATCAAATGTTTCTGAGCTTGAACTCTTCATCACTCTCGTCATTTTGTAATTACACCTCTTGGGTGGGTGCGAAGGCAGTGATAAGTCACCAGTACCGTAACAGGTAGACAGGCATGAGTCTGCCATTGCTAGGCTACAAATGAGAACTGAATTACTAAATATGCAGTCTTTGGCAACTGCAGTGTGGCAGGACTTGGCAACTGCTCTGGTGGCATAGAGGGAGACTCAACATTCCCATGGAAACCACTGACGCTTCCTCGTGCTTGAAATTATGGTGTGGAGACCCATCACCTCACATGAGGCGATCAGCATGGCAAAGGGTGGCCTGCATAATTATCTGTATTACTAAATATGTGGCACTTGGCAACTGCGGTGTGCCAGGGCTTGGCAACTGCTCTGATGGCGTTAAGGGCGACTCAATGTTCCCATGAAGACCACTGACGCTTCCCCATGCTTGAAATTATGGTGCGAAGACCCATTGCCTCATGTGAGGTGATCAGCACAGCCAGGAGTGGCCTGAATATCGCCTCATATGAGGCAACGAGCGCAGTAGGGGCTAAAAGATGATGAACTGAGTGCCCCACAAGCATATTTCACAGAAGATTTCTTGATGATGAGGTTGTTGTGCCAGTATTCACAAACTTCCACCTCACAGGTGAGAAGAATATGCAGTACCGGTACTGTATAGAGTAAAATGCTGTCCTGCAACTGGGTATGACTGTACAGAACTGCAGCTAACTAAATATGGTCGTGACTTGGATATGAGAGTAAAATGTTGCCCTTCAACCAGGTATGACAGTAAAGAACAGCAGCTACCTAAATATGGTCATGGATTGAATATGACATATTTGCAACTGCTGAGAAGAGAAGCTTGTGGGTACGGTACTTCAAAAAACAGACAGTAAAAACTCAATTTTCAAGCAAAATTCCACCAATGACTACACAAATGAAGACCTCCTGAGCTTGATCAGACAGCCTCTTTAGTTTTTTTAATTATTATTATTTTTTTCAGGTATTACTCATTGTGCTATTATTTAATCATATACAAATGTTCTAAACTCTGCACCATTGTCAATGTAGCCTATACGGTATGCAGTTTTGGAGATCTGGAAGAAGGAAAATGCTGTTCAGATGTATTCTGTGCTCCAGAGTAAAGCATGGTAAGTGGTATGTTGTGCTAATGTGCATTAATATTAAGTACTGATATCAGAAGTTATATTAATGCACTTATGTACAGTATTTGTGAAAGTCATAATTCAGTACCGTATACATATGGTACTGGTACTGTATTAGCTAGTAAACAAATCCAGTGTGGCCATCTAAGATAACTGTAAGCTATAGCTAGTACACTACTTGCACCAGGTTCACATGTTGCCCGCTGTCCATAAGCATCCAGTCATCCATAAAACATGGAGTTTATTATTAATGTTATTTTTTTTACAGCTGTGATATTATTTTCTACACAGTATCAATGACCCTGTACCTGTTTCATATGTTCATAGAGCATGTGCTGGTAACATAATGTGACTGGTCTTGTGTTGATCTGAGTGTTCACTTTCTAAATCGTGCAATTTTACCACGTTAATATACAGTACTGCCCATTGTACATAAACATGGAGAGATACATTTAACTGATTTTTTTTTTCTTTTTAGTTTTTTTCTCAATTGTGAGTATTTTCTCTTTCAGTACAGGTACCATTTACCACATTTATATGCTGCCCACTGTACATAAGCACGGAATACATTTATACATTTATATAACATATATACACTCAAACCTTGATTTAAGGGACCTCCATTTAAGGGATTTCGGATTTAAGGGACTCCATATTCTAACTGACAAATGGCCAAGACCATTAAAAAATGATACTTGATGTCTAGGTTATTCACATTAATGTTTCTTTATAATATGTTTATATGATTTATAATCATATAAATAAGTAAGATAAGTGAAACAATCACTGCATTTCACAATAAGATTGTCTTTATATGTAGTAAAACAATGGACATTTTCAAGTAAGGGACAACTTGATTCCCCATTTAGTCCCTTAAATCGAGGTTTGAGTGTAATTTTTTTCTCTCAATTCAGTACGGTACTTCTTATATCTGACACTGTAGCCTCCTGATTCATATGCTGCCCACTGTACAAAAGTGTGCTCTAGGTTAATACATTTTTTTCTTTTGTCTTAACTGTGTGTTTCCAGTATCAGTGCCATTGTACCTGGTTCATATGCTGCCCACTGTACATAAGCACTGAGTATATAATATGCCCACTGCACAACTGAAATAATAAGGTACTCATAATATTTTTTGCTAAACTGAATGTTTGTTTTGTATATCAGTAATATTTCTTATTACCATAGTTCTTTACAGGTTCTATCTTTCTGTTTAGTCTTTAATATAAAGTTTCATCTTTTCCCTCCATGGTAACCACACTGACACTGTGTAGGGGATTAGGAACTCCAATGACCCAGTAGGCTGGTCTGGATACTGACTGGCATACATGAGATAGCCCAAACAAGAGCTGCCAACATTTCTACACCTGCTCTTGACACCTATGAAGGAGTGATATGGTATATACCTGATTATGATTATGCATACTGAAATAAAAAATCCTATTTGATCACCCTGCTCCATAGACAACCCCCCCCTACACCCGTATAACCAATCCCAAAACTGCATTTTGGTGGACTGCCACCCTGGTCATATGGCTTAAATGTGTGGTAAGGCTGCAAAATGTACATAAACATTTGCCAGATGTTAAAAAAGTGCCAAATAAAAAACAAGTTGTACAGGTTACCATGAAAGAAATGGAAGGTGCATAAGCCTACACAGGTAATGGCAGTATAAATATGATGGACAGCTGTACAACGTAAACAGTATCAGATACCGGTATATAGATGCATTTAATTTCTTAATGCATAATTTATTTATTTATTTTTTTTTTAGTTCACTATATTCACATGCTTCATAAGCAAATGAGTTGTACACATCAATAACTTTTATTACAGACACTGGCATAGGCCTACATCAGATCCCCTGAGAAGACATAATACACCTATGCATGATTCCTTATATACAAGTACTACAGCAATCATAACAATGACATTCATCGACCAAAGCTAAAAAAAAATCACGATGTTTGCATAAGAATGTGTGGTATGTCGCCCGGGGGTTAACCGGTAAACAGGATAAACGAAAGTGAAAATAGAAAAGTAATGGGATAAAAAGCTTGCCAAAAACTAAGTGCAGCACTTTAGGGTGGGGCGGGAAAGATAAAAAGAGCCTGCACTTTGAGAGAAAACAGGAAGAGGGACAGAAATAAGCATAGTCAATGTTTACAGAGGGAGTGAAGGGTGACGGGAATGTTTACAGTTATCGGGCACTCTCGCCGCACCCTCAGAGGTGTCATGGCTAGAGTGCTGCGTCCCTCCCACCCTCATTTCCCTCGCCCCCTTATCTTCACCCCGGCCCTTTCAACCTCTTACTCGTTACTGATACACCGGGTAACATTTAAGCCGTTTTATTCGCGGTAAATTCGCCGGGAAACGTGAAGTGAGTTACAGCTGAGCGCCGCGTCTGCGTGCATTCGTTTTTCATCAATATCGTCCGCGCCCAACACCACCCTTTAGGTCTCTCTGAACAAGCTTTGTATACTTCTAGCCTCAGTCTTCACTCACAAAAACGGCTAATCTGATCATTTAACACCGTCAAGGGACCTTAGGAGGGACGAAATGGGGTGAAAAATCGTGTAATTGGGGCAAAAGTCAGGCGTTGGTCCCTCCCCTCCCGTCCCCCCCTTATCAAAGAAAATGGACCGGAGGCAGAGAGGTTATCACTTTTTTTTTTTTTCTATTTTCCCCACAACCTTGCTACTTACCTGGGGCAGATTGGCGTCTAGCTGTCGTTGTAGGCTGTCCCTCTCCTTCTCCAGTTCCTGGTACTTGGTCTCTATCTCGCTTAATCTCTCTTGAGTCTCTCGTATCGTGTCCAGGAGCTTGTCTCGCTCGTCCAACATTGACACCATAAGCTGCTCAAAGTTGGCGTCATCTCCACTAAACTGGGAGCCCCTCGTGGATACGCTGTCCTCCGCTATAGTAGGCATCACATCACACATCATATTCCACATCTTGGAGGGAATTTAGGGGGTCTACCTGGGTGTAATTTAACCACTATTCCCCTCCACCGTCGACCCTCCGCTGTCTAACACCGCCTCGGCCTCACTTCAGATCTAATTTCACCATCATATTCACACCTCAGCATCACACTAAGGCCAGCCACTCCACCCGGCGGGCATCCACGAGCTCTGGCCGCCACACTGAGCACTCCATAGTCACGGTATCATTCACCAGCGACAACAAACTAGCTGCCTGTCTGATTTGGCCGCTATCGAGCGTCGGCCATTTTCAAGACTGACTCGGAGCTCTGTGTCCCAACTGCTGCCTTGAGTTAATGGCTGCGACTTCGCCTTCTCAATTTCCTTTTACTTTCCTCATTGTGATTTCGCAAGACATCAGATAAAATCATTTTTACAGGTCGTATTTAAACTACTGGAACAATCAAAAGATACATGAACGCTTAAACAGTAGCGTATTTTTAACATTAAAGTCAGGGAACCCCTAAAATGCAATCGTAGTGGCCTGGGTGTACTACAGCGGGTTGGTATGAATGAAAGGTACTGTCTGAAATACCTGAAATAATATCACCTGTCAGTTGAACTCCGTCGTTCAGATTTTCGGGTCCCGGTCGCGGTTGTGGTTTACGGTGTCGTTGGTATAAGACAGGGGTGTGTGGGGCGAATATAGAGTAGTTTTGTATTGACAGATCTCGCTTCCTCCTTCGATAGTACCGATAACAGACGTCACTTTATTATATACATAGTGATCACCTCATTCTACAGGTATGATGACGGTAGTTATAATCATAAGCGAGATAACTGCATATTCACAAGAACATTATCCGCAGCGATTACTTATTAAAAAATAAGCATCACTAATTCAGCCCGATGATGTCTTTTTTTTTTTTTTACTTTATTCTTGCTACTGCTAGACAATTATTTTTACCTTGATAAAGCACATTAGTTTCGTAAGGATTAATGAAGGCTATAATAAATCCTTCTAATTCGAAGTCTTTCATACGGTTTAAAAACAAAGAAAACGGTCTTCAGGAAGAAAAAAATAATCGTAGGGAAATAATTAAAATAACCTTATATATATTAGAACACTTTCACAGTCTCCTTCACACACACACACACACACACACACACACACACACACACACACCGGCTCAGTGGCAACGCTCTCGCTTAGCATCTGCTAAGGCAGGGTTCGCGCCTTGCTCGGGATGCAAAAAGTTTCACTGACGAAGCGAATGGTCACTGTACTTGAGCAAGAGGATGGGTGTGTGCGTGTTGGAAGATTAAGGCTTTGCCCTTAGATCAGACTATATGCATATGAGCTCTCAGCTCTCTTCCGGGAGGGTAAAATGCTGATGATCACAACCATCACGTGATCCTGACCGACCCGGTGATTTACTGTACACACACACACACACACACACACACACACACACACACAAGCGCGCGGGTGCGCAATCAACATATGAAGGTGAAAAACAACTTATACCTCGCATGTGTCACTTTCATAGTGCTAATCGATTTCATAGTAGAGCATGTCCTCGGTACATTCCCTTCGAAAGCTGGGATTCCAAGGGGTTTCTTTGGTGTCATGAGTAAATTTAAAGCTAAAAACAAAACCTACGGTATTGAATGTAGCTACTACCTGCTGAAAGCATCTCTTCTCTATCTCACATAGATGGAAAGTTATTACCCTCTGATAACCATCGCGGTCTGGCCGTGTCGTGTCGGGCCGGGCAGGGTCGTGTCGGGCCGCTCATTTCTCAGCTGAACGTAAACATCGCTTAGCTACACTTGCTCGCTTGCCCGTAATCACCTTGCCCATCCACTTAGCTCTCTGCCTCCCTCTTCTTCTACCCACACCACTCTCATTCACCATACCCCATATATACCTCCACCTTCACTTGTCATCACCGACGGTAACATGTTCTCTCTCTCTCTCTCTCTCTCTTTACTGCTTCCCCCACCCACACCACCATCATTCACCCTCCCTCGTATACCCCCTCCACCTTCGTTTATCAACACTTTGGCACTAACATCTCGCTCTAAGTCTGCTACTTCCCCCATTCACATTTTCGTTCATCCTCCCTCATAACGCCCTCCACCTTCGCTTGTCACCATTTTGACAGTAATATCTAGCTCATAATCTACTACTTCCCCACCCACACCATTCTCATTCACCTTCCCTTATACAAGCTCCTCTTCGTCCCTCTCTTTTACCCATCCCACCATCACATCTCAGAAAATTTGTCACTGAGCATTATTTATATCTTCACAAAATTATAGTTTTTTCTCTCTCTCTCTCTCTCTCTCTCTCTCTCTCTCTCTCTCTCTCTCTCTCTCTCTCTCGTGTGTGTGTGTGTGTGTGTGTGTGTGTGTTTATGAGTGTGTGTGTGTGTGTGTGTGTGTGTGTGTGTGTGTGTGTGTGTGTGTGTAATTAATTCACCGGGTCGGTCAGGATCACTTGATGGTCGTGATCGTCAGCTTTTACCCTCCCGGAAGGGAGCTGAGAGCTCATATAGTCCGATCTAAGGGCAAGGCTGTGACCTTCACACACGCACACACCCGTCCCCTTGCTCAAGGGGGACAGTAACCCACTACGTCAGTGAAGCGAGAGCGTTACCACTGCACCAGCGAGCGGTGTGTGTGTGTGTGTGTGTGTGTGTGTGTGTGTGTGTGTGTGTGTGTGTGTGTGTGTGTGTTTATGAGTGTGTGTGTGTGTGTGTGTGTGTGTGTGTGTGTGTGTGTGTGTGTGTGTGTGTGTGTGTGTGTGTGTGTGTGTGTGTGTGTGTGTGTGTGTGTGTGTGTGTGTGTGTGTGTGTGTGTGTGTGTGTGTGTGTGTTTAAATGGAGAGTGATCTACCCTTTCTCTTTGTCTCTCATCTGTGTAGAAAAAGATTTCGCTGTCCAAATATTATGGGTGAGAGTGTATGCTGAATTCCTTTTTGAAACAAAACCACTCTCTCTCTCTCTCTCTCTCTCTCTCTCTCTCTCTCTCTCTCTCTCTCTCTCTCTCTCTATATATATATATATATATATATATATATATATATATATATATATATATATATATATATATATATATATATATATATATATATTAGTAAGAGTTAATGAAGTCTATAATTGTCTAACCCCTCCAGTTCTTAAAGTTTCTTCTAATCTGAATATAATCCTCTGGACAGAGACAATTGATAAATACGTTCTCGCGTTGAAGGGTTTAATGTGTGTGTGTGTGTGTGTGTGTGTGTGTGTGTGTGTGTGTGTGTGTGTGTGTGTGTGTGTGTAAGAGAGAGAGAGAGAGAGAGAGAGAGAGAGAGAGAGAGAAATACCCCCACGCTTCTCTCACGACTCCTCATTCACTCCTGTTAGCCCACTCCACATCATCCTACCCGACTCAATCATTTATCTTTCGTCGCAGATTTTAATGAAGTCATTTAGGCAAACACTGTGACGCTTACATATGCCTCAGTGAGAGCAGGGAATATATTAGTGCATGGAGTGTAATTACCTTAACTTGGCCCAGATTTTCGTCCTTTTGAATATTACTTCTCATACCTCATTCGCAAAAAAGACAGTATTATTGCACTAGCATCACATTCTACTCTTAACCTATTGTTGCAACTCAGGATTCAAGACGGAAAGGTGGTAATTATAGACCAAGTTAGTGTTTACCATTTTAACTCTGACGGCCAAAAACTTGTATCTTTCCATCTTCAATATTCAGGTGTAATATTGATTAACAGTAGAATATGATGATGGTAAGAAAGGAATGCTATGGAAAGGAAGCAGAGCCGTAGTTTTTTTTTTTTTTTTTTTAATGCCATTGAGCTACGTGCGGTAAACTTCAAAATGACGAAAATCTGAGTCAAGTTAAGGAAGAGAGCTCAGTTCGTGCACTTAGACTCTTCGGAGATTTTCGTCCTTTTGCAGCTTATATCCGTTAGGTCAGTCTCAGAAGAAGACGTATTATGGCTCTACTTACTCTCCATAGCACTTTTTTGTGATAAGCATATTTTAGTGTATAGCCTACCTTTTATTACAACACGGGATTTAAGATGGAGAGATGACACTTTTACGCCTAGTTAAAATGTAGACCTACAGAGTAAAGAAAAGAATATAAAGTATCCCTGTCTACTTATTCCTGTAAAAATAGATAAAATAATGAAGACGATGCTGCTGCTGTTGATGATGATGATAATAATAAAGGAGGAGGAGGAGGAGGAGGAGGAGGAGGAGAAGAAGAAGAAGAAGAAGTAGTAGTACTGTAGTGGCAGTAGTAGTAATAGTAGACGATGATGATGATGATGAAAAAGATGATGATGATGATGATATTGATGATGATGATACTGATGATGATGGTACTGCTGCTGCTGCAAGCTGCTGCTGCTGCTGCTGCTGCTGCTGCTGTTGATGATGATGTTGATGATGATGATGATGAAGATGATGATGTTGGAAGAGGAGGAGGAGGAGGAGGACAACGACGACGACCACCACCACCACCACCACCACGACCACCACGACGACGACGACGAGGAAAAGAAGTAGAATGTACAGTCCTTTATAACACAGTTACGTCAAGGATTAAACTGTAAATAAGATCGAGAATTATCCCAACCGCACCAGTATGGTTTGAGACGAGGGCAAAGTACTCCAAGTATGCACGGTACCTCCTTCCCCAGCACTGTCAATTCTTTCCTCACCGTCTGCTCCTTCCTCAGACCCCTGTGTTTCACTCCTCAACGTTATCAGTCACTTTCTCACCATCTGTTCCTTCCTTCGTCCCCCCTTCCCTTGTTTTACTTTGTGGCATGCACCCAGCTGATTTTTGGAGTAGTTTCCTTGTCAGCCATTAGCTATAAAATCAGTCTACAAAAAAAAGGGCCATATTCTCGTTGGTTTACCGCATTTTCGAAATATCTTATCCTAAGTGAGTTATTTTGCCTAGCACACCGACCCTTCAGTCCGATGACGCATTTTTTTCTCGTGTTACCTCCAGGTAGTTCTAGGAGAGACTTTTCTAACTGAAGGGGTTTGATATAACCATCATTAACCTTTTCAGGGATATGCAGTGGCACGGTGGTTAAGCACTCACGTCCAGTGAGTAAGTCATAAGTTCAAAGTCCGAGCTCCGGCGTGCCGGGACGGACACTGAAAGTGGGTGCTTGTAGAATGTCCTTTCATATGCGTGTGTATGTTTGCACTGTCGGTTCTACGGATGGTATACAGCATCGGTCTCGCACAAACACTTTGACGTTAATAACAGCATGCAGTCATCGTTTGACGAATAGTATAATATTTTAATCTTTGTCTGAAATCAAAATGCCTGTAGATCGTCTGGTGGCAGTAGTTAATGAAATAATAACAAACACACCAAGAAAAGAAAAAAAAATGAAGAAAAACAAAGAAGACTGATATGAAGGGTGAATTAAACAATGATCCAGGAAATGGTGTTAAAAACAAAAAAATGGCGAGAGTATGAAAGGGTAAATATCAACATGTATGATGGGCGACTTGATGTATGAAGTACACACACACACACACACACACACACACACACACACACACACACACACACACACACACACACACACACGAGTCAAGCATTTGCACCCAACCCTGGACAGTAAAAAACATCTCTTCAAATCCCATAATTATCAAGGGGACATACAATTAATGAAGATGGCTGATGTACAGTAAAAGTAGTCACTGGATAAAAGTCATCACAGACATTCTTATTTCTCACTCATCTGTATGCCATATTTCTCCATAACCAAACTCAGGTCTTAATATAGCAAAATATACAGGGCATGCACAGATAAGGCCCATAAGGACTAGAGCTCTTGCCCCTTTAATCTGCCAGTTACAAAGTGCTTTTAGATTGATCTCTCTCTCTCTCTCTAACAGTAATTTTCTTTCTTTATTTTTATTTTTTTAAGCTAGGGCTCGTCTCTCAAACCGTCTGTGCAAACCACTGCTAATATATCAGGGATTCTGAGGCAGAGGACTGGTAGGACGCTGGGTTGGAACGGAGGATACTGCTGGTTGGTTCCACAGCTTGCAGTGGCACCTCTTTCCTTGTAAGATCATGTCACAGATGAAGCCATCCATCTACTTCTGAGCCTGAACTGTTCCTAAATGATGTCACCCATCCTAAGGTTCATATTTTCTTTCTACGTGTCAGAAATGAGTGACTCAATGCTGCTGTGTGACAAGGATGTGCAATGTCTCAGTGGCTGCTCAGTATGTATATCAACGGGATTTTGGGTTTTGAAGAAGCAAAAACTCAAACTACAGAGAGAGAGGGATGAGGATGAAGTGTGAAGGGTGAAGTATTACGGTACTGATGTAATCACATGATGCTGTGTTGCTGAGAGGTGACTCCCACTGTGATGTGCTTGTGAATGAAGAGATGATGCATGAGAGAGTTTAAGTATCGTACCTAGGCACAGTGACAGAGAAAAGGTGCAAATGTGCACAGAATGTGGAGTGTAGAGTTGCAGAGAGTGGTATGTGCATGGTAGTGATAGGGAAAAGGTGTAAATGTGCAGAGGATGTGAAGTGTGGAGTTGCAGAGAGAGGTAATGTGCATGGTGCTATAAAGGCTTTGATACAATGCAGAGGTTTAAGTACGGCAGCCGCAAGAGGCTTGCATGAAGTGGAAATGGGGTTATTGGGGAATGTATGTGTGGAATATGGAGAGTGGCTACAATATGGCATAATACAATATGGCATAATATGATTCATGAATAAGGAAGTCTATGAACAACAGAACTGAAGAGATTGTGTTTAGCCGGTATGGTCATACTGAGAGAATTGGAGTAAATATGGTGGTGAAAAAGGTGTATCTGAGTGAGTCTGAAGATGGCAGGAGGTGTGGTATGCCAAGGGGAAAGCAAATTGATACTGTAAATGGGTGGGAGAAAGCAAGGCATGGATGTTGATGAGGCTTGGTAAATGATAAAGGATCAAGCTAGTAGGAAAACAAGTTTGTATGGAAAAGCGTGTGAGAAGTTTTGGTACTCCTGATTTTACCCAGCACTGTGCGTCTTTAGATGGACTCTAGCTGATACACAGTGTGGAAAGCTATGTCTGTGAAGTGGTCTGATTTCCAGGTGTTTGAATGATGCATGAATATGTATGTGACCCATATAATTGTGAATACAGTTGATTAGTTCTCCCTCATTCAGAGATCTTCTTGTTCTCTGGAGTATACCTTACTCTATCTTTGGGTGCGGAAAAAAAAAAAAAAAAAAAAAAAAGGTCAGGATAATGATGGTAGTAATGGCTATCAGATGTTTTGTGTCCCAAGGCTTCTCTCTCTCTCTCTCTCTCTCTCTCTCTCTCTCTCTCTCTCCTCACATTTCCATTCTTTCAACTACTCACTGCCTGCCAAGTTATTCAGTGTTCTTTCCCTACTATTTTTGTGTATGTCCCTGTTGAAAGACATGTTTGAGTGTTGTTTTGCTGATACCATCACCTACTGGCTCAGGTTTTGGACTCAGGACAAATGTGTTACTCTCTCACCAATGTTATGGTGGCAAGCATATTTCCCTTACACCCGGTGCACTCTAGGATAGTCGAGGTCTGTCTGTCTGGTACCATTCAGCGTTACACAACGAGTCATCCTACTGCCTCACATTACTGCTGGCTTACGTGTACACCGATAACAGTACAGAGACATACTGTGTCACAGAGACAGCCAGACAGAACACCAACTGTCTCCACAGATTGTATAAACTTCCTCTACACACTGTATGTGTGACAGAAATAATTCAGTTTTGATCATCGTAACCCTTAAATGGCTTACTGTAATATAATGGCTTCACTTTTTCAGTGTTTCAGTAACACAGAGAGTAGGCCATCATGCTGTCCAGTACAAGTTGCTCTAAGTGTCAACACCAATCTACATGCACAGTACACACTACACTTCCCTTTCAAAAGTAAAAAAAAAAAAAAAGCGAAAATGGTGCACATTAACCACTCCTCGGAGTCCCCAGGGGGGGGGGGACCATAAATGTCCTCACCATTCGCCCCTCTCCTGGTGATGACTCAACGAGATGCCGGGAAACACTGACTCACTTCTTCATTTCTGCAACATTCGCGGCTTCTCCTCTAATTTTCTCTCTTTTGAACACCACCTCACCTTCTCTAAACCTCACATTCTCTTGTTAACCGAGACTCAGCTGTCTGAGGCAACTGACAGAAAACCCTTTTCTGTATCCTCCTACTTTCTCTATACTTATTTCAATGCCAAAGGTGGCTGTTGTGTATATGTACGCAACGACTTATCTTGCTCTCGTGTTCCTGAACTTGATTCTTCTGAATTCTCTACTCTCTGGTTTCGGCTCTCCTGTTATTCTCTGACTAAATATATCTGCGCTGTTTAGTTATCCCCTAGTTCTACTGACTATGAAAAATTCTTCGACTATCTTACTTCTACGATGGAACACATTCCATCGATTTCTCCTTTCTCTGAAATCTCCATTCTAGGAGATTTCAGTGTTCACCACCAACTTTGGTTCTCTAATTCTCCTTTCACTGATCAACCTGGTGAACAAGCCTACATCTTTTCTATCCTTAATGACCTAGAGCAGCTTGTACAGCACCCCTACCCGTATCCCAGACCGCCTTGGAGAGAGCTCCAACATACTTGACCTCTTCCTTACAACTAATCCTTCTGCTTACACTGTTAATCTTTTCTCTCCGTTGGGCTCCTCCGATCATAACCTTATTACCTTAACCTGTCCTATTGCTCCGGTACGGCCTGTGGACCCACCAAAGAAACGTCGTCTGTGGCACAGAGCTACGGATTGGGAGGCCCTCAGGCAGTACTTCTTTGATTTTCCCTGGAATGATTATTGCTTCCATGGCCGGGAGCCATCTGAGTGTGCCTTGCGCATTACGGAGGTTATTCTCTCGGGCATGGAAGCATACATTCCTTTCTCATATCCTTTGACTAATGCAAGAAAGCCTTGGTTTAATCACGCTTGTTCTAATGTTGTCCGCAATAAGGAGAGGGCCTATAAAAGGTACCAGAGCCAACACACCCTTGAATCACATCTTTAATATGTTTCTGCCCGGAATCATGTTAAGTCTGTTCTTCGCTCTGCTAAAAATAATTTCGTCTGTACAAAATGCTCTCAACTCTCCAACTCGAGCTCCTCCCGCTCCTTCTGGCACCTTGCCGAAAACCTTTCTAACAACTTTACCTTATCGTCCTTCCCTCCTCTTCTCTGCTCTGATGCCTCTGTAGTTATTTCTTCTACAGATAAAGCAGATCTCTTCGCTCAGACTTTCTCCTCCAACTCTACCTTAGACGATTCCGGTGCTGTTCCTCCATCACTTCCCCCTTCTGACTTCCTCATGGTTGACATTAAAATTTCTTCAGCTGATATATTTCTGCCATCACTGGCCTCAGTACTAACAAAGCATATGGGCCTGATGGAGTCCCTCCTGTTGCCCTCAAGAACTGTGCTTACTCATGCCTAGGTAAACTCTTTCACCTTTGTCTATCAACTTGTACCTTTCCTTCTTGCTGGAAGTTTGCTCTCATTCAGCCAGTCCCAAAGAAGAGTGACCATTCCCAACCCCCTAACTATCGTCCAATTGCTTTAACATCCTGTCTCAAAAGTTTTCGAGTCTATTCTTAACAGAAAAATTCTAAAGCACAACCTTCTTTCTGATCGTCAGTATGGGTTCCGTCAGGGACGCTCCATTGGTGATCTTCACACCTACCTTTCAGCCTCCTGGACCTCTTGGTAATCCTCCTTTCGGGACTTTGGCGAAAGCTTTGTCATTGCACTTGACATCTCAAAGGCTTTCGATCGAGTCTGGCATAAATCTTTAATTTCCAAACTGCCCTCTTACGGTTTCTATTATTCTATCCGTGCCTTCATCTACAGCTTTCTTTCTGGTCTTGCTATAGCCGCTGCTGTAGTCGGCCATCATTCTTTTCCTAGATATATCAACAGTGGTGTTCCTCAGGGCTCTTTCCTATCACCAACTCTCTTCCTTTTATTCATCCATGATCTAGGTGTTTTTAGGCCGGCTTCCCGTCCTAGCAACACCTAAAGGATAGCTGGGTTCCCTTTCTAGACCGGAGGCAAGACAGTGTGAGAGGAACAGGGCATAAAAACACAGGGCAACAACCTTACATGTATGTTAACAAATTATTAATACCGGACAGCTAGATGTTCCACAAGACTCTATACAGAGCCAAAGCTCAGACTGGCGGAGATGTAGGTATCACGCATGATACCGGCCGTCTCGAGAATAAGCAGACAGACACTGCACTTAAGTGATGTTGGAAGTACACTTAATTATTGGGCTGCATATACTTTGTACTGATTATACACACGTCCCGTGTTCACTGAGTGGAGCAGGATAGCAGCGTATTATTACTGTCTCGGCTTACACTTGGTAGATTTGGAATAGTAAACCTCAGTCACTATGCTCCAGTTGTCACTTTCACTTTCACCTCACGGGCATGGAAGTCACAGTCACGGCAGGGGTGTAGGGCAAGGGAGCGGCTGCTCTGCAGCTCGCAGGTGTCAGCCCAGGGTCGGCTGAGTCCCTTCAGATGCCTTCTCGTCTAGGGCACACGGGACTACTCGTAGGGGCATTGTCCTCCGGAGTGGGCTTCAATCGGGTGTGGTATAGGGCCTTGCACTAGAGGGGCTGGGAATAGGGGTTCGGCCACTGGGACTGGGGCCAAAAAGCTCTTGTAAGCGCTCCTGCAGGCGCCCAATGTGGAGAGGACATCGCTCCTCATCAGGACTGAAGAGGACGCACCCCAGGGTACTAGGGGCGGCATGGAGAGCCCGTCTGCTGCGGTTTTGCTCCAGCTGCTTCGCTGTCAGGGTAGGGCTGCAGCATTGCTGGTAGCAGAGTCCGACAGCTGCTGGTTGTCCACTGGTGCTGGTTGGTTGGAGTGCAGCCCCGAGGTCAATACAGGTCCTCTCCAGCAGTCCGTGAATAGGAGGTCCTTCTCCTGGAGGCTGCCTCGGACTGGGGAGATAGGAGTGGGGCCTGCCTTACCACTGATAGGGTGGCTCGAGCAGGGTTCTCACTCTGGTTGTGGAGTCTCACGGGGCGAGGGACTTTTGGGGCGTCCCTCCCTGGCGTGGCTACTGGCTGTAGCCGAGGTCCCTTGGGCAACAGGAGGGCGGCTACCAGCCATCCCTTTCCTGTCGGTACAACAAACGGCCGTTACCGGGGCCCGACTCCCTGACGGGACCGCAAACGAAGGGTGACTGCTGGTGCGTCTACAGGCCATCGCCGATGTCCTGGATGAGGGGCAACGTGTAGGCAAGAGGTGGCTATGGGCCGTCGCCAGTGTCGTGCCCCTCGAGGCAACTGCAGAAGGAGAGAGGGCATGCCTTTCTCTCCCCACATGTTGCAATTGGCTGCCATGGGTTCTGCAGGGAGGGTGGACAGCACTGTGAGGGGCTATAGGCCAACTCTTAAATGTCTGGCTACTGGCCGTCACAATTGCACAGCTGCAGGCTGCTGCTGGTGCACGGCTACCGGCTGTTGCTAAGGCAAGGCTACAGGCCGCTGTTTGCGCATGGCTACAGGCAGTTGCTTGTGCATGGCTATAGGCCGCTGCTTGTGCACAGCTACAGCCCGTTGCTTGAGCACGGCTGTGGGCTAATGCTTGTGCACGACTACAGGCCGTTGCTGGGGTGCTGTCTGGAGCTGGTTTGTTAACTCCACCCCGATCCTGGTGAAGGCTGGGTTGGTTGGAGGGTAATGCACCCAGACTGAGGTGTTTGCACCGGATGCACTCTGTGGAATAGGGGCGCGCGGCCATATGGGACATATGCCCATATCGCACGGATGTCACGCGCACCCTACCTATCCCTCCTTTGTCGCCTCCTGGGGGTGTCGTGATGCCCTCTGTTGTCACGGCTGCTATTTCACTGTACATCTAACCCTATCCACTCGTATGCTGATGATTTCACCGTTCACCTTTCCATTCGCTTCTCGCATCATCCATCTCAGCAGTTATTTCAACAAACAAGGGATGAGGCTATGGCACACCTAATGTCTGACTGGCTCGTACCTCTGACTGGGGTAAAAATAATCTTGTTATTTTTAACGTATCAAAGACTCAATTTTTACACCTATTAACCCAACAAAATCTTCCACAGGAGTACCCACTAATGTTTAATAATATCCAGCTCAATCTTGCATCATCTTGAACATGCTTGGAGTTTAATTCAGTCGGGAATTATCTTGGAAAGATCATATTACATCTCTTGTAAACTCTGCTTCTAAATGATTAGGTGTTGTAATGCTAGGTGTTTTAAGTTTGGCTTCCCACACTTAAGGCACCTAACGTGTAGCGGGGTCCTCTTTCGAGACCGGGGCTTAGACAAATAGGAGAGAGGCAGGACACAAAAACTCAGGCAATAACCTTAAACGTGTATTACTCAGTCAGACAAGGGAAACAGCAGATGTTACAGACACGATATTCTGGGTCATCATAAACTCTTACAACCAGGTAGGGTGAAGAGTATCTCGCAGGATACTGTTGGGAAAATATATTAAAACAATGTTCGAGGCGGAATGTTCTAATTTAGTATTGTCCAGGGTCTTTACGCGCATTGGAGGGGCTAGGGCTATTTCTCACAAAGGGGGGGGGGTGTAAGGCACTGGGGTCTGATTGTAATTATAGTACTATGAGGCAGGGTTTGATGATAGCGTGTTCACTTTGTTATTTTCTGCCTTAGGGTCACTTTTGGCCAATTATCATTACTTACTCCACGGCCCTGGTGTTAGTCTTATTATCGTATAGCCCTTCACTGCGTCTATCTCTTTTTCCGACTTTTGGTCTATCATTGTAAGTTCACTGTTCCGCCTCGGCACTATTGAATCACTATTATTACACAGTACAGTCACTATAATTCTCCCGGCTCCAAGGGTGCTGCTGAGGGGCCACGCAGTCCCGCTACTGACGAGGCTGGGCATCACCAGGAGTCCCCATGCTCAGGGGACACGGGATCACGTGCGCAGAGGCGTCTGCTCTCGTCTGGGGCTGTTGGCGGTGAAGGGGCCCAAACTCTTGGGACTCGGGACTGGAGTGCGGCCCTCAGGGCTAGGGCCGAACAATTGCCTGAATCTGTCGTTCGGGCTCCTGACGGAGGGGGAGGTCTTCCGTCGTCAAGGTGTAGGGAGTTCCCACCCGGGCGTTCTGGGGAGGGTCTGGAGTTCCTGAGGACTGGGGTCCCCAGGGCTGGGTGGCGCTGACAGGAGGGGGCTGCGGCACTGGCCTGCATCAGGGTCCGTCAGGTGGGTCTCCTCCAGAGCCAGTCGTAGGGAGCAGAGGCCCGGGGAGGCTACGGGGCCTCTCCAATATTCCTCTACACCCTCGGTGCTAGGGGTCGGGGAACAGGCGTCAAACTTGGGTGACGGGGTGGTTCTCGGCCACCTCTTGCCGTAGGGCCCGGCTACTGGCCATGGCTTCCTAGGGGCGTAGCTACTGGCCGCCAAGGCCCGGCTACTGGCTGTGGCCTGAGAGGGCGTGTCTGCCAGCAGTCCCGACTACACCTTTGGAGCGGCTACAGGCCGTCTCCTGCAGGAGGGGTGTAGGGCGGCTATAGGCCGTCTCGAGGGGAGCACCTTCGGAGTGGCTACAGGCCATCTGACGAAGGCGGGAGTGGCTACAGGCCGTCTCCTCATTACCCTCAGAGCGGCTAATGGCCGACTCCTTAGCGAAGGGCGAGCGGCTACAGACCGTCTCTGGGGGAATGCCTTTGGACCGGCTACAGGCCGTCTGGTGAAGGCGGGAGCGGTTACACGCCATTTCCTCATTACCCTTAGAGCGGCTACAGGCAGTCTCCTTAGCGAGGGGAAAGCGGCTACAGGCTGTCACAAAGACGAAGACACCTTCAGAGTGGCTACAGGTCGTCTCCTTTCGAAGGCAGGAGTGGCTACAGGCCGTCTCCTTTGGGGCACTGGCAAGAGCCGGACAGACAGCTCCACCCTTTAGCTGGTTGGTGAAGGCTCGCCCGGAAGGTAGTGCAGGATTCCTGCTATGGCGGCAGTGGGCGGGCTCCGGGTCATAGGAGCGCGTGGCCCGGGCTGACTTGTGCCGTTGTCGCCCTGAATCCCGGCGTGCGGCTGCTGCTCCTCCGTGGGTTCCTTGTGGGGGTGTCCGGGAGTTCCTGGGGGCACTATGCTGTATTCCTGGTGGGGGTGGCTGGGTGCTCCAGGGGGCACTATGCTGCATTTCAGGTGTGCTAAGCCGACTCCATACCTTCTTTACCACTGTACAGTTGTTGACTTTATACACAGGTTTTATTCGCCCTTCTGTAGAGTACAACTCTCATGTGTGGGAAGGCTCCCCACATACAGCTCTTCTCAGTAGGGTGGAGTCAAAGGCTTTTCGTCTCATTAACTCTCCTCGTCTTACTGGCTCCCTTCAACCTTTGTCTCTTCGCCGCACTGTTGCATCTTTATCTCTTTTCTATCGTTACTTCCATGGTCACTACTCCTCTGAACTGTCTGCTTGCATCCCTCCACCTCTACAACGGGTGCATAGCACCTATCTAGCAACAAACTCTCATCCCTTTTCTTTCCAGCTCTCTAATGCAAGAGTTAGCCGTTACTCCCAGTCCTTCTTTTATGCAACAGGTCAACTCTGGAACTGTCTCCCTTTGTCTGTATTTCCTGCTTCCCATGATCTCCAGTCTTTCAAATGCAGTGTGTTCAGTCATCTTGAAATGAACGGATCTTGAATTTGGCTCTCTTTTGTATTGTTTTTTTTTCTTTGAACTGTTTTGGGACCTCCTAGCCTTTAGCTCCTTCTTCCTCGCATAAAAAAAAAAGAAATGTGATGAATTATAGCAATGATAACAGACTAAATAAACAATGGTAGGTTATTCCTAATATCTAATCTATCTACATCTATATCTATCTATCCATCTATCATATATATATATATATATATATATATATATATATATATATATATATATATATATATATATATATATATTTATACACACACACACATGTATATACATATATGTGTGTGTGTGTGTTATGCAGCGTGTTCTGTGTCCCGACTTGGGTCCAGTCACGGTGCAACTCTGGGTCCTTAATTCCTGACCGGGTCAGCACTAGCAAGGAAGGGAAACACAAACACAACGAGTAAACAAATACACTAATATATTAATAGAGAACAATTACACACACAACATTCTATGACCAGAGTCGAAATTACACAATGGCTTACACTGATATTGATCTCAATCACTGTCCACCTAGTTCAGCATCTTCGTCTCACATCTGGGTTATTTTCTCACAGTATCACAGGCAATGTTTCACCAATATAGCTAGTACATCAACACAGACAGATTTGCAGACAACACAGCCCAGTATATCCACAGGGACAGTTCTCAAGCCTAAGTGTTCGCGTGACATAGACGGGTCCTAGCTAATACATCATCTCCGCGAGACATGTACGGAAGTTCCTAGTTAACTTAGCCTCTATATACGCGTCACACAGGCCGAGAATATACTGTAGGTCACACTGGGGAAAGGGGGGGGGGGCGAGAGGGGCTCAATGAGGATAGGGAGGATTTCTCTCTGTAGGGCTGGGCCGGAGGCAGGCAGGAGAGGGGGAGAGGGTATAACACTGAGATATTCATTGTTGTGTTATGTGAGTGACACGGGCTTGACTGTCACCGTCCTAGGTGGGGTAAGTCTTAACCTGGGTCTGGGGTTATACACTCCGCACGTGATTCACAGGGGCTCGATTCATCGGCAAGGGGGGGAAACACTTTCAGTGGGGGGGGGGGGAAGTGTGTGCCGCGTACGGGGATAGAGGGGAGGAACACAGGAGAACGGTTCACTGGTATTTCACTGAGGGAGGGGGACTCACAACACTGGGGAAGTATACGATCACGAGACCTGTTACTCACAGTTCTGACGGAGGGGGGGGGACCACGGCCCTCGGGGAAGACGACCTACGAGGGGAGCTCCAGGTGGCGGCTAGGCATGGGAGGCGGGCCGTCCGCGGAGCAATGCAGGACGGTGGGGCCCAGGGAGTTGCCACTAGTCCAGGAGGAATGGGGCGGCGTCTGGGGCAGCTTTCTCGCAGCATCGGCCCTGCAGGAGGCAGGGCTCTCGGGACTGGGACTGAAGAGAGCAAAGAGTCGGGCCTTGGTTGTCTTTGGGGTCCGGGGAAGGGCCTGGTGGAGGCCCGAGCCAAGGGTCAGCCGGGAAGAGGGTGCTGCTGGGATGAGGCGGCCTACACCCCGGTCTGGGGCAGCCGTCAGGGAAGAACTGTGGCCACTCGTGTCGGGGGAGGCCCTTCGGCCACGGTGAACACCTGGGGAGGCCCGCTGGCTCTGGGGGCTGTGGCCTCCGCTGCAGGGGGAGGCCAACAGGGTAGGGCTGCAGCCTCTGGTCCTGGCGGAGCCCGTCAGCACCTGGGGTGGCCCGAGCTGGAGGGACTGGATCCCGGGCCTCAGGGACACCTCATCTGGTCCGGACTCAGGTGGGGAGCCTGTAGGGGAGGAGACTCTAGCCTTCCATGGAGAGAGCTGGAAAGAGTGGCACCTCGCTCTAACCCCAGGGCGGTGGGTCAAGGCAGAGGTGACTCCTGTTGCCAGGCAGCCCCGTCAGGCACTGCCTGTGCTCCTATGTGGATCAGGGGCGCAGGGGCACTCCTATCGTAGGGCTAGGGCCTCCTGCCCTTGAGGTGTCGTTTCGTTTCGTTTTTAAAGGCTCCAACATGCTTGCATGTGTCGGCCTTGGTCACCTAATGCCGGCTCTCCACGCTGCACGATCCATTGCAGCCTCCCTGTTCAGTCCCTTAACTCTAAGGTCACACTTAATGACCTTGTCCCATGTCTTTCTCGGTCTACCTCTCATAACCCCATCCCTAATATTAACACTTCTCACCTTCCTCACCCAATTATCATCCTCCATCCTCTCCACATGTCCAAACCACCTCAATCATCGGACGTACTCTCTCGGCTTTCGCCACAGCTCTGACGGAGCGTGCCCTCCTTCCGTGTGGGAAGGTCTTGTGTCTGTAATGTCGGGAGGAAGAGGTTGGACGTACTCTCTTGGCTTTCGCCACAGCTCCGACGAAGCGTGCCCTCCTTCAGTCTCAGCAGGGGAATAGCAAACCTAGAGGCTCCTCCTGGGTCCTCAGTCAAATGTGGAGACGATCCAGAGGACTCAGCGTCCGAGGGTGTGCTTGGGAGCTTGCCACTGCAAGTCCCAATCCGATTCTGGCGAGCATTCCCTCTGCTGGAGAGTAGTGTACTTTTTCTGTACACTGCCGGGTGGTCTGGCTGCGCGGAAGAGGGGCGCCGGGTCGTGAGGAAGATGCGCTGTTGTCGCCTGGACATTGGCCCAGGTAAATCAGCCCCTCCGTCGTCTCCTTGTGGGGTGGGTGTCACCCCCTCACTCTCACCTCCTGGGGTGGAGGTGTCAGGCTCACCCCGCCACGCTGGTATTTCTCCACTGTCATGGGTTAAAAAGTCACGTCCTCGTGCCTGGAGTTGGAATGTGTCAGTGGTGGCGGTGTGGTGTGCAGACGTGAGGTGGCGGAGGAAATTTGTCCAATGGGTGGTTGAGTCAATCCAGACACTGCCATGCTCACTAGGGGTGCCAAAATCCCTGATCATGCACTTCTCCTCACAGTATTCATCCAGCCAGCACGATCTGTGGTCAGTTCCCTAGCCTCACCGACTTCCAAACCTCTCTTCCTCAAACACTCATCCACCATATCTCTCCACTTTCTCCTTGGCCTACCTCGCCTCCTCCCTCCTTCAGATTTGCTCAGGTATACCTTTTTCACCACTCTATTGTTACCCATTCTTGCCACATGACCATACTATCTCAGGACACTCTCTTCCATTCTGGTGTCCACTGACTTCCTCACTCCACACCATATGTTAGAGTTGGCACCAACACTCCATCATGTAAGTCTCGTGCAGCTGCAACACTCAAGCCTCTGTTTCTTATCAAGGCCTTCATTGCACCAGTTACTTTTCTTCCTTGTGTCACTCTACTTTCAACTTCTTTTGCACATTTTCCTCTCTTTTCTGTCACTGTACCCAAGTATTTGAACTCTCTCACCAATTCCAGTCTCTCTCCATTCACTGTGATATCACACTGGGAGTCACCTTCTCTCTCATTAACCATCACTTTACTCTTCTCTACATTTGCTCTCAAGGCACAATGCTCACAGACATCAGCAAAACTCTGTACCAGCCTACCAAGTTCCTGTCCGGTACTTAGAAGCAGTACCGCATCATCAGCATACAACAAATTTGAGATATTCCACCCATCACCATTCATTACAAACTCCGTCCCTCTCTCCATTACTCGTGTTTTCACTTCTCTCATCACCCCATCCATATATATATATATTGAACAACCATGGGGACATCACACAACCTTGTCGCATGCCCACACCGATTGTGAACCATTCACTTAGATGCCCATTAACGCTTACACATGCTTCGCTACCATCATAAAAACTCTTGACAGCACCGATTGTGAACCATTCACTTAGATGCCCATTAACGCTTACACATGCTTCACTACCATCATAAAAACTCTTGACAGCACCTAGCAGCTTACCATCTACACCATACATGCGCAAAACTTTCCACAATCCCTCTCTGTCTACTTTGTCATATGCTTTTTCCAGATCTATGAATCCCATAAACACCTTATAGTCCTTCTCAAAAGCTTTCTCTGCTATCAGTCTCACTGCAAATACTTGATCCACACATCCTCTGCCACTCCTAAAGCCACCCTGCTCATCACTCACCAGGACTTCTGATATCTCTCTTACTAAAATAACTCTTCCATATACCTTCCCTACCACACTCAATAAACTTATGCCATGATAATTCTTGCACTCACTTTGCTCACCTTTATTTTTGTACTGGGGTACAATCACAGCCTTTTTCCACTCTGCAGGTACAGTTTCACTCATCCATGCCTTCTTACATATCTCCAACAAGCACTTCATTCCACTCTCTCCAACACACTTAAGCATCTCTTCATACACCTATCAACCCCAGCTGCTTTCCCATTTTTCAGCCATTTCACAGCGTTCTTCACCTGTGCGAGTGTCACATCTCCTGGCACTACATTCCTTCTCTGCACACCCCCAAAACCAATCATGTTTACAACCGCTCTGCTCTCTCTATTCCCATTCATCAGGCTTTCAAAATATTCTTTCCATCTGGTCCTTACTTCATCTCCATGGGTTAGTAACCTACCACCTGCATCCTTCACACTATCACATTTCTTTCCGCTTTCACTTCTACATTTCAGTGCCTTTTTCCAGAATAACTTCCTATTTTCAGATTAGTTCATATTCATCTTCCTTCCCCGATCATCATTTACCTCCTCCTTTTTCCTCTTCACTAGTCTCTTTACGTGCTTCTTGCTCTCGATATACTCAGTTATTTCAAATGAAACCCTATCCTGTAACCACTTTAGCCACTTCTTCCTCTTTTCCTCCACTGCTCTCTTAACTTCGTCATCCCACCCTGCCGTACCCTTCTTTTTCGTTGATACTCTTGCCACACCACACACTCCTTTAGCATTCCTAACTAAGCAATCCCTATATGCATTCTACAGGCTGTCCAGTTCCAGTTCATTCCAGTTCACTGAATCTAACTCATCCTCTACTTTGGTCCTGTAATCATCTGCCACATCTTTGATCCTCAGCTTCTCAACTTTCAGTCTTTCACTCTGACTGCTCTTCTCTCTCTTGATCCACCTCACTCCTCTCAGCTTATCTTGCATACCACAATCATATGATCAGAAAGTCCTCTACACCGTCCTCTCACAGCCCTCGTATCAGCAGCCATTCCCATCATCGACCTCTCTACGAGCACATAATCAATCAGGCTTCTTTCAACACGATCCCCGTTTCCTCTACACCGTGTACTGTATATTTATGTGCATCTTTGTGTTTGAAATACAAATTACAAATGCACAACCTCCTTTGCCAACACATATCCTTTAGTTGATTCCCATTTTATATATATATATATATATATATATATATATATATATATATATATATATATATATATATATATATATATATATATATATATATATATATATATATATATATATATATATATGTATATATATATATATATTGTATATATATATATATATATATATATATATATATATATATATATATATATATATATGTATATATATATATATATTGTATATATATATATATATATATATATATATATATATATATATATATATATATATACATATATATATATATGTATATATATATATATATTTATATATATGTATGTATCTATTGTATATATTATATATATATATATATATATATATATATATATATATATATATTGTATATATATATATATATATATATATATATATATATATATATATATATAGTACCAGACAAGAACTTGGTAGGCTGGTGCAGAGTTTTGCTGGTGTCCGTGAGTGTCGTGTCTCGAGAGTAAACGTAGAGAAGAGTAAAGTGATGGTTATTGAGAGAGAAGGTGACTCCCAGTGTGATGTCACAGTGAATGGAGAGAGACTGGAATTGGTGAGAGAGTTAAAATACTTGGGAACAGTGATAGAAAAGAGGGGAAAATGTGCAAAAGACGTTAAAAGTAGAGTGACACAAGGAAGAAAAGTAGGTGGTGCAATGAAGGCCTTGATAAGAAACAGAGGCTTGAGTGTTGCAGCTGCACGAGGCTTACATGAGGGGGTGTTAGTGCCAACTCTAACATATGGGTGTGAGACTATGGTGTGGCATGAAAATGAAAAGTCAAGAGTAAGAGCAGTGGAGATGGGACTGCTGAGGAATGTACAGTATGTGGAGTACAGAGGGTGAATAGGATACAAAATAAAGTGATTTGTGAAAGGTGTGGAGTAAGGAAGTCGGAGGACACCAGAATCGAAGAGTGTGTCCTGAGATGGTATGGTCATGTGGAAAGAATGGATAACAATAGAGTGGTGAAAAAGGTATACCTGAGCGAATTTGAAGAAGGGAGGAGGCGAGGTAGGCCAAGGAGAAGGTGGAGATATATGGTGGATGAGTGTTTGAGGAAGAGAGGTTTGGAAGTCGGTGAGGCTAGGGAACTGAAAAGAGATCGAGCTGGCTGGATGAATGTTGCGAGGAGAAGTGCATGATCAGGGATTTTGGCACCCCTTGTGAGCTTGGCAGCGTTCGGATTGACTCAATCGGATATGTTTGTGTGAAGCTGCAGAATGTGGTGAATGTTTTTGGCATATCCGGTAGAGCCAGGATTCCGGGGGCTTGAATGATGAGTGAATGGAAGTGTGGCCTATTTGGATTAGGCAAGTTTGTACTGTCTGGACATTGCTACTCCTCACCCTGCCCTTGGGCGGGGAAGGCCCGGATGATGATGATGAATATATATATACAGTATACAGTATAGATAGACTCTGTTGGATATGTTTATGTGAAGCTACAGAATGTGGTGAAAGTTTTTTTTTGGCATATCAGATAGAGCCAGGAATCTGGAGGCTTGAATGATAAGCGAATGGAAGTGTGACCCGTTGGACTGGGCAAACTTGGGTTGACTGGACGTTGCTACTCCTCACCTTGCCCTTGGGTGGGAAAGTAAGTCCAAATGATGATGATGAATATACTGTTTATGATATATATATCCATCCATCCATCTTCCAATCCTATGTTGCTCCATGAGGAGCGTATGAGCCTGTGGCTAACAAGTTGGGCCGGACATTTAAGATGAAGTGACCAGCCTCTCATCCCTGAGTGGCATTACATGAGCAATAAACCCCAACCATCCCTTGGATATAACCCTGCACCGGCTGAATCCAATCAGAGTGCCGTAATTACTCACTAAATCACCAGGCGCCATAATTTGGTTATATGGTCACCACTCAGCGTAGTAGATGGTTTCCTGGTGTACAAGAAACAATCTAGCTTGTCACTTAGTGTAGAGCCACCCATGGACAGAAGGAAGCAGAAAGAATGAATGAAAGAAAGATTGAAAAGGAAGGAAGGAAAGGAGGATAAGAGGAAAGGGCAGTCACACGAGAGCAGCACTGCATCACGCGAGTGGATTATGAGCGCCAAAAGGTTTCCTGTTGTACAGGAAACCATTTTGCTTGTTGCTCAGTGTAGTCACTTGTAGAGAGAAGGAAGAGGAAAGACTGAAGAAAAGACAGAAGAGGAAGGAAGGCATGAAGAGGGGAAAGGGCAGTCACCCAAGAGCAGAGCTACATCAAGTGAGTGGATAGTGAGCACCCCAGCCTACAATACAATATAATCTCAATTATCCATTGTAATTTAGCCATTCCCTATGCTGAATACTGTAATGTGAAACACTTGATACTGCATAGTACCCCCATCGGCTCAACATTTGGCTTGAAGCTGGATATTGTGTTACTATCTGTCCCAACCCTCTATCCTAAACTCTTTCCCAAAAGTAAAAGATGAAAACTAAGCATAAAACACAATAAAATAACGATACAGTACAGTAATACAGCGCTGGCTGGCTACCACTTGAGCCAGTTGATATGCCCCAACACTGGATATTGCACAGAACCGCCAGTTACGTCCCATTTTTGCACCGAACACCGCGTAATTTTGCTGGATATTATTTTAATAGAGCTGAGCCAGCAATGTCGATATTGGTATGACGGATTATTGAGAGTTTACTGTATCCTTGACTGAGCAGAATTATCTCCAGACAGGAAGAACAAAATAAAAATACATCATCAGCATGAAGGTATAGCCTAATTTTGAAATGAGATGATGTAAAAATAAAGAATGCTCAATGTAACATTAATGCATTTACCTTGCACAGAAATTTACAAATAATAATAAGTACTTTATAGTCAATTATTTTACATTTCTTTTGAACGGAGAATATCATCACCCTCATAATGAAATTGCCTGTCATTTTTTGGCGATTTCTGGATTTATGCATAAATCAATTCTTCATCAAGTGGTGCACCTACTGGTATAGCTGCCTTTGCCAGGTCTAGGGTGTGAGTGGTCTAAAATGCACCGCAAGTTTCTGCCTGTCATTTAAAAGTTAAGAAAATGACAGGTTTTTCTTGATTTCCCGAAAAGTAGAAAAAATGACTTAAGCAGTTTCTTTTTGAGGGTGACGATATGTAAGATATACCTGGAAACCTTTCACTTTATAAAGAGAAAAATAATATTGTACTGTATGGTGTTTCTTAGTTTTAACAAGAAAAATTAAGCATGATCATCATAATCCTGTTTCCCATGTTACACACAGGGTACAGAGATACTCATCAGAGCTCTTTAAGCTCTTTCAGGACATAGTCATTGCCTGATGATTATTTTGGAAAAATTTCACTAATATGCATTACAGTATGAGATAATATGAATTTGCTATGCTTTAAAAAAAAAAATAATGTACAAAACCTATTAGCTCTTTCAATTCAGTGAGTCTTTTCTTAGTTCATTCTAGCTATCTTCACAACAGGTACCCTATAATATCACAACATAATGCTTCCATTACATACCACCGGTGCTCTGCATCAATATGCCCCAATTTCTTTCTTTATACACACTCCATCTGCTTCATAATAAATTTTCAGTCACCAACTTTTCAAGTATTTTCAACAAAGATATACTCTGCATTTTAACAAGGCTTGGGAAAAAAAAAAAAAAAAATAGATCTTGCTCTATCATACAGCCCCACTAGGTGAAGGAAGTGCTACCTCTCCCAACAGGGCAGCTACCTGCGCGGGGTGCAAACTCTCGACCCTTCGTTCTTGAGTCAGGCGCTCTACCACTGAGCCACCCTGTCCTTACAAGGCTTGAAAGTTCAACTCTCGCTTAATGCCCTTTCAAACAGCATATACATTCAACAAAGATTTACCCAACACTTCCCAGCTGCCATCCTCGTACCAACACCTCCATCATTCCCTATTCCCTATACATTAAATCCCCATAACAAGTCACCCTGTTTGACATTTTTCCTATTAAAAATATGAAAAACTGCTGATTAATATTCTATTGCTACTTATGGTCCCCTGTTGCACTGGAGTACTGAACTTTCCCTTTATGGGTCAGTTCTTTGGTAAAGGATGGCTCTTTGTATGGTGTATTGATGTAATGCATTAGTCCCATTGCCTTCACACACTTTTTAGACACCTGGCACTCTACGGAATCAAGGCATTCCAAATGGGCTGTCTGGAGTTTCTTGTTTGCATAATGTGCTAAGAGACAAGCAACTGGTCACTCTTGTCTTACACATTTGGACTGAAAAGCCTAGCCTGGAGCTTGTATGCTCCTAATGGAGCAATACTAGATTAGTTTACAAATGATGGACTAATTATGAAGCTGACTGTGCCTAGTTTGTCACATTTTACTGTACTGTAGTGGAGTTTGATATTTTACAGCACATTCCTTATTTATGAAGACTCTGTATGTAGCTCTCCATCTCTGAGTATTCAATATGTCTTTTAATCATCATCTCATTTTCCCTTTTGTATCTGTATCAGTCTGCATCAGGTCCACTGTAGGACTAGATGTCTTAAAAAAAAAAAAAAAAAAAAAAAAAAAAAAAAAAAAAAAGGTTGGCCTAGTATGAATCAAGAAAGATATATCAGCGAGTGTGATGCACATCACAGCTGGAGTGTTGCGATGGCTGTGCTTATGTATGTGTTCGAGTATGTACATTTCATTAGCAGAACCAGCACAGTGCCAACATTTGCATGCAAATTAAGACATTTAATCAGTGCCCAATTTAACTACTTTGTTGCTATGGACACACTTGGGTATATTATACAGGATAATTTCAGACTACTGCATTCACATGAGAAATTTTATGCATTCCAGAGGTAAAATTGAAACAGTTTTCAACACTTTGATAACTAAAATTTCTTTCTGCTGACCAAAATCATCCTGTGGGTGCCCATTAAAATACTGTAACCTGATGCAGCCAAGGATGCACAATGCTTAAATGTGTGCCAAATCTTATATTTCAAATCCTAGTTCAGGGCACATGAAGACTAGGAGGAACTATGCTCCATCTGAGTAACTATTGTTTTTTAATTTCATTTATAAACAACAATTTCCTTCCCAAGCCAACTACTTCATGCCCACACATCCATCACACACATACACAAATTTCCAACTAAACTCCAATTTTTTTCTCTGCTATCCCCCTATTCCCCATCACAAGTGCCCCTGAAGTGAAAGACGACTCAAGTGCTGAGATATGGTCATGCGCCTGGCACCACTTTTTGGTACTGGGGATGCCACCAGGGGTATAGTCTCACATCCAGTACTGGGTCCAATATTATCTGAAAAATCATAAAAAACTGTTTGATTACAGTGCAATGGAACAAAATATTACATTAAATCATACAAAACAGCTGCACAATGGAGTAGGGTACAACAAAACATTCCATCATCAAAGGATTTTCTTATTAACACGGCAGACTCTTGTTATCTGTGGGGGTTGGGTTCCAGAGACCACTGCGGAGGACAAATTTCACGGATACTCATCATCACAAAATGGCATATTATTTCCACAAAACCTAAGCACATCCCTGAAAAAATCAAAACATACTTTTAAGTATTACAAATACATATTAACACTCACCAAAAGACTGTGTGTTCTCTTCATAACCTTTGTACAATGATGACGACTGTTGTATGATGATGATGACTGCTGTATGAATGACGATGATTGCTGTATGATAACGACGATGACTGTAATGCAGTTCCTACAGTGCCAATGTGGTGAGGAAATGAGATGTGTGGCAGCAGTGTAGGTATGCTGTGAGTCTAGTCTGACCCTTCTGACAAGACGCCAGATAACACCTTACGCTCTCTTTGGCTTAGAAGGATTGCTTTTATCCTTTACTTGTTTCTTGTGAGCCATTTTTCACTTACACAATGAAAGTACTGTACAGTAGATTTGTAAACACGAGAAGGACGACAATGATGTAAGTAGTGAACTGACTGGTGTTTACAATAAGACTGGTGGCGTGGCGGGAATGCCTGTGGGTGCAGGTATGCTAACTGTAGCGACAAAAGAAGTGCGCATTGCACGCCAATTTCAAATTCAGTTACAGTGTATAGTACAGTATTAAAATAAGTTTGATCCGCAGAAACTTAAATCCGCGGATAACAAGGGTCTACTGTATAGTCAAAATTATCATCGACACATGTGCATACACAAACATACACACAAACCTTATTACAAGTATCAGTGACGAAAAAAGCAGAAAAGACCCACTTTGCTAGTTTATGGTAGTGGTCTTCCTTCTTTGATAAATGATGGAAATGTACAAAGGCCTGTTATTACAAACTAGGTTAGGTTGTTATTCTTTGGGAAATGTGATGTACAGTCATTAATAATGCTGCACTGTATTTGCAGCTATATACCACCAAACTGGCATACAGAATACAATGTATGGACTAAAATACATGTATTATATGCCCTGAAGCAATGGGATCCTCGGAGTCTAAACCTCCCTTTTTCAGGTATGCCATACACATATATTATCCAGTTTTCATGTATAAATTTTATCATATTATGAAAGGCCTGGCATCAGTTTCATTTCATTTTATTTTTAAAGGTTCCAACATGATTGCATGAGTCAGCCTTGGTCACCTAATGGCGGCTCTCCACGCTGCTCAATCTCCGGCAGCTTCCCTATTCAGTCCCTTATCCCTGAGGTCACACTCAATGACCTCGTCCCAGGTCTTTTTCGGTCTGCCTCTTGCAACGTCACCCCTAATGTCAACACTCTCGACTCTCTGCATCCAATTATCATTCCCCATCCTTTCCACATGTCCAAACTATCTCAATCTAACTCGCCTCGTCACAACATCAATCACTCCACTCCCATGCTACCTCTTAACTCCTTCATTGTAAAACTAGACTTCCCAGGCCTCACACTCAGGGATGCACTGCACATCCACCTAATCATTGTCATTTCTGCATGTTTGAGCATGCAAATATCCTCCTCCTTTACTGACCAGGTCTGACCACCATACAGCATCACACTCCCAAAACATGCTGCATATAAAGATCCCTTAGCATGGAGGACGAGCTCTCCTTCAATGTCAGGAAATGAAACAGCCCCCTGAACATCTTCCAACAACTCCTCACTCTAGCCACACAGCTCACTCCAGTCCAACCTCCAGCACATAACATATCTCCCAAATAACAAAACTCTTCCACACACTCAAGAGACTCACGAGGAAGATCAATCCTTCCACGTCTGACAACCTCTACATGCTCTCCCCGACACACTTCACACATGAAATCAGCATTATCTTACAGTCTGCCTCTAATACCACTATACCTCTTATGCACCCACTTATCATAAACACTGCACAAGGTGGAATTACTTTCCACGCCCTTGTGACAAATCGCACATGGCCTCTCTCCCTCTTCTTTGACAGTACTGCCTACAGACCTAGATACCATCACTTTTGTTCTATCTGCATTTACTCTTAGGCTCTTGTGCCCCATACTATCTCTCCACTTCCTTAATCATTCCTCTGCCTCCTTTTTATCCTCTGCAATCAGCACCAAATCATCAGCATACAACATCTCCCACAGGAGTCGATTTCTGAAGTCATGTGAGAGAGCTTCAAGTACCATGATAAAGAACTAAGGGCTCAAGACTGGCCCCTGATGCACACCAACATTCACAGAAAACTCATCACTTAAATCTCCATTAGGTAAAGAATACTGTGCTGGATTTCCCCCTCCTTTTTATAAATGCTGACTCCACCTCTGAGCACGAGAAATTGGATGATCCCTGAGGCTCACTTTGCTCCATGTGTCCCTCCAGAAATGTGGTATGAAACATCCAGCCATATGACTCACAAAGTGAACCCCTGCTCTAAAGGATAACAGGAATTAGTTCAAGAAGGCATTACGGGAAGTCTTCAATATATATCAGGGATGTGTTTAAAATTATCGCAACTTTTTCAATACAACTCGTACCGCAATTTGGGGAAAATCTGATCAGCTGTACAGGTAGCAATGATACTTTAACAGGTAGTCTTTATTATAAATTACTGTGAACATGATTGCAAAAAGAACATTAAAAAGGCAACATATGATGAGGACCTACTTGTGTTGGCATGATTAACATCAAGTGATTTTAATCATGTGGCTTTAACTTATTAAAATTAGGTTGAAAAATTATGGCAATCAATAGAACTTTTACTTAAAAAAAAAAAAAAAAAAAAAAAAAAAAAAAAAAAAAATGCAATTCTCTGAACTTGGTCATAAATAATCATCTAAATTTTCTTTAACAGCATACATGTAGGTATTGTCACAACACACACGAACAATTCACGATTTGCTCCTGCCTTCTGATTTGCATATTTATCACTGATGGACCCAGGATTCCGTGGGCTTGAATGATGAGTGAATGAAAGCTTGGCCCATTGAATTGGACAAACTTAGGCTGTCTGGACGCTGCTACTCCTCACCCTGCCCTAGGGTGGGAAAGGAGGTCTAGATGATGATGATGATCACTGGGGCAGGCACTTAACCCCTTAATCGCGGGGCGTCACTTTTGTGACGCTTGGGAGCAAGGGATCATACTGCGGGCCGTCACTTTTGTGATTCTGTGTTATTTTTAATTCGCCCGGGCTTTCAAGTGGTGGCTTGTATCATCTATCAGTATTGCCAATGTCCAACACTAGTCAGCACTCCTAATCTCATCTGTACTCCCATCTATTGTTGACAATTTAGCCATTTCTCCCCATTCTTGACTCCCCTCCCTACCTCCCCTCCATTACCCTCTCGTCTCGCCTGCATGGCTGCGCTGCGCTAAGTAAATCTTCCCTGGAATTTTCCACTGATTTCATCCATTGAAATAAGCCCTATGCCCTATTCTTATACAAAATAATATATACAAAAAAGAAATAACGTATGTGATAGTGCCATACACCTGGAACTGGCTAATTATCACCTGACAACACCTCACGTGCACTCGTTCGCTAATTTTCCCTGTTTATTTCCCCTTAAAATATGCCGTATAATCCATTCTCGTAATAAAAATATATATAAGAAAGGAAGGGAGAAGCCTAAGTGATATTTACATTCACCTGAAACTACCTAATTTATTATGTATTGTCTAGATTTCCTGCCAATCATTTCATAGCGCTTATATTAGCAGCTGTCTCCACGCTGACATTGGCAGCCTTTCACTGCCCCTAGGCCACCACAGCATTCAGTTTACTGTCGTCTTTCAAGGTGAAACCACGTCGGATTCGCGCGTGTCCAATTCTGCCACTTTTTAGCCCTATGCAAAGAGCCCTGTGACCTCTACTCCTACTAAACCTCATGTGGAAAGGGGTAAAGGGCTAAGTGACTGCTGTGGAACGTGAACTGGCTAATTTATCAATAAAAATGATGGACAGTGACTACGATCTTTCTGGTGACTAAAACAGTGCAAGTGGAAATGTAAATAATGTGTAAATAATGTGTAAACAGCAAGTGAAAGCAATGAATGTAAATATACTTGAACACTGGAAAATAGTTTTATATGTTACTGCAAGTGACAGTGCATAACACAGTGTAAATAAAATAGAAATGTAAATAATGTAAATAAAATAGAGAATGTAAATAGAAATGTAAATGAGTAGTACGGTAAAATAAGAATACGAGTATATATACTAGGAGTAATGAAAGTGAAAGTTTCACTCTAGCATGTATGAATACTATGAGTTATGAAAGTGAAAGTGACAGATTCGCTCTCAACGCTAGTATACAGGACGAGAAAGTGAATGCTACGTATTTTACTGAAAGAGAAATTGAATGCCTACAGTGATAATAAACACTATTACTGAAGGAAACTTATGGATAAAGACTGCAGATATATATAAGTGTTATATAGTAATAGAAATATAAAGTGTGAGTGTTTTTATGAATAATAAATGACAGAATACCAGCGGCGAACGAGCGCAAGTGGGAAGGTCATTCGCGCTCGTAATTTTCATTGCTTTCACAGTTTTATTTTTTTTTGGAGTATGGATTCCAAACTATTTGAAAATCATAGAATAGTGTTTCTAGCAATAATATCAGGCTGTGGTAATCATATTACGGGGTGTCAAGAAGTGTAAAGTGGAGACTTCGTTACCCAAATTCAGAAGTCTCCACAAGTCCTACGGTACTCAACGAAGGCTCAACAAACATCCCAGGAGAAAGCTAAAGGTATGTGCCATAAGCAAATGTAATTATATTATTCTAGGACTAATAACTGATTTTTGGCAAATATTTTTACAAAGTCTGTTGGAGCGTGAATATCCCCACGGGACACGCAAGGAGCGCCAAAACAATCCCGCGGTTTAGGGGTTAAAGGGGAATACATGTATCAATGTTGTTAATTTAGTGGGTGATTTTTTTTTCTTTTTGTATGACATTGAAGTTATTTCTCTACTGAGCATCACTGTTCATCATGAACTATAATCTCCTGCCCAGGGCCCTCACCTCAGTGGCAGGAACCTGGTACTTTCGGGTGGGTGCAGACTGGACGGCTGGTAGGAGGTGAGCAGGTACAAGGGAGAGACGGAGACGGTGGTGCAGCAGGTTGGCGGACACTCCCAGCCCAGCATGGTACAGCCTCTCACCCATCACCATACTCATCTCACACACCGATGGACTTGTTGCCTGTTGGGAGCCACTCTCTGAGTCGCAGAGGAATTTTAGGGTAATACACATACCAGTGGTCATAGTTACAGTAAACTCTAAACTATCCATCAGCGCATCATCCAGCAGGAGTCAATATCCATCACAGCATATGGAGTGGGGGGGGAGGGGGGAATCCATGGAGTGCCCCAAAAATCAAAATTCCATGTCACCTGTTGGAAGTCCTGCCACCAAAACAATCAAGTGCCATAAGTCTCGCCATCTAAACACTGTCATGAGTCTATTCATCAAAACACTGCTTTTTACTGACCAAATTTGGTAAATTTCTTTCTAATTTGTTACCAGTATGTCCCTATCTTTTGTTTTCTTCTTATGTTCAGTACAGGTATTAAACACACCTCTTGTATGTATATCCCTCCTCCTCAATACATTTCATGGACTATTTTCCTAATGTATCTTGTCCCAATATGGATGAAAATGTGTTGGTGTTTCCCCCCCCCCTCCAAGGCCATCGCTCTGCACTCTCTTTCCAGTACTGTAATGCTGCTTGGCAGCTGTGCTTATGATTGAGTTTGTTGTTTTTTTTGTCAGCCCTTTCCTTCTGCATGTCATGCTAGCCTCATGTGTTCTACTGGCATGTCACTGGGGAACCTCCACCTGCCAAGCACCATTAGAAAATTCCTATCTCTCAAAAAGTAGCAGAAAATTTTCGGGACTTGACGAGGTTTGAACAGTGAGTTGGATGGTTGAGGTTTTTTGTGTCCCTCATGTGACTCCACAGGACATAAGAAGGCACAAGAACAAATCTTGCAGTACGGGACTGAATATAGGCAGACATCCCAACATCTTGAATGGAAAATGATGGCCAGACCCAAGCACCACGATTCAGACCAGGCAGTGTTGAAGTGGAAATGCCAGCAACATTGCAGTGGTGTCAAAGTGTGGGTGGTGGAGCTCAAGGATGCGGCAGCATAATCCCAGTCATAACTGCCATTAACTGCACAGGATTTACTGTATTAAGAAATTCTCCTGTTTTATTTCTGTTGCTCATGCCTCACTCGTCTCTTAATCTCTCCCCAGGCTTGGTTAGGTCTGCCTTGCTAACCTGCCTCACCTTGCCTAACTCTACCTCCAGGTAAAGGATGTACAGTGTATGTACAGTATATTGTACAGTGCAGTACAATAACATTTTGTCATTTATTACAGTAGTCAAGGGTGTTTTTCTATGAACAGCTGGTGTATAATTATAGGGTTTTATAGAGGGGTTAGACCCTTTTTGGAGCAGTTTGGGGAGGATTTTACATCAATTCCCATTAGTATGTCATCTTCCATCACCCCTTTGGCTGCTCTATGTGGGATAATTGAGAGTTTACTGTATGTCATCATTACAACCTCTCACCCATCATTGTATGCATCTAAGGCTTAGAGATGGATTCACTGTAACTTGGCATGCACTTAGTCACAAAGGAATTAGAGGATAAAGTATATGACAGTGTTTGATGCTATTTCATCACAACCATCATCATCATGATAATATTTGCCATTATAACCACATATCCTATATTTTCTAAGGGGTGGGCAGTATCCAGAAATAATAAAAATAATAATCATCATCTTTCTGAATTTCTCATATTTTCTAAAGGGTAGGTAGTATCCAGAAATCATCATCATTATCTTTGTTTTAAAACATTTTCCATGCTCGCCTAAATCAGCCACTGTTCACTCGGTTGCAGCCCTCCAACATTTAATACTAACATACTAGGAAAAGGATAACATCAAACCAAAGTGTGAGAAGCTATCAATTCAGGTGCCCAGATACACATCAGCTATCAACATTCTGGGTTTTCATACATATTTCATAAATATGGTCTACCTGCATTTTTCCCCTGGAAGGGTGTTCCTAAGCATTAATTGTGTGTGAAGTCTATCTGCTACTATCTATTGCCAGACACCCTAATCCCGTAAGGGGTGGCAAGATGACTTTGAGTTATTTGATACGGTGAGGGGCACTAACCCTCCACCAACCCACTTGCTGACATGTAGGGAGCACGTATGGTTTGCTACTTTAAAAAAAAAAAAAAAAAAAAATTCACTATTTACCATAGCTTGGCTATGAAAAGTGTAATGGCATCTTAACCCCTTCAAGCTGATGATATTCTGTGTTTTAAATCTTATTCTTGCTATATATCTTAACTAACTATTCATCAAGCAAGTGACTTCAAATGAGAGGGGTTAGATACAGCCTTCATTACTACAGGTCTGTCCTAGCTTGAATAAAGTAAATTGGGGAAAGAAAGAATGAAAAAAAGTAAATGGACTAAGCTTACTGATCAGGAAATTGTAAAAATATGACTCCAGGAATGAATCCCTCGACCAATGGATTCCTATTACTGTACAAAATTTTATGTAGGTTACTGCTGATTTAACCCCTTCAATCCAGTGACAATCTTTTCAGTTGAGTGACATTTTTCAGTATAATCTTGCTAATTTAGGATAATTTTATTAACCTTAAGAAAGACTTTCTGAACTGCAGAGGATAGGCACAGCCTGCAATAGGCCATTCAGTATGACAGATCTTCCCGAAGCTGAATAACGCTGTCTGGAGGTACCATAAAGATGTTAGTGTACTGATGATCTTAATTGCTACAGGACAGGGGTTCAACTGAAATAAAAACTGAATATATTGAGAGCAAGGAGCATGTAAAGGAAAAAGGAGGTAAATGATGAGCTAGGAAGAAAAATGAATGCAAATTACAATGATAAGGGGAAGTTATTCTGGAAAGAGGTGCAGAAATGTAGAAGTGACAGTGGAAAGAAATGTGAAAGTCTGAAGGATGTAAGCGGTAGATTATTAACCCATGGGGACGAAGTAAGGACCAGATGGAAAGAATATTTTGAAAGTCGGATGAATGGGAATGGAGAAAGCAAAGCGACTGTTAACATGATTGGTTCTGGCAGTGTGCAGAGAAGGAATGCAGTGCCAGGAAATGTGACACTCGCACGGGTGAAGAACGCTGTAAAGCAGCTGAAAAATGGGAAAACAACTGAGGTTGATGAGGTGTATGCAGAGATGATTAAGTGTAGTGGAGAGAACGGAATGAAGTGCTTGTTGCAGATATATAAAAAGGCATGGGAAACTGCCAGCAGAGTGGAAAATGGCTCTGATTGTACCATCCATCCATCCATCATCCAATCCTATGCTGCCCCATTAGGAGCACAGAAGCCCAGGGCTTGGCAAGTTGGTCCTGACATTTAAAATGAGAGTGACTAGCCTCACTCATCCCTGAATGGCATTACGTAAGCAATAAACCCTAATCACCCCTTGGATATAAGCCTACACCGGCTCAATCCGACTGGAGCGCCTTACTTACCCACTAAACCACCAGGCGCCATAATTTGTTTATATGGTTACCACCCAGCATGGTAAATGATTTCCTGGTGTGCAGGAAACCATTTGGCTTGTTACTCAGTGTAGTCACCCACAGGCAGCAGGAAGAAGAAAGAGTGAAGGAAAGAATGACATAAGAGGGAATATAAAGTCACCCGTAGGCAGAAGGAAGAGGAAAGAACGAAGGAAAGAAAGAAAGAAGAGGAAGAAAGGAAGAGAGGAATGGGCAAACACCCAAAGCAGCACTACATCGCGTAAGTGGATGGTGAGTGCCCCCACCTACCACAAAAATAAAGGTGAGTGAAGTGAGTGCAAGAATTATCGTGGCATAAGTTTACTGAGTGTTGTAAGGAAGGTATTTGGAAGAATTATTATAGAGAAAGTAAGACAGATATCAGAAGTCCTAGTGAGTGATGAACAGCGTGGTTTTAGGAGTGGCAAAGGATATGTGGATCAAATATTTGCAGTGAGACAGATAGTGAAGAAAGTTTGTGAGAAGGACTATAAGGTGTGTATGGCATTTGTTAATCAGGAAAAAGCATAAGACAAAGTAGATAAAGAAGGATTGTGGATGGTTTTGCACGTATGTGTAGATGATAAGCTGCTAGGTGCTGTCAAGAGTTTTTATGAAGGTAGTGAGGCATGTGTAAGGGTAAATAGACATCTGAGTGAATGGTTCACAATCAATGTGGGTGTGCAACAAAGTTGTGTGACGTTCCCATGGTTGTTCAATATATATATATATGGATGGGGTGATATGAGAAGTAAAAACATGAGTAATGGAGACAGGGATGGCATTGATAATGAATGGTGATGGATGGAATAGCCCTATCTCAAATTTATTGTATGCTGATGATGCAATGCTACTTACAAATACCAGACAAGAGCTTGGTAGACCAGTGCAGAGTTTTTCTGATGTCTGTCAGTGTCATACCTTGAGAGTAAATGTAGAAAGGGGTTAAGTGATGGTAATCAAGAGAGAAGGTGACTCCCACTGTGATGTTACAGTGAACGGAGAGAGACTGGAATTGGTAAGAGAATTTAAATACCTGGGTACAGTGACAGAAAAGAGAGGAAAATGTGCAAAAGAAGCAAAAAGTAGAGTGACACAAGAAAGGAAAGTAGCTGGTTCTATGAAGGCCGTGATAGTCTTTTAAATACAAAGGCTTGAGTGTTGCAGCTGCACCAGGCTTATATGATGGAATGTTAGTGCCAACTTTAACATATGGATGTGAGACCATGGTGTGGCATGAAAATGAAAAGTCAATAGTGAGAGCAGTGGAGATGGGACTGCTGAGGAATATATGTGGAGTACAGAGAGTGGATAGGATACGGAATAATGTGATTCGTGAAAGATGCGGAGTGAGGAAGTCTGTGGATACCAGAATCGAAGAGAGTGTACTGAGATGGTATGGTCATGTGGAGAGAATTGATAACAACAGAGTGACGAAAAAGGTTTATTTGAGCAAATCTGAAGGAGGGAGGAGGCAAGGTAGGCCAAGGAGAAGGTGGAGGGATATGGTGGATGAGTGTGTGAGGAAGAGAGGTATGGAGGTTGGTGAGGCTTGGGAACTGACAAGAGATTGAGCTGGCTGGATGAATGTTGTGAGAAGAAGTGCATGATCAGGGATATGGCACCCCTTTCTAAAGTGACAGCATCCAGACTGACTGTGAAGCTACAGAATGTGGTGAAAGTTTTTGGTGTATCAGACGGAGCCAGGATTCTGGGGGCTTGAATGATGAGTGCATGGAAGCGTGGCCCATTGGACTGGGCAAACTTAGGCTGTCTGGACGTTGCTACTCCTCACCCTGCTCTAGGGTGGGGAAGGAGGTCCGGATGATAATGATGATGATGAATAAAAATAAATAAATAAAAAGGGAAACAAAATATGGACTTACTGTACAATCAAGGCAATACTATCACTCCACTTTTTTAGTTGACCAATTATGCAATTCTTAAACAGAATTATGAAATGCTTGCTGGGCTATGAAGACAACACTACTGGGTTTCAAAAGTCACTGCTTACCACCTTGTTATCTATCATAATGAAGTGAATTAGTACAGTGTTTAAGTCTGCAACTGCATGTGAATGAAGTGCAGGGGAAAAGAGTGAAGAGGAGGCTGAGAATGTGGTGGTGGATAGGTATATGAATACAGGTGGTGTGGGCTGGAAGAAAGGTAGCTTGATGGTGGTGGAAGGGTAACATGGAGGCAATATGTTTGTGGGTACCTCCTTCTGGGATTAAGACATCTAGCCATAAAGAGATGAAGATAAAGAACTGTACCTTGAGTATGCAGCATCATGTTGCCAAGCTATAATAGGCAACTTTTCTTTAACTTATGAATGACTTACCTGTAATAGTACAAAAAGCATGTCAAAAAAGGTTATGATGAGCACTACCAGAATTTGTGCCTGCAACTGTACCTCGAGTATGTAGCACCCGGCTTCTGAGTTGTATGTGACTGAGATGTCCCGCCGCCAACCATGCCCTGGCTTCCTTCCCGCTGACCCAAACCCATTCTGCAACTCCACCAGGCAGAACTTGAAGAAGTACTTGTGCAGGCTGCCATCCTTCTGTACATCCATAATATATATATAATCTCATCAGCCTCAACATCTAGGGCATACATCATTATCATCATCAGGACATTATTCATCACCTTCAATATCATCATTATCAGAAAATTCATAGGATGTTAAATCTTCTGAGACAGATCAGTAAGATTACAAAAGCTCTTATCATTATTACCATCACCATCATCCTGACCTTTTTTCTCAGCTATTCTCTCAATAAAAGCACAAAATATGCAGTCCCATACTACCCCTTGTGAGGTACTGGGGCACATTGCTAGGCAATGGTATTGCAAAACATTTCAGAGTAAGTGACTGACATTTACAGTCATCTCTTATTAGTCATGGGGTTAGGTTACCAGAAATACCATTAATGGCTAAAACTATGAATATTCTCCATGAATTACAAATATGTCCCTCAAGGGATGTGGTATTCATTTGCTGTATAATGGTAAGCATATGGAAGCCAACTGCCACCAGTTTTGCATATAAAGTAACTGCTTCAAGTTAAAAAGATAATGGAATAAAAAGAAGTTGCAGTGTAAATTACCTTTAAATTTATATTAGTATACAAAATGACAATAAAATGGATATACGAGAAGAGTACAATATGCTGACACACAATTTCTGAGTGTGATGCTCACCACTCAGATGCTGTTGCTTGTCTCGTTCCTCTTCCCCGCCTCCCCTACTGTTTGTGCTTTTGATGATGATGACGATGGTTAGATGATGATCTGATAATGTGACGATAATGCACCTGATGATGATGATGATGAGCTAATAAGATAATGATGAGATGATAAAGTGATGACGTGCAAAGCCACCTTTTCAACCAGTCATAACTCTTCTCTCATTTAGACACTTTTGGAGTACTACTAGAATTTGCTGAGGCATATCGGGGATGCTTTGGGGCCATAATACCCCAACAATGTAGCAGTACACAAACTCTGCATTTACAATGGCTGGCGCTCACAGTAGGGCAACACATGCATGAAAAGCTGACTATCGGAGGGCGCATGGCAAAGTGCACAGTTGGGTGCAAAAACTTTCATGGTGTAAGATTTGAAATTCAACCACCTGAAAAAAAAAAATCTAGTAGTCAAATCCATGAATTTACAAAAGGGAAAAATAAAGGATGACTGTACCCCTCACAGTATATGCATGCTAACATGCATTTGTGCATGCATGCATGCATGCATGCACACGTAAATACATACACCCACACTCAAACTCACAGTATGCCACTGAAGTAAACACTGTGAATGTAACAATATGGTTGGATCTGCATTGAGTGGCTTCTCAGCGGAGATACGGGCGACAAAAGGGTCATATGTGAAGAAGAGAGAACGTACCACTGCTGCCCTCAACCCTCGCTCAGCATCAATGTTCCATGGGGTCAGTTCTAGTGGTAATTCTGGCACCATCTTGTACCATCTGAAGATAAAGGAAGCTAATTAACTCATAAACAGCAACATACATCTTGAGCTACTGACAGGAAGACTGCAATAACAGATGTGAAAAAACTGAATTTAAAGTTATCTTGGTGCTCACTATAATTAAACTCAAGTGGATATCAGTCTGGTGTTCGCTCACAATCATATTCACTGTTGCCCTGAACTCCAGTAACCTTTTCCTCTTTCACATTCCTCATACCATATGTGCATCCCCCATGAACCCCTTCATGTCCTTGAGCCACTGCACTCACATAAGCATTTAAATCCCCACCCAAAACTACAACCTCATCATCCCCCATACCACCAACCACACATATCAAATCAAACCGGAATCTGTCCTTTTTCTTCTGTCATCCATGCCAACCTGAAGAGAATAAGCCAATACTACTGTAAACAGGACCTTTCCAAACAATATTTTCAATTCTGTAATCATTTCATTTATTCTCAATATATTCGTAACACATGCCACCCATTTCTCCTTGACAAGCATGCCCACACCCCAATATTCATGTAAAACTAAAGATATATTAATGTGATGCACCAATGTGTGTTGGGATTTGTATCATATTTCTCTTGGCAAACAGTTTAATTTAAAGAGATACATCTCAAGCATCAACTAAAGTATATCACAGATTTTCATGCAATATCATATGAAGTATATTATGCAAGAAAAGAACTAACTAAAAAAGCGAATAAAGCGCCTCGGACCCGGACGGACCATACGTTGACGACTAAGGAACGGCCAAAGGACATTCTTGGGGTGGGAACATGGAATGTGAGACGAGTGAATGATGAAGTGAAAGAGAGAGAGATTGTTCAGATGCTTGAGGATGCAAAAGTGGATATATGTGGATTGACTGAAACTAAATGGTAAGGTGAAAGGGTGAGAGAATGGGAATATGGTGTAGGTATATGTGCGGGAGTCAATAAAAATGAGAGGGCAAGAGAGGGAGTATGTCTGATGATAAGCAAGAAGTGGAAGGAGAATATAAGAGAGTATGGAACAGTGGGTGCAAGGATCGTATGGGTGAGGATGAAAGTCGGTATACAAGCATGGGCGATTGTATGTGTGTATGCCCCAACAGAGGACCGAGTGGCAAGAGTGAAAGATGAGTTTTGGCCAAGAGTAGAAGCATGTATGGACAAGTTTGAGAGGAGCGAGAGAGTGTTGTCGATTGGAGACATGAATGGCAAAGTTGGGAATGTACAAGTGGATGGAGTGGTTGGTCAGTGGGGTGTGCCAGCTGAAGTAGATGGAAATGGTAGTGCTTTGGTGGACATCTGTGCTGGTAAGGGGTTGGCAATAGCCAACACCTACTTTCGTCATAAGATGATCCACCGGTATACACGGAGAGTAACGAGGAGGATGGATGGTGAACTTGTTGAACGAAAGGCAATGATAGACTACGTGTGTGTGGATGGGCGAATGAGAAGACAAGTGTTGGATGCAAGAGTGTGGAGAGGGTGGGGGAATGGAGTCTCGGGCCATCACTTAGTGATGGCCAAGGTAGAGATGCAAAGAAAGTGGTTGAGGAGACGAAGGGGAAGACAGGAGGAAGCAGCTCCTGTGAGAAGAGTGGAGAAATTGCAAGATAGTGAGAAAATGACAGAGTATAAGAGCATAGTGGAAGAAAGATTGGGAAGGTATGAGCTAGAGCAGATGGAAAGGGTGGAAGACGTATGTAAGATATTCACGGAAGAGATAGGCGCAGCGTGTGAGGCGGTTTGTGGAGTGATGGGGAGATGCAAGGGTGTGCAAGGGACAGCATGGTGGAATGATGAGGTGAAACGAGCTGTGGAACAAAAGAAGAAGGCATATAGTGAATGGGTAGTGAGTAGAGGTAGGGGAGAAGATGAGAGAGAGAAGAGAGAGGTATATGTGAGCAGGAGAAGGGAGGTTAAGAGACTGGTGAAGGAGAGTAAGAAGAAAGTGGATGAAGAATTTGGGAGGAATCTGAGTGTGAAATGGAGGGAGAGTAAGAAATTGTTTTGGAAGGAGGTAAAGAAAGTAAGCCAATGTGAAAGGGGAAATAGTAGGGGAGTGAAAGATAGGAATAATAGATTGTTGGTGGAGAAGAGAGAGAAATTCAGGGGATGGAAGGAGCACTTTGAGGATTTGTTGAGTGTAGAGAGTGAGAGCAGTGCGAGTATAAATGGTTGGGGAATGGCTGGGAGAAGAAGAGATGAGAGGAGGGAGGAAGAGATCAGTAGGGCGGAAGTAGTGGAAGTGATGAAGAAAATTAAGCTGGGAATGGCCCAGGAATTGATGGAGTGTGTGGTGAAATGCTTAGGTATGGGGGTGAGATTGTTGTGGAGTGGATATGGAAGTTGTGTAGATTGGCTTGGGAAGAGGGAAGGGTTCCAGAGGACTGGAAATCAGGTATAATTGTTTCTTTATGCAAAGGAAAAGGGGAGAGAGAAGTATGTGGTAACCATAGGGGTACTGTATTTGCCTTCTTAGTGTGACTGGTAAAATATATGGTAGAATACTCATTGATAGGGTTAGGCATATGACAGGGGAGCTAGCTGGAGAAGAACAAGGGGGATTTAGGAAGGGGAAAGGGTGTGTAGATCAGATATTTGTTCTAAGATGTTTAGTGGAGAAGTATCTAGAGAAGAGAAGGAAAGTGTATGCTGTCTTCATGGACTTGGAGAAAGCTTTTGACAGAATACACAGACAAGGTATGTGGAAGGTATTAAGAATATATGGAGAGGAGGGGAAATTGTTGAGTGCTGTGAAGAGTATGTACGAGGGAGCTTGGGCTACGGTGCAAGTGGATGGTGAGCTGAGTGAGTTCTTTGATCTCAATGTGAGACTGAAACAGGGTTGTGTGATGTCTCCATGGCTGTTTAATATATACATGGATGGGGTTGTAAAGGAGGTGCAAGGTAGGGCAGTGGATGTGGGAGTGGCTCTAGTGAATGAGGGTGAGATTTAGAATATTCTGGTGTTGTTGTTTGCTGATGATACAGTATTGTTGAGTGAAGATGAATGGGAGTTGCAAGGTTTGGTGAATGAATTTGGGTCAGTGTGTAGGAGAAGGAAGCTGAAAGTTAATGTAAACAAAAGTAAAGTTATGGTGTTTGAGAGGAATGAAGTCACAGAGTGTGCAGTGAGGTTGGATGGTGAGGATATGGAGAATGTGAGTGCATTCAAGTACTTGGGTAGTGTGATGAGTAAGGATGGAACTTTGGGGGATGAAGTGTGTGAAAGGATACAGCAGGGAAGGAAGGTTGTTGGTTCACTGAAAGCAGTGATGAGAAATAGGGAGGTGAGTATGGAAGTTAAGAAGTCACTGCATGATAGTACTGTGATCCCTACCCTGACGTATGGAAGGCGTGGACCTTGCAAGAGGGGAACAAGTCAAGAGTGAGAGCAATGGAAATGAGTTACTTGAGAGGAGCATGTGGAGTGATGTGGAGGGACAGGTTGACGAATGAAGAAGTGAAGGAACGTTGTGGGGTGGATGTAGATGTGGTTGAGATGATTAGGAGAAATACACTGAGGTGGTTTGGACATGTGAAGAGAATGGAGAATGAAAGACTGACTAAGAGGGTGTATGTAGGTGAGGTGGAGGGAGGGAGAGGGAGGGGTAGACCAAGGATGAGGTGGAGGGATGGAATTGAGAGGTATATGATGGAGGGGGGGGTGAGTTGGCGGGAGAGCAGTCAAATGGTGGATGACAGAGCGACTTGGAGGCGTTTTGTCTGCGGCCACCCTTTGTGGGATTAGGGCGTCGGGCTATAGATAGATATATAGATATTCACACACAACATCAGGTTTAATAACTATATTAGTATGCTTTTTATTTACCTGAGACTATTCAGTTGGAAAGGTTAGATATGGCTTTCATTATCCAGCCAGTAATAGGGGGCTCTCTTCAAGAAGAAAATCATCTAAAGGTAGTTAAGAAGAAGAAGAAGAAAAAGTGATTAAGGAGTTCCAGGAAGTGTAGGTGCATGAGCTGACCTCCTATACATGGTGAGCCAGAAGCGGGCAGTGGTGGTGATGTAGAAGGTGGCCTGGCACAGACAGGCAAACTTCACTACATCCTCCGGCAGAATGTACTCACTGTGATATAGGGACAAAGGTGGGGATTACACCAATGACACTAACGCACCTAAACAACCAGTGATAAAACTTCATCCAGTGTTTCCTTTGTCAGTTTTTCATTTTATTTTATCTGTTCATCTATCTATCACCCAATCCTTTATTACTTCATCAGCAGCGTACTGTACAGGCTCCAGGCTAAACCATTTAATCTTGACATCTGGGCTAATACTGCCACTGAGAAACAGTAAATAAGTTGGGGGGGGGGGGAATGGAGTGAGGTCGCTGGGAAAGAACAGGGTAAGAGACAGGGGAGGATCTGGTGTAAAAAAAAAAAAAAAAAAAAAAAACTATTTACAATTTATGATATCGGTATCTTATCATATAGCTCATGGATAAGATAATCCACTGTTACACTGAAACAGCTTATTATAACAATAAAATCACATGGTACCAAAGTTTAAAACCACCTGAAAGTTACTTCAATATTATCAATCATTATTACCACAATCATTATCAGAGTTAGAAACCTCAAACACCAGTTTCATACATCATATCAGTAACCAATATTATATACGGGAATACCCTACTGCCTAATGCTATCATAATAACATCTGGGAAATATCAATAATGATAACATTTATTTAATTTCCAAAAAGGTAATGAAGAGGAGATTACACATTTTCTTTAACACTCAACTTACGGTAAAGGTATGCTTTATTTGATGCAGTAGAAACACCTTACCAAATCAGTTCTTCTTCTTCCTGATAGTCTGTTATATTTTTCTGATTATTTCTGGGATGGTAAATAAAAGTTTCATGCAAAATCTGTTTCCCAGTTGTTTTTGGCTATGTTCCACTGTGTCAACTCATCTGACTCACCAGCACTAATGCAGAAGGGAGTCAAGGGACTGTCCTAACCTAAATGTTTAACTAAACCTAACCTAACCTAACCTAGCTTACCTGTACCTAATAATTCACACTAACCTAACCTAACCTTACCCAAGCTAACCTAACTTAATCTAGCATCCAGTTGGGAAGCTAGGAAATGAAAACCACCTTGAGTACGTTGAGTAAGACAAACAATCATAGGTACTGCTTAAGGAACATGATGATAAAAAGTGGAAAATTTTTCAGCACGAAAAGGTAATTTACTGTCCTGAAAATACAAGAAATACAGGACACAACCTGGAGGAATATGAATTGAATTGACAAGGTTTACCTAAATTACCAGTACCAGTATCACTTTCCTAAATGGTCTTTAATATATAATATTCCTATAAGAAACAGTGGTTTCCTCAGCCACCTTTTCAATAATAATGTCTCTCCTAATCCTTTTCACTTTGCTAAAGCAAATATCAGATTATTACCGTATATTCTGCTTATACCGTGATACCCTTCCTCATGGCAAAGAGATTGATGAATGCTTATTTTAAACCCTCCCCTTTAATACATGTCTCCCAAGAGCTCAATAACATTATCTGAAGATGGCAAAAACTGAACACAAATTTCATTACACTGATGAAGTTAATGTTAAGTTGCCAAAATTACTTAACTCATATTTATGATAGGACTACGTTACTGACTCCTTCAATTTGATATATTTCCTATTTTATGCATGCTATCTTCAGATAATTTAATTCAGTTTAAGACAGCTTTTAGTGCATGAAGGATTAAAAATTGCTTTCCTTAATATTTTCAGTCTAGTGGTTTTTCATGTCATATTCTTGCTATTACCAGATGACATGTCATATTCTTGCTATTACCAGATGACTAAGTTCTGTTCAGGGAACACTTTTTGAGCTGGAGAGGTTAGATATCAAATCAAATCAATGATGCTATACTTACTTTTATGGAACTTAAACCATTCCCATAATGGTACTGGTCAATGGCCATGGTACAACTCATGTTTTCTGTGGAAAACCATGTACCAAATCCAAGTACTGCACCTACTTCCCACCAACTGATGAAAATTGGGGGGGAAAAAGAAAAATCTTGGATGTTTAATAAAATATACAATGGGACTAAGTGGTAAGTTAGGGCACTTGACATCCACTCACTCGATGTAGTACTGCTCTCAGGTGGCTTCTTTTTTTCCTCTTATGTCCTTCTTTCCTTCCTCTTCCTTCTGTCTACGGGTGACTCTACACTGAGTGACAAGCCAAGGTTTCCTGTACACCAGGAAACCAATCATTACACCGAGTGGTAACCATATAACCAAATTATGGCACCTGGTGGTTTAGTGGGTAATTAAGGTGTTTCAACCAGACTGAGCCTGTGTCGGTTTATGTCCAAGGGATGGTTGGAGTTTATTGCTCACACAATGCCACTCAGGAATGAATAAGGCTGATCACTCTCATCTTAAATGCCAAGACCAAGTTGCCTAGCCCCAGGCTCCTATGCTCCTCATGGGGCAACACAGGATTAGTGAATAAAGCACCTCGGACCCGGACGGACCATACGTTGACGACTAAGGAACGGACAAAGGTCATTCTTAGGGTGGGAACATGGAATGTGAGAGGAGTGAATGATGAAGTGAAAGAGAGAGAGATTGTTCAGGTGCTTGAGGATGCAAAAGTGGATATATGTGGATTGACTGAAACTAAATGGTAAGGTGAAAGGGTGAGAGAATGGGAATATGGTGTAGGTATATGTGCGGGAGTCAATGAGAATGAGAGGGCAAGAGAGGGAGTATGTCTGATGATAAGCATGAAGTGGAAGGAGAATATAAGACAGTATGGAACAGTGGGTGCAAGGATTGCATGGATGAGGATGAAAGTAGGTATACAAGCATGGGCGATTGTATGTGTGTATGCCCCAACAGATGATCGGGTGGCAAGAGTGAAAGATGAGTTTTGGACAAGAGTAGAAGCATGTATGAACAAGTTTGAGAGGAGCGAGAGAGTGCTGTTGATTGGAGACATGAATGGCAAAGTTGGGAATGTACGAGTGGATGGAGTGGTTGGTCAGTGGGGTGTGCCAGCTGACGTACATGGGAATGGTAGTGCTTTGGTGGACATCTGTGCTTGTAAGGGGTTGGCAATAGCCAACACCTACTTTCGGCATAAGATGATCCACCAGTATACATGGAGAGTAATGAGGAGGATGGATGGTGAACTTGTTGAACGAAAGGCAATGATAGACTACGTGTGTGTGGATGAGCGAATGAGAAGACAAGTGTTGGATGCAAGAGTGTGGAGAGGGTGGGGGAATGGAGTCTCGGACCATCACTTAGTGATGGCCAAGGTAGAGATGCAAAGAAAGTGGTTGAGGAGATGAAGGGGAAGACAGGAGGAAGCAGCTCCTGTGAGAAGAGTGGAGAAATTGCAAGATAGTGAGAAAATGACAGTATAAGAGCACAGTGGAAGAAAGATTGGGAAGGTATGAGCTAGAGCAGATGGAAAGGGTGGAAGACGTATGCAAAATATTCACAGAAGAGATAGGCGCAGCGTGTGAGGCGGTTTGTGGAGTGAGGAGGAGATGCAAGGGTGTGCAAGGGACAGCATGGTGGAATGATGAGGTGAAATGAGCTGTGGAACAAAAGAAGAAGGCATATAGTGAATGGTTAGTGAGTAGAGGTAGGGGAGAAGATGAGAGAGAGAAGAGAGAGGTATATGTGAGCAGAAGGGAGGTTAAGAGACTGGTGAAGGAGAGTAGGAAGAAAGTGGATGAAGAGTTTGGGAGGAATCTGAGTGTGAAATGAAGGAAGAGTAAGAAATTGTTTTGGAAGGAGGTAAAGAAAGTAAGGCAGTGTGAAAGGGGAAATAGTAGGGGAGTGAAAGATAGGAATAATAGATTGTTGGTGGAGAAGAGAGAGAAATTGAGGAGATGGAAGGAGCACTTTGAGGATTTGTTGAATGTAGAGAGTGAGAGCAGTGTAAGCATAAGTGGTTGGGGAATGGCTGGGAGAAGAAGAGATGAGAGGAGGGAGGAAGAGATCAGTAGGGCGGAAGTAGTGGAAGTGATGAAGAAAATTAAGCTGGGAAAGGCCCCAGGAATTGATGGAGTGTGTGGTGAAAAGCTTAGGTATGGGGGTGAGATTGTTGTGGAGTGGATATGGAAGTTGTGTAGATTGGCTTGGGAAGAGGGAAGGGTTCCAGAGGACTGGAAATCAGGTATAATTGTTCCTCTGTACAAAGGAAAAGGGGAGAGAGAAGTATGTGGTAACCATAGGGGTATTTGCCTTCTTAGTGTGACTGGTAAAATATATGGTAGAATACTCATTGATAGGGTTAGGCATATGACAGAGGAGCTAGTTGGAGAAGAACAAGGGGGATTTAGGAAGGGAAAAGGGTGTGTAGATCATATATTTGTTCCAAGATGTTTAGTGGAGAAGTATCTAGAGAAGGGAAGGAAAGTGTATGCTGCCTTCATGGACTTGGAGAAAGCTTATGACTGAATAGATAGATAAGGTATGAGGAAGGTATTAAGAATATATGGAGTGGAGGGGAAATTGTTGAGTGCTGTGAAGAGTATGTACGAGGGAGCTAGGGCTACGGTGCGAGTGGATGGTGAGCTGAGTGAGTTCTTTGATCTCAATGTGGGACTGAAACAGGGGTGTGTGATGTCTCCATGGCTGTTTAATATATATATGGATGGGGTTGTAAAGGAGGTGCAAGGTAGGGCAGTGGATGTGGGGCTGGCCCTAATGAATGAGGGTGAGATTTGGAAGCTTCCGGTGTTGCTGTTTGCTGATGATACAGTATTGTTGAGTGAAGATGAATGGGAGTTGCATGGTTTGGTGAATGAATTTGGGACAGTGTGTAGGAGAAGGAAGCTGAAAGTTAATGTAAACAAAAGTAAAGTTATGGTGTTTGAGAGGAATGAAGTCACAGAGTGTGCAGTGAGGTTGGATGGTGAGGATATGGAGAATGTGAGTGCATTCAAGTACTTGGGTAGTGTGATGAGTAAGGATGGAACTTTGGGGGATGAAGTACATGAAAGGGTACAGCAGGGAAGGAAGGTTGTTGGTACACTGAAAGCAGTGATGAGAAATAGGGAGGTGAGTATGGAAGTTAAGAAGTCACTGCATGATGGTATTGTGATCCCTACCCTGACGTATGGAAGCGAGGCGTGGACCTTGCAAGAGGGGAACAAGTCAAGAGTGAGAGCAATGGAAATGAGTTACTTGAGAGGAGCATGTGGAGTGACATGGAGGGACAGGTTGACGAATGAAGAAGTGAAGGAACATTGCGGGGCAGATGTGGATGTGGTTGAGAAGATTAGGAGAAATACACTAAGGTGGTTTGGACATGCGGAGAGAATGGAAAATGAAAGACTGACTAAGAGGGTGTATGTAGGTGAGGTGGAGGGAGGGAGAGGGAGGGGTAGACCGAGGATGAGGTGGAGGGATGGAGTTGAGAGGTATATGAGGGAGGGGGGGTGAGTTGGGGGGAGGGTAGTCAAATGGTGGGTGACAGAGTGACTTGGAGGCGTTCTGTCTGCGACCACCCTTTGCGGGATTAGGGCATCGGCCTATAGATAGATAGATAGATATATGTATGTATGTACAACAATCTCAGTTTGGATTTTAACACTATTGAGGCTATGTAAGGCTAAATTATCTGCCAAAGAGTGATGATGTGCAGTTTCTTAATCAGCCTGTAGTCACACTTCACTCTCATGGTGGTACCTTCAAGGATCAATGGTACTAACAGAGATCCTTCTTTTTATTCATCATCATCATCCGATCCTAGGTTGCCCCATGAGAAGCATAGGAGCCCAGGGCTAAGCAAATTGGTCCTGACATTTACGATGAAAGTGACCAGCCTCGCTCATCCCTGGGTGGCATTACGTGAGCAATAAACCCCAACCACCCCTTGGATAGAAACCTTCACCAGCTCAATCTGATTGGAGCGCTGTAATTGCCCACTAAACCACCAGGTGCCAAAATTTGGTTATATGGTGACCACCCAGCACAGTAAATGGTTTCCTGGTGTACAGGAAACCATTTAGCTTGTCACTTAGTGTAAAGTCACCCACAGGCAGAAGGAAGATGAAAGAATAAAGGAAAGAAAGACAGAAGCAGGAGTGTAAAGTCACCCGTAGGCCATGGAAAGAATGAAGGAAAGAAAAACAGAAGGGGATGGAATGAAAAACGGATGGAGGAGAGGATGTGGAATAATATTATCCAGATGTAGGAAAAATATACATCCATACCAAGTGGTCTTCCTTTGCTTAAAAAAATTGTTAAGTATCAGCAAGAATAAATTAACCATTATCAGATTCAGATTCAATGGGTTAATCTCAATTCCATACACAAAACTGTCAATTGGTTGCAAGAATGAAGTACAAAAAAAAGTTACCAAAATTGGTGGGAAACAGAAAAAAAAGAAAAGTCACAAGATGATTAATAAAACTGTCAGACAGCAGCAGGGAATGAAAGAGAGAGAGAGAGAGAGAGAGAAATATCAGAATCGCGGGTTAATTTTAGCTGCATACCTGATAAGAAACCATAGATCCAACGGGTAGCTGATACCTTCCTCGCCATCTGCTTGGTTCTTGGTTCGTTTTCGCCTTGCTGCAATGATAAAGACAATGATTACACAGTAACATTGGCCCTTTTAGTATGGTGTTGTTTTGTAGTTTGTTTTATGCCACCAGATATTTTAATTCAGTTTTGGGAGCCTATTTGTGTAGAGTAGGTCAGAAGGGATATATATGTAATCTCTATATTTGAAAACTCAAAACTAAATGGAACATAAACATCAGGGAACTGGTTGAAAAATGAAACATTTGTCTTCCAGCTGAAGCTGTTAGCCTGAACAGTAGTCCACAGGGTTCGCATGCAGATACGCTTGGGGTCCCTCCACCAATTTTATCTATTTTCACTTCATCTAAATTGTTTTTAACCCCTTCAGTCCAATGACATTTTATATTCTTGCTGCCAATATACAGTATTGGTTTATTTAACTTAGGGAAAGATTTTGTAAAGAAAAGGTGGGGTTACATATATCCTTCAATAGCTATTCAACACAAGATCTTTCCTCAGCTGAAGGTAGCAAGAAAAAACTAAAATATGCATCCTCTTTGGGAAGGGATCAACCCAGAGAAAATAACTGTTTTTTAACATCACACTTTTCTTCTGCAGAATGGAAATGTAAAGATACTCATACCCAACTATTCAGTTTGTACAGTTTATGATGCGTTTTTAGCTTTTTCTTCCTACTTTCAGATGACTGCATTCAGCTCTGAAGTTACTGTACTTCAAAATGAGGAGGTCAGATATACAGCAGCACTCACTAATCCCTTTACTGCAAGGCACGTCCACTAAGTTTCACAAAACTGGGTAGAGGTTAAGCAAAATGTCACACCTTTCTCATGGCACTGTATTGTTGTCCTCTCTTGTAGCATCTCATCCTCTTCCTCACTATCATCTTTCTCATCCCACGCCCTGTCATCTCCCTCCAGACCCAGCATTTTCACTGCAAAAAGTAATGGTCAATTTTGTAGAAATGTGGTCTGTTGTTTGAATGGAGAAGAGTGCAATCCAAGACCACTACAATGACAAGCTTGATAACATGGTCTTCCACACAGCTCCCTGACATATCAAAAAGACCTCAGCTAATACAACCACACCAGATACAAATGAGAGAGCTCAGTGAACTTCATGCAACCATGGCTTCGTATTCAAGTTTCAGGAGTGACCCAGCTTCAGGACTCTACTCCTGAATCACAGAACACGTTCTTGACATTCATTGTAAATGAATATTCTGAATACAATATTGCTTTTAAAAATTATCTTCAATTATTTTAACCCCTGCCGGGTAACGTCTATACACATCACAATTGAGGCGCTACATGGCCGCCAGGTAGCGGCTATACACGCAAGTGTCTTCCTGCCATCATTTGAACGAACTCCCATTTCATCTCAGCACCAAAGGGTAGGAAGGGAGTCCCTCTATAGCACAGAGGCGAGAGTCAGTCTGTCCCGTGCTTTGCCAGGTGTACAACGATGTCTTCAGGTTCCTATTTGTCTGATTTCGTCCACGCTGCCTGTAGCCAATTACATCATCCACCCCTACCAAGCCTAGAAAGGGGATCGGTGATAGTGCCATAAGGCATGCCTTGGATGTAACAGTGTCTACTTCATCTAGTAGTGGAGAAGTTATCACACTGAAAGCAAAGCCATAGTTGGTGTTGCGGGCAGACACATGTCATTACTCATAAATGCAACAATCTAAAGACCTGAGGATACTTTCATTCACAAGAGGCAAAGTTATTGAGTAATATAGTCTTTGTTTCCCTAAGTGCTATACTTTCCGAAATATTAGTGTCTGAAAACAAGCAATTTCCAGGAAGTTGCTCATAGTGAGGTGACAACTGCATTAAAAATAGCCCGGGGATTGGGGGTTAAACACCTTGTTGAACAGATATTCTACTACACTATAGCCTATTTTGTAATACAGTAAACACTCACATACCCGAACATATTGGGCCAAAGGAGGGTTGGATGATGCAAAAAACTGGGTACCAGTAATGGCAAATGTAGTATTTTAGGCATATAATTGTCTGTACAATATAGGTGCATTACATTACTCACCAATTTACAATCCTGCCTCCTCAATCTCATGCTCACTGTCACCATGACTCATGGGATGGGTATTGTGGCTGGATGAGATGCTGTTGAGGTGGAAATTAAAATGTCTTTCATGTACTGTATTTGTACTGCTCACATAATGCCACTCAGGGATGTGTGAGGCTGGTCACTCTCATCTTAAATGTCAGGACCAACTGGCCTAGTCCCAGGCTCCTAAACTCCTCATGGGGCAACACAGGATTAGATGATTATGATGATGATGATGATGATGATGAATTTTGTTATTTATTCAATAAGAGGGTTCAGAAAATGTTGTGATTCGTTTAATGCAGGTTCGGATATGCAAGTGATTACTATATTATCAATTTAACACATTTATTGATTCTTTATTAAAATACACTCCTGTACTGGCCAAGAGCTAAACCGTTAGAGTCATTTTGTATTCTTGTACTGTAGTACAATAACGTCTATTAAGAAATCTTCATACCCTATAAAATCAATTTCTATCATTGTCTGCCACTACTGTACTTACAGCATACAAACAGTACCTGGGCTACCCTGGCATTTGAAAATATATAAAGATTTACACAATATCAAAAAAACTTAAATTATCTATCTATTTATCTATCTATTGCAAGACGCCTTAATCCCATACGGGGTGGCCACAAACAAATCGCCTCCACGTCACCCTGTCCCCTGCCATTTCACTGCCCTGCTCCCAACTCACACCCCTCTCTCATATACCTCTCAACTCCATCCCTCCACTAAATAAATGACTATCTTTGTATCAATTAACAAATGAATATAGTACTGTATATAATTAACAAATGAATATAGTACTGTATAGCCAGCTTGAAAAGGTCAGTAACCTCGAATCTTAATGGTAAAAATTACTGAAAACAAAATAAAAGACATACGGTAAAGAATGAAAATTTAAAATGTCAGACAAACCTTCTTGTATTATGGTGTTAATACTGCTTTTCTTTACCCTGGAGCCTCTTTGTTCTGCACTGTTTGCAAAGTCATTCACTGTGAAGTCTGTAACATGCAAGAAATCAAGTTAAACAGGGGCACCACACTCAAATTCAGCACACCATGGGTTTGCATCAGGGGTGGTCTCCATGCCGTCCAGGCAAAATCCTTCATTTATCACACTGAGATTAGCATACTGTACAGTGCTTTACATTTAGAGATGGAATCTTTTACTGGCTTTAAGTTTTACATTTATAAATGGCATCTTTTACTGGTAATTAGGTTTACTTTTCTCCCACAAGTATGATACAAATCATCCTTATCTAACAAAATGTTAACTAGTCAGTAAATGTCGAACCTTCATTTCTTTGGAATGTCTTATGGGCAAGACCTCAAAAATAAACCTGAAGCCATCCCTGGCACACCCTCCATGTTTACAAGGGTTAGGATCTGGGAAACCATCACTACTCCACAAATAGGCTATGCAAGTACAGTATACCCTCGATATACTGAACCCTCTTTCGACGACTTTCAGTTTTAAACAATCACCTTAAGCTGGCCAAACATTATGTTAATTTAATGAATTTTGTTCGGTAAATGAATGGACACGCAAGAAACACTGACCAACACAGCGTCCCTATACACACACACGCTCCTCTGCAGCCTGCAGAATGCCGCATCAGCCTCTGGGTGACCAGCATTGTAAGAGGAGCCATAAATAGAGCACTTATTGAGAAAAAAAGAGTCATTTAGACCTAGCTGTACAATTGTGTGGTCAAACGACACTCTACATTTAATAATCTGTTTGGTAACAGCCGTGACACCTGGGAAATTACTAAACAGCATGGTGTTTGGCTTTAACCCCTTAAACGCGGCCGTGAACAGTCAACCCCCCCCGAGTGGCGGGGTTGTATCGCGGTCTGAGTACCTGTAGGAAAATATTAGCCAAAAATCAGAGATTAACCCTACAACATTATACTTGGTATGGCAGATAGTACTTACATTCAGCTTTCTCCAGAGACAGGTTTTGAGCCTTCGTGGACTACCCAAGGACTTGTGGAGACTTGCAAAGTTGGGTAACCAAATCTTCACTTTCACACCTCCAGCAACCCGGTTTCCCCTCTACCACAGCCTCATTCTGTCACAGTAAACTTTATACTACAACGTAAAGGTAGTTTGGAATCCGTATTTGTACAATAAGCACTGAAAATAAGGCTAAAATCAACGGAGTGTACGGCCGACATGCAGCACGGCGGCGGTCTTCCCGTCACTCAACAAACATTTTCATTTTCACACCTAAAAACATGTATACTATATTATTTTCAATCATATTACTTCCCAAAAGATCACCGCGGCGCGCTTTTTATTCTGCCTTACACCCGTCACTTTCTTCTCGTTCCTGTCAGCCGCTTGCACTGACTCGGAAGAGCTAGAACTCGCCATAATGTCACTTTGAAAGCCTGCGGTAAACTGACGCTAAACAGGGGCAAACCGTGCGAAAAAAAGCTAGTGTTACAACTGAGAAAACAAGTGTTTCCTATTAGCATAAACTGCTTGTGATAGGAGAGCGCAGATTTACAGTTCTGAGCACTCAGAGCACTGCCATGTATCACAGCCAGGTTGGCCGGGCCGCGGTGGGGGGGGGACGGGGGAAAAACGCAATACTTGGCAACAACGGAGGTCAGTAGTACAAAGGTAAAGTATGCTAATTGTAGCTAAAGGGTGGTGGTACTGATAGACAATACCAGCTGCAGCCTGCTTGCCCGCGGTTATTCAAAATTTACTAGAATCGCAAACGCGACGCTCTGCCGTTATGTCCTTTTCGCCGAGCGTCGCAAACGCGACGATCCATGTTTAAAGGGTTAATAAACTATCAGCCTTGATGTCAAGGGTCTGGTACCAATTAGTTCATTACATCGGGAGTGTGCTGTACAGGCAGTTCTCATTACGTACAAGGGATGAATTTTAAAATATAATTTCTATATACAAATGCTATTCATTTTGGGCAAATTGGCTAATAAACTTCATGGGTAATAATGGAAATTTAAGAGTCAACTTTAACTGATTAATGAGGACTGCTTGTATGTCCTGTGGACTTCGAATCTTTAAGTAGTGTAGACAAACTGTACTGAAATAATTTGCATGCCATATTTTAAGTGCAGTAATGAAGAAATCAGCTTCAAAGCACATTATATTCGATGGGACATTTGAAGCAGTAGTTAAAAAACTCATAGGGCATTAGATGCAATTTAACCAGATGAAATATTACCAGCCACATATTCAGTTCCCAGTATTTTAGGTGAAGGATGCTAAGGAGTCACAGTACAGCAAAAACAAAGTTCAGCAGACCACAAACATATTCACAACTACAATCAGTGAATAACCATGGATCTTTAGTAAATGATCCATGAATTGTGAGAGTTTGATCTACAAGATAATAAATTTACTTGTATTACATCTTACTGACATTGAGTATATCATCAGGATTGATCTTAGCACCATTCTACAAACTCTACACAAAACATGTGATGCAATGTAGTTACAGAATAATGCATTTGTAATGTGGAAAATGAGTGAAAAAGAAATATCACTGTGCTGAGCAGTGGAAATAAGCTTCCTACCAGCAGCTAAGAGTTTAGAACTGAAACATTGCATGGGTAACAGTCTGCACTGCAAAAGCTATGAAAATTTTGATTTAAAAAAAAATAATAATCAGAAAGCACACACTGTGGTGTGGTTGAGTGGACAAAAATAACACTGTGTTGGTATGAGCATATGCGGTAGAAGAAAAGAATGCCAAAATCAAATGAATCACACAAAATAAATGTGAACATAATGTATATTAAAAAAAAAAAAAAAAAAAAAAAATTATCAGTGTTTACACACAACTACAAACCTCACCCCCAAGTGCCTTTGTGTCCTTCCTGAGTTGGCGAAGTTTGTGTCGGTGACGGGACATCACACATCACACTCCCTCAGTCATGTTTCTGTCACACTCACCGCCACACCACCAGCTGGTGTCAGTGGTAACTGGTAAGGTCTCACACCTGCAGTAAACTATATATGGCCTCTGGAGGGAGAAGGGATCTCAATAAGGAAAATTCAATAGCATTAATCTGCAATGGAACAGTCCATAATGGAGATCCATATCCTATTTGTCTGCTACCTCTTTAACTGATCCTGCCATTATAACATATGTAGCAGTGACACAAATGAAATATTCCTCTTTATATATATATATATATATATATATATATATATATATATATATATATATATATATATATATATATATATATGTCAGACCACCGACCTGCAGCATCTTGGTGCAATGCCAATTTCTTACCACAGATGCACATCCATAACCTCATAACAGGTACCATGGAACCAACCATCGAAAAACTGCAAACCAATAACTTTACTAGTGAAACAATATCCGGACTCGTTTGTGATGCAACACACTGCATTACTTACCACCTGCAACCTGCAGCTGCAACTTACTTCCTGTGCCCTCTGTTTACCTTTTGTCACCGAAAACGTAACAATTATATTCTTGGGGTAACGATAGGATTCTTATTTTATTGAGATCAATTGCTATGACTTATTTCTTGATTCTGACCATGCGATAACTCCTTAGCGAGGCTCCATTGGCTTGTTGGTAAATTTTCACAAGTCGCCAATACACTCCTCAGGTTGTGCAGTATATTTTTCTGGACCTAACCTAACCTGCTGCAGCGGAATGCTTACCTTGTATCATACTATGCGTTTATTGCATGTTGGCAACTTGTAAAATAATACAGACTTGTTACGGTACTGCTTGATGAGTTAATCTCTGAGGTTATATGTGCTTCCAACTCACAGTCGTCAAAATAATCAATTACCCCACCCGACCCATGCTCTCAGCCTTTTATCTTATCTGTGCTCCTAACCCTGAACCCAACCTATCCAACCATTTCCCCCAGCTATACTAGAAAACTGTGTCTGGAGGCAAAACTTCAAAAGGAAAAGAAAAATATAAATCAAACTGAACCAGGCGGCTAATCACGCAATACCCTAACCTTCTCAATCATCAGGATTTCTTCGATATTATCCTCATTTAAAGAATTTTTATTCTTAGCAAAAACCCTACAAGTTCAGCCTTCTCACACCTTTTCATGGCTTTCCATAGTCTATGGGTTGTTCAAAATCCCTTTCAGGTTGACTTGTTCAAGAGGCAGTGAAGATGAACGCTGATTATAATTATGTTGTCCACATTTACGCCCAACAACGTTCTATTAATTTTAAAACTTGTTTTGCTTAATGTATATAATGGGAAAACTGCCTAATTTAACTTTTTTTTTTTTTCAATACTTCAGGGTTGCCAACTAAGCGACTTTGCCGCTTGATCTAGAGATACTTATCTTTATTTAGCAGCATTTTCAAGTCGCTAATATATAGTAGAGATTTCCACAGACTGGCGACTTTTCTTGAGATTTTTGAGTTATTCTTTAATTCATTGTTCATAGCACATCGAACTATAATTATATATATACAGTATATATATATGTATATTTATCTGATGACAAAGGAATTCAAAATAACGGGGAAATAAATTTGACAAGGCAGCAGCCCGCGGTACAGACTGCTTGGACATATTCGTCTGGTACTCGTCCCGTGATCCTCCCTCCCTCTTGGCAGTTTACCCAGACCAAGCCACAGTTTATGCCCATTTTGCTAGGTACTAAAATACATGTATGAGATTAAGCTTCCTTACTCAGATTGATTTCCAGTGGAGGAAACTACATCACGCAGTCTGGGCAGAAACATCACACTCAAATTTTGGTCAGAAATGGTGAACTACAGAGATGCGGCAGGTGGAAATCCTTACTTGAATCTAGCTGATATGGCGCTCTACTTTATCCTTGCCATATTCTAATGCAGATGTAGGACGTACTTTTAGTAGTATGAACTTGGTGAAATCAAAATTGCACAACAAAATGAAGCTATCTACATTAAAGGCCATGCTTATAATCAAATATGGATTGAAAAGACATAATACCTGTTGTGCAAGTTATGAGCTGCCTAGTGATACATTACGAAAGATTGGCACTCTGGATACACACAGCTACAAGACGCCAGCACAAGCAACTGAAGCAAGCAGTTTTCAAGCTTCCTGCTGCACACCTGCTCACACTAGTGACGACTGCTAGGAAGAGGATTGGGACGAAATTCACTGCAGTGTTCAGTATGTGGGCTATTTTATCAATCGGGGAGCCTTGTAACCACCTCTTTTCTCTTATGAAGTACCCTCATAATAATCTGAACATCTTTTTAAGGTTTTAAGATAATCCATTTCATTCACAGGTTGTGTATCAAGCTGTTATTTTCTCCTATTTGGTCAATATTGTGTAGAAAAATGTGGGAGGGGGGGAGAGGTAATAATTAATTTTTGATGGAATAGTAAGCTACATTTTAGCGACTTTTAGGCGTGAGCATAGCAACATTTGAAAATGTGGGTTGGCAACCCTGGTTTTCTTCTTGCCGCCATTAAAAGATTGACTTTGGGAGGGAGAGGTATCGCGGGACAGAAGCTCTACCGGATTTTTGTATTTTTCTGCTGTCCCGTCCCGTTTCGTCCAGTTTAAAGTTGATTATACACCTATTTCAAATTGATATAGGCTAGTCAACTTGCCACATTTTCCTGAAATTTACGGCCTGATTTCATAACTGCAATTTATTTCAAGGTAAAGTACGGGTGGTTTGGAGGCAGGCAGGCAAACGCCAGCCAGCACTATCCAGCTCATTAAACCGCCATTTTCTGCTTTGATTAGTAAGGTATCAAATGAACCAGTTATCCGTTTTATTGGTCTGGTTAACCAGTGGACTACAGTGATAATTTTCCAGATGTGATAAGTAGTTCCTGTGCAAGTAGACCAGAGAACTTGGTCAGTGTTTACCTCACGTTGGATTTCAGTGTTTATCATAGTCAGTCACTTATTTTTATTTATTTATTTTGGTAACATTAGGAGTTCTTTTTGTTGCATCAGTAGTAGTAAGCCTGTCGTAGGTTTTTATGGTGAAAGTCTAAGCAGGCAGGAGACTGACGCTGAACGGGCTGCGTCAACATATGTGGCGACTACGAAGATGTCTTTGTAGTCTGCATCTACCTTTGTTTCGGAGGCCATGCCTATTAATTTTGTGTAATTGACTGACTTGAAAGTGTGTTTAGTTTGGAAAAAAAAAATATATTGTGTTGGGTTCCATAATAATTTGTACTGTGGGCTTATGAATAATGTGAAGACCTCTACACGGAGAGAGGATGTGGCGTGGAGTTGAGAAATTCTGGGATTTCATCATTGGAACGTTACGTCACCGACCTATTTAAACAAATTTAGGCTGCAATCTCCAACCTCGTAGCACATGATAAAAATCTGTAGAGTACAGTATAGCGTGTTGATTACCGAGGTTCATCTAGTAGCCCTGCTTCTCATTTTTTTTTTTTTTTTTCCCAAACGTGTTGACTGCCTTTATTTGAGTTGGTGGAAGTATGTGCTACAGCAAAGTTCCTAGTGGACCTTCGATAGAGGGTAGTTGAAGCTGTTAGCAGTATGAAAAAAAAATTCTCAGGCTGAATGTGTATGAACTACCCCCCTGTTCCCAGCCCCTTCCCCCCTCCCCCCCTTTAACGGCTGGTTCAATCCCCCCCCCCCCCCTTTCGTCATACGAAGGCCGATTCTCTAACCGCCGTACCCTACGCTGTAAATAACAGTGTGGCCGAACTTTGAACTCATTGTACATACCGGGTACAGGGGGATTATTTTATAACTAATAAATTTGAAGCATTTTCATTATAGGGTCTGTTGTAACATGCGTATTTCAAAATAGTCTGACAGATCTTGCAGCCAAGGCTTGTATAATTTTGTACTAATGGATAATTTGATGTCCAATATGATCTCCAAGCCAGTACAATGACTTGCTTGGTACTCGGATGGGCGCCATGTTGGATTCACTATGCCAGGTGTGTGAAGCTACCTCCCAGCTGGTTGGTCTTTGTCAGCAGCAGCGGGAACAGACCACGTGCTGCCACACACGGGCTGGTTGAAAGGAACACCATG